>NC_066621.1:106422125-106763625 GCF_025201925.1 Gopherus flavomarginatus
GGTTAAGAAAACAATATTAGAACTTCTCTTAGATCTGTACCAAAGAAAAAAGATCTCCCAGATGGAATTCATGATAAACCTGTTTTCCAATGGTGATACCATATGCTTCTTTGAACTCAGACTGAAAAAGCCATGCTAAAACCTTTTAAATATACAGCATAAACATAAGATACATCTCGTGGGGAAAAAAAAACAAAAAAAACATAGGCTGAGAAAAAGAAGGTTCCTGAACCTCTTTTGGATTCAGTAAAGTATTGAATTTATTTTGAAAAATATAAGCATAGAAACTGCAGCCTTAAGGGGAAAAGGCACCACAGGTCTCAAGTGACAATAGAAACATAGACTCATAGAATATTAGGGTTGGAAGAGACCTCAGGAGGTCATCTAATCCAACCCCCTGCTCAAAGCAGGACCAACACCAACCATTTAAAGGAATAGCTTGCTTATTTTAGCTAACAATCAAAGATCGCCTCAGAATATGCAGTAGCTGTTCTTGAAATAGCAATTTCACTGGTAAATAGACTCAGAATAGCAGGTTTTTTCCTTATCCAAGCAATAAAGATTTTGCTGCAGACAGATGCATTCCTGCAATAAACATCAAGCCCAATGCTGTGTTCACAGTCAAGCAAGACTCCCACTGAGATCAACATACTTAGTCAGTTTGGCTCAAAATTAGTCCCAAGAGCAAAATGAAAAGGTCAGCATGGATGTAGGAGGTCTGGCTGTGTGGATTAGAGAGGGAAGTATCTCTCTTTTTACATTCTGAAGACCAGACTGTACACTTCACTGCATGCAAATGCACTGCAGTGCCTGCGGAGCTCCCCAAAGTCAAGGGCGCTCTGTGCTGGTGCAAAACGAATTGCAAAAGTAGAGCCTAAGGCTGAACATCACTTCACCCCCATAAAGCTGAAGTAATCAAAATCAACTAGGGTATGTCTATACTGCAATTAAACCCCCGTGGCTGGCCCATGCCAACTGACTCGAATTTGTGCAGCTCAGGCTAAGGGGGCTGTTTAATTGTGGTGTAGATGTTCAGGCTTGAAGTAGAAGGGTACCAAAGCTCAGGCTGCAACTTGAGCCCGAACATCTAGAATGCCATCAAACAGTCCATTAGCCCAAGCCCGAGTCAGCTGGCACAGGCTTTTTAATTGCAGTGCAGACATACTTAGTGGCCTGCAGGAGAAACCCAAACCATGACTGTAGGTGTTAGTGGTTAAAAACTTTCAGTTTATTTTTAAATTCAGAGAGGATGAAATTCACCCATATGCCTGTGCCAAGTCTACTGCACCAGCCCAGGTTTGCACTTCAAGATTTAAGTGGTATAAAAGCCTTGCATGTATTCTTTGCACTGTGGTAAATTTCAACTATAATGATTTAAGATCTAACAGGCACATTTTTACATTAATTAAAAAAACTCTATTTCAGTTCACTTTATCTGCCCTGAATGCAACTGACATTCCCCAAATATCTCACATTTGTGTATTCTGGGTTATTTGGGATTCTGAGAATACTTCAGACTAGTTTGTGTCAACAATTTACATCACTAAAGAGCCCAATATTTCGCTAATGAACTATATAGAATTTCCCAGACAAGAAGCTTCTTATACAGAATTAAGGTTGCAAATATGTATCAATTACTTATGAGAACACAGGGTAATTGATAAGTGAATGAAATAAAGTAATAATCCATGCAGTATTTATTCACATTACAATGGTAATAGCACTATTGATTCAGGGTTTTTTATATGCCTATTAAGATGTCAATTCAGTTAATCAGGATATTAGAATGAAATCACGTAGAATAAGTGGATTTTAAAGAGTATTAGAAAGATCAGACAGAAGCTCAGCTTCAATTCACTTAGATATCATGGTGAAGGCGCAGTACAAAAATGTAGATTAGATTGGATAGCTGTTCAAAAATAGAGAGTGAGAAAGTATTTAGTTTGATGCCCACGAGCAATAAGATAGATAAACTGGTAATTAGTGAAGGACAGATTCTGCTCTAATATACCCCTGTGCAAACTTGATGTAATTCTAGTGACTACTCTCAATTTACACTTGCTGTACTGAGAACAGACTTTGGTCCATAGTAGTGGGGGTTTTTTTAATGAAATAAAAATTCACTTACAAAAGTACACTTCATTAGATGCATTATGTTTGTTTTCTAAATATAAGTAAAAGGTGGCGCATGTTCTTAGATATGCAGTATGTGTGGGGATGGGATGATTTGTTTAAAGGGTAAGAGATTTCTACATGTTACGTCTGAAGGCAAGGAACTGGATTTCAAAAGGACAACATTTCCAATCCAGCAGCCCTTCATCCTCAGAGTTTTATTGAAGTCAGTGGGCTTCTCACATGGGCTGTAGGATCAGTGCCAACATCAGCAGACATTTGGCACAGATGACCTCTTTTGAAAAAGGAAACTAACTGGAGTTAATAGTTTTCTTGATAACAGGAATAAATAAAAAACTGAACTGTGGTGCTGGGTGGATGTGGTTTTCAGTTATCCATATTTACATGAGACCAAATCCTGGCTCTGTGTCAGGACAAATACAGCAGCATAAACTACTGACATCACTGCTAACTACTGAGGGACTAGAAGTTGATAATGTACATATAGGAATGAAGAGAAACAGTCAAATGAAAGAGTCTCATTCAATTACATCACATGAAGACAGACAATTATTTACTGACAAATTTTAAAAGTCCTTGTATTCAAATGCTAGAAGTCTAAATACTAAGATGGATGAATTTGAGTGCCTGGTATTAATGAGGATATTGACAAAATAGGAATCACAGTAACTTGGTGGAATGATGATAATCAGTGGGACATGGCAATACTAGGAATGACAGAGTAGGTTGTGCTGGTGGGGGATTGACAATATAAGTGAAAGAAAACAGAGTCAAATATAATACAAATCTTAAATAAATCATATTGTACCACAGAATCTCTATGGATGGAAATCCTATGCTTGAACAATAAGGGTTTGTCTTTACTACCATCCGGATCGGCGCTCTCCCATGGACTCCTGTACTCCAGCTCAGCGAGAGGTGCAGGCAGAGTCGACAGGGGAGTGGCAGCAGTCAACTCATCATAGTGAAGACACTGTGGTAAGTAGATCTAAGTACATAGCTGAAGTTGTATAACTTGGATCAATCTCCACCCCCCCTCGCAGTTTAGACCAGGCCTAGGAGTTTAGCAGTAGGAATATACTACCAACTACTTGACCAGGATGGTGATGGTGACTGTGAAATGCTCCAGGATATTAGAAAGGCTACACAAACAAAAAATCCCATAATGACGAGAGATTTCAACTATCCCCATATTGAGTAGGTACGTGTCACTTCAGGATGGGATGCAGAGATAAAATTTCTGGACACCATTAATGACTGATTCTTGGCCCAGCTAGTCCTGGAACCCCCACAAGGGGACAGGTAATTCTTGATTTAGTTCTAAATGGAGCACAGGATCTGGTCCCAGAGATGAATACAGATGAACTGCTCAGTGCTAGTGACCATAATGTAATTAAAATTAACATCCTAGTAGGGGAGAAAATATCAAAGAAACCCAACATAGTAGCATTTAACTTCAAAAAGGGGAACTATACCAAAATGAGGAAGCTAGTTAAAGAGAGATTAAAAGGAACAGTCAGAAAGGTGAAATGCCTAAAAACTGCCTGGAGATTATTAATAAAGACCATAACAGAGACTCAAACTTAATGTATACACCCCCATCACTTCCCTTCCACCCCAAGAAAAACAGCAAGAGGACCAAAATATGCCATCATGGCTAAACGACAGAATAAGAGAGGCAGTTAAAGACAAAAGTACATCTTTTAAAAATTGGAAGTCATATCCTACTGAGAAAAATAGAAAATAGCATAAACTCTGGCAACTCACATGAATAAGTATAATTAGGCAGGCCTAAAAAAGAATTTGAAGAGCAGCTAGCAAGAGACAAAAACTAAGAGCAATTTTTTAAAGTACATAAGAAACAGGAACCCTGTCAAACAATCACTGAGCTCACTGGACAACCAAGGTGCTAAAGAAGCACTCAAGGAATGCAGCTGTGCAAAAGCTTAATTAATTCTTTGCATCAGTTGTCTGTGGAGGAATGTTAGAAACCACTAGGAAAGGTATAGATAATAGGACAGTAACTACAGTATCATAAAGCCACTATGTAAATCCATGGTACAGCCACACCTTGAATACTGAGTGCATTTCTGGTCTCCTCACCTCAGAAAAGATACATTAGAATTGAAAAGGTACAGAGAAGGGCAACAAAAAAGATTAGGGATACGGAGCAGCTTCTATACTAGAAGAGATTAAAAACTCTGGGACTGCTCAGCTTTGAAAAGAGATGACCAAAGACAGATTTGATCATGAATGATGTGGTGAAAGTGAATAAGGAATTATTTACCCCTTCACGTAACAAGAACCAGGGGTCACCCGATGAAATTAATAGGCAGCAGGTTTAAAACAAACAGAAATACTTCTTCACACAAGTAAACCTATGGAACTTGTTGCTAGGGGATGTTGTGAAGGCCAAAAGTATAACTAGGTTGAAAAAAGAATTAGATATATTCATGGAGATAGATCCACCAATGGCTATTAGCCAAGATGACCAGGGATGCAAGGTACTCTAGGTGTCCCTGAACCTGTGACTGCCAGAAGCTGGAACTGGGCAACGCAGGATGGATCATTCACTAATTCCCTTGTTCTATCTATTCCCTCTGAATCATTGGTACTAGCCACTGTCAGAAGACAGGCTACTGGGTTAGATTGGCCATTGTTATGATCCAATATGATCATTTTCATGTTCTACTACACATTGGCCTCAGAGATTAGGTTTATGACTGCGGGGTTGCACAGGTATAACCAAAGGCAGAATTCACCCTGGCAGGCTTTCTTCGTGTCCTTCCCCAGTTGCTGAAGTGGCTGTACTTTATTTTAAATTAAGATTACTTTGATAACAGTTTGATATATTTAGTCTACTGTATTAGTATTTGCCCACTACTAAGATTAATCTTTAAGAATTGAAAATATATTTAGTCTGCAGAAATATCTTGCCAACAAGAAAGAGCGAGGCAGAAACTGAAATCTGCATGGGAAGTGAGAAACTTATTTACAGTGGGAAAGATTTCCAACTCCTTGTATATTTTGTGGGTGAATAAATTCTGTTTAATTTTTCTTTCATATTACCTGGTTGGTGTTTCATTTTCTTTTTTGCTGTGTCCAGTACATTCTTCCATACACTTGAGGTTTTGGTGAATTTCTGATGTAGGTACTAATTTTAGCAAACAACCTACAATGGGCAGGGGCAAGTTTTCACTTCCTATGTTAAACTGGAGCACTCAAGGAAGAAAGGGCAACATTTAATCTCATACTGTGTCAATAGAAAGGGGTAACACACTACTTGCTATCCCATATCAGTGAAAGTGAAGAAAATTTTGTCTTGCTTGCCTTTGAGTGAGTATTATTGAATCACTGCCACTAACATCAGTTTTCACACAGACTAAACATGCACTTTTCAGTGTGGTCTGATGTAGATCATCAATAAAAATAACATGAAAGGAAATGGTTACATGATCTTTCAAATGTTTGCTACTGTGTATTTATTTTTGTGGGGAATTTGCGATGAGGTAACTACTTGCTAGAGGCTGTCAGACAACATTGTTTCTTATGTCCATTTTTCACTTTACCCATTTCTCCCCCCACCCCCTGATTTGATCTTTAGACTATTTTCTTAACCCATAAGAAGACCCAGGAAATAAGTTTTAGATTAGTGTACCTGCTGTTTGGACTAATACATAAAAAAACTTATAGTGTTTTAATGATAAATCTTTGATTTTAGGGTACAGCTCAGGGGAAAATATTCACAGATTACTAACTTGCAAACTATCCCATGTAAAATGAGTTTGGTGGTTTTAGTCCATTTCCCAGGATGCAAGTGTCCATTTTACCAAAAAAAAGTGTGCTGACAAAAGTAGTGTTAGTGCCATCCAAGAGAGGCCGAGAACTGAACAAGCACAAGGATTCAATTCTTCTCTGACCTACTCTCCACCTTGCGGTAAAGGATGGTCTTGCAGTTAAGGCAGTGGGCAGAGATTAAGGAGATGTGGATTAAATTTCCAGCTTTGTCACAGACTTCCTGCATGACCTTGGTCAAGTCACACAGGGACATTTTCTAAAATGCATAAGTGACTTAGGAACCTAAGTCTTATTAAATGATAATGGGATTTAGGACCCTAAATCACATACGGTAGATGCTTTAGAAAATTTTATCCTTAGTCTCTTTGCCTCAATCTCCTTAGTGTAAAAATGGGAATAATACTTCTGTACTTCAGGGATGTTCTGAGATTTGGAGGAAAGTCAGCCACTAGAGAAAGTGCTTCCATATGAGAATAATAAAATAGAGGATTGATGCATTTGGTGAATTAGTCTGGAGTAAATTCACATTGCTGCCTGTGCTTTATCATCTGTGGCTTTAGATACATCATCCAGGCTGTCAATATGGACTGTTCATAAGCACTAAACTTCATACAAAAACATTAATCATACCTTAAAAAGACAGAAATGCCCTTGGGAGAAACCAGCCAGAACAAACCATAAACATACTCAATATAGAAATGGCCCTTTAACCCAAAACGAGAAGGTTAGCTATAAAAAAAAAAGTGACTGAAGTTCTTTAGTTTTAACTGGGATTAGAAAAGAGACAATTTTCTCTTTGTGACAGCTGCTATAAGAGACACATATTAATGGTAGCGACATGCTGCAGTTTCATTACCTTTGGTCTAGTAACTGCCAACTAATGACAACAAATGGCATTTCATATAACCATCTCTCCCAAATTACTTGATCATTTCTTACATATCCTGAAAAAGATGCAATACTATTAGCATTCTGCACGGTTTTACTGCCATAAGACAGTAATATTATTTCCTAACAGGCATCACGGAACTTAATAATGGAAGTATCAGAGGGGTTAGAAGTTCAGACAGGTGTGAAAAATGCACTGAAGATACGTTTGATTTCTCTGTTAGTTAGTGAGCCAGTAGGGAGAATATAACATTGTGTCTGTTCACATAAACGAGATGGAAGCAAAAGATAACAGAGGATGTTCAAACTGAGATCAATTCCATAAACAGGACTTTGTCACAGCAACTGCAATGGATTAAAAAAGGATGACAAATACAGATTAAAAAAAAGTTTAGTATGTCTATGTTAAAAGTTTCTTTGCAAATGTGGGAGAGCACCTGGGTAACATGTATCTGCTATGGCCAAATTGTTCAAGAATCCATGTTAAGGCACCAAAATAAGATTGGTCGTGTTTTCAAAGGTGCTGAGCAGATCAGTGTTCCTCTTGGAAGAAATGATACTTAATTAGGTGCCTAAATATAGATTTAGGAGTCTCATTTTAAAACCTAAAAGTTTCAAATGTAGGAGTCTAGAAACATATAGGCCAATAGGTTCAACACCTTAGTACTCAGTTCATTTTTCAGGTTTCCTGGAGAGAGGATGGGATTGGGTCTCCTTGACACCTGGACAAAATGCTAGCTTTAGATGGTTGTCATCACAGGAAAGTCTCCTAGCCATGTCATAGTTTTCAGGAATTTTGCATGTGGAGTATTCCAATATTTAAAGAATAAGGGCAGGATCATGGTTGTAATGCACTGCCTGCACTAGGAGATAGGTAGGTGAGCACTAGCTGCTGCTCCCAACTGTTCTCTCTCCTATCATTCCAGGATGAGATTCAAATCAAGATGGTGTGGTTGGAACACAAATCTGTGGGGGGTTTTTTTGTTTTTTTTTTTAAGAACACAGAGTGCAGAGTGTATTTTTCTCATGCTGGCCCAGGGCTCTTAAACATCTGTTTTGCTCTATCTCTTTTCGGATATCTAACACTACTATCGGTGCTGGAATCCCCTGCCTGTGAATGGCATAAGCTCTGGTATTGAGTCTGGCCCATTGCTAAGGTGAAAGGTTCTCTTCACCTTCACCTCCTCAGCACTAAACACCAGCATGAAACTAAGTACTATCTTAATCTATGTGTGCATCTAAAATTAGAATTAGAGCCAAGCAGGAAACTTTTTGGTCCCACAAAACTTTTCAAGATTTCAAAAATCTTCCAGTTCTACATCAGGATAAAAAACAAGACCTGCCTCAAGTCAGGCAGAGTAGGGACTTAAAGCTGGGTCTTCTCCATCATAGGTGAGTTCCCAATGGACTTTCAGCTAATGGCTATTCTAGAGTGAGGTCTCTCTCTCTCAAATTCCATCCTGGATCTGAGAAACTTTTCCAACAAAAGTTTTGTTGATGCGGTACATTCCCACTAAAAAATTCAGTTTTGATTAATTTGCATTTTCTCAGGGAAAAAAACTCTCAACCAACTCTAGACAAGATGAATGATAAATTCAGCCTCCAACTACACATTAACAGCCAGTGTCTGATGCCTGATAGACATATGCAACACCCATTGGCTTCAGTGGGAGGTGAAAGTGTACCACTGAGTGCAAAAATTGGCCCTAAATGTTTATTCTTTGAACATGTAGTGATTCTTTAAAGACATGTCTTTAAAGGGGTTAAAGAGCACTATGGCTTTTGTCCATCTCTAAAGGCTAGACCACAGAGCGGTTTATGAGTTTGCTGATACCTTAAAGCTAATGGACATGATCCTTTAATAAACAGTGCATGCTTTGAGATCCTGAGGTCCTGGCACAAATACAAGTAGTGGCCCATAAGAGATTTGAATTACTATGCACTTTTGAAGCTTGGGATAATCTTTCCCAGTCAGATAACTCTTGCTTATACAATGTGGCTCTTTGTCCCCCTCTACTAGCTAAATTGTGACTATAGGTTTATGAACATAGGTTTATGAATTAAAATGAACAGATATAACCTTTAGCTTAAACAGTAAACGCTTATGCATTTAGATTCAGAGGTCTTGAGTTCAAGCCATGCAGATGATGTAATAAGAGGAATGATTACACTTGTAAAAATAAATGTGATGTTTTCCATTAGGTCGTGCAATATGTCTCATATGCTAGGACCTAAATGTGAACTGTACAACTAGGGTTGAGAAACAACCCCCTTCCAGTCTATTCTACCCTTACAAATGTACTGGAGGAACAAAATTCAGATAATATTGAGGGAGATCATGGGCAGTCAAAGTCCTTAGAAGTTTTTTTCATATACTGTGGCCTGTTTTTGAGAGCATTTCTTTTTATTCTTACTTTTCTTCTCTAGTTGCCTTTAAACAAGGACATGTTTCATTTTTATCTGATGAGTCATTCAAATCATGTAACCAAAATTATATTTTCATTGACACTTATTAATAGTACTTCACAGTATATTTCCTTTCAAGGGGACGGATGGTTGGCAATTATGCAAATATTCTTTAGCTTTCCCCTTTCACATTAGTTACACCAGTAACTCTGAGGCTTATACTAATGGGAAAAAAACATTTATGCTTACAATAATTCATCTAACTTTTCAGAGATGTGTGTTAGTATAAGATTATATATGTATCTTGCTTTTTGGTATCCACAAATGCTATACTACTACTTAGGACTCGTATTGCTTTCCTCCTTCAAAGTGCTTCACCAGCATTAGCTAATAAATTTTCACAATAACCGCATGTGTTGGTTAGTGAATATTTGTATTCTCATTTTCCATAAGGAGAAACTGAAGCAGAAAAGTTAAGAAACTTGCTCAGGACCACAGAGTGAATGTGTGTTCAGCCCAATCTTCATAAAACACAACTTTTTATGTGCAGACATCTTTTTCTGACTAGTAAACATAAAAGATTATCCACCCAAATGGCAAATATACTAGATCAGTCACCTCATTTCCTACATTAGACTTGGTTTATTATGCAATCAAGTCTGGTTTTTGTGTCCTATCTGAATTGCATTTTAGAGAATTTAGTGGTTGTGGAAATTACCTTCCTTGGAGAATGAATTCTTCAATTCCATTCCGTCATTGACCTTTCTACTGAGACTATCAATATGTTTGTGTGATGTGGATATATCTCCTTTGAATTGGACTGAGGCCACTAACTCATTTTACATAGGTCACCAAACCATCATAGAAGAATAATGGTGACTTCTTGTTACCACTGACTGAGCCAGATTTAGAGAAACAGTCACGAGGTAAAAGGTTCCATATCTTAATGAAAATTTCTTGAAGGACCTAGTCCTCCTTTGCCCTTACTCTCATTTAAAAAGTCTTCATGAATACTTCTTTTGTAGTCTCTTCTCAGTGTTTGTTTCTGCACTTTTCCAATGAGAATTTTAAAAGTTATACATTAGAACTTCTCATTCCTACGGCTTTTCTTCAGAGGACAAAATATGTTAGTAAACAGATGTTTGCAAATTCTTTTAGATAGTTTAGTAAGAGACAAATAGAAATAAAACAAAAAAGAATTATCCTCAAAAGCACATTAAGGTTATGGTACTGAAAAACCCCCAAGATACTGTATAAAAGTGATGTTCTGTCAGAGAGGAAAAGCTTTGCACCATTAAACAGTTAGGAGTGTAGTTCTCTGTGGAGGATCATAAACATGCGTACTGTAGTTCTTATGCAGCAGATCATAACAACTTGGTTAGATTTCCACATTTGCTTTCCTTAGGGAAAATTCATTAAGAAATATACTGTTTGGCAATATCAGAATAAATGAGTATAACCTACATAACAAATACAATATTATCGCAATTTCCAAAAGAAAACTTTGAACAATTTCTCCTCTTCTGAACCCTGGCCCATCTCCTATTGAAGTCAGTGGCAACACTCGGTTTGACTTCAATGGGAGCAAAATAATAGTCATAACTACCTGGCATTTATTTAACAGTTTTCATACATAGTTTCTCATAGCACTTTACAAAGGTGATGGACTGGGTGCTTAATTTGCTGTCCCAAGTAGTTCTTGGCAACCAGAGGAGTCTGTGAACAAAGTGCTAACCTGCATGGAAGTGAATGGAATCACCTGCAAGGTTTAGTGCAGTGGCTCTTAAGCTATGACTATGGAAACCTTCATGGAGGTCTGCAGAAAGGACACATTTTGAGAAACCAATCAGAGTGAGGAGGGACTGTTAGAAAGTGGGGCAAGGAGACAGTCCATGAGTGTATCTTTTTACCATCTGGTTGGTAGAACAGAAGTTAAAGAACCACTGATTTGTGCCTTAACTTGTTGATCAACTAAATGGCTCTAGCTTTCAGAAGCAAATTAATACCATAATGCAAGTGCAGAGAGTCAGTGCTAACTCTTAGTCAACATACAATTAAGCTTCACTATGATGTGATGTCACAAGACTATGGTTTAGCACTGCTCTTTAAGCAAGCACTCAGTTACATAAATAGGTAAGGGTAAAAGCTTCCTATAGCACAAGGCGAGAAAGTGACAGAACATTTTAAGTAGCATTTGAAACCCTTGTATTCTAACAGGGCAATTGCTGTTTCAGTGGCCGTAAGTACAGATTGGACCAAGCCTTTGCTGAATGGCTTTGCAAAATTATCGGCACATCTCCAGTAACAGAGCTATTAATCAGTCAGAGCACAGAATTTCCTAAAGTCAATGGATACTTCATACTGCTTTAATATAAAGGGGGGGAGAGGGTATATTTAAAAATACACAAATGGAATGGAGTCTATACTTCAAGAAAACATCTTCCAGGTTTGTTCTGTTCTCAACCGTGGCTCTCTCAACAGCTCAACCCTGCAGGCTCTGCTCATCAATGGTCAGTGCCACCATCACAACCATGCCCTGTCTAAGGCTTCCTATGAAAATGATTAAACAGCATTATTTAAAAACCATAGATGCCAGGTAGGGCACGTGTGGTCATGGGAAATTGCTGCTTCTTAGCATATGTCTTCTTTGCACAGTTTGGCAGGGCTCTTTCCCATGTGTTGCCTCAACCTTCCTCCCGTTCACACGGGACCCTTAGAAACATGACAGATTGGGAAACCCAAAAGTGGCTTGGATCTTTTTTTTTAAATTACGCACTTAATTTCTGCAGGAATCACAGATTTTAGTATATATCATAACAAAAATTCTACTTGGTAAATGCGGCACTTGATTCATTTTTATATTTTGACTATACTATGATTCTGCATGGAAGTTCCCACTGGACTTTTGGCTGTTAAAATGTATAAAATTATTAATATTTTGGGGCAAATTCATCCCTGGGATGACTTCACAGATTTCAATAAATTTAGCTCAAGGATGAATTTGACCTATTCCTAATTCGGACCAACAGTGAACAGTCTAATCACATCAGGTACTTATACTGGAGGTGATTGCATAGTTCCACCATTCTGGGCACCAAGGTGTTCCCTTAAACACTGGTGACAAAAATTAAGACAACCATCAGGTCCTCTTAGGAAATGATCTGTGAAGAGTGATATATAATTCTTGCAAGGTGATGAGCACCACCCACTGAATTCATCTGGGAGCTAAAGGTGTTTGTTAGTTTGTAGGATAAAGTTCCAAGGCCTCACCTGGCAATGGGCTCTGCCCTGTCAGAATCAGGACCTAAGTTTGCAGTATTGAAACTTGGCTAGCACATTTCAAACATTATCTATGAGCAAGAAAAGCCTATTCCTTGTATTTGACTAGCATGAGCAGGGGAAGCCCAAGCATAGCAGGCAGGCAGCTTTCGGTGGCATGCCTGCAGGAGGTCCGCTGGTAACGTGGATCTGGCGGCCTGGCTGCGGGAGGTCTGCCGGTCCCACGCCTTCGGGGTACCTGCTGCCAAATTGCCGCTGAAACCTCGGGACTGGCTGACCTCCCACAGGCATGCCGCCACTGAAACAGCCTGAATGCTGCCCTCATGGCAACCAGCAGGCCGCCCCCCATGGCTTGCTGCCCCAGGCACGCGCTTGGTGCACTGGTGCCTGGAACTGCCCTCGACATGAGTTAACGAAAACAAAAATGTACCTACCAGGAAATTTTCTGTAATCTGCTTCTCTGATGTAACTTTGTTAGGATGAGTGATGTACATTTCTATAGAAAATTATTGGCTATATCTGCATTTTCCTGTTCAGATAAACATCTGAAGATCAACTTAGCTGCATCTGAAAGTTTTTACTTTGATCAGTTAGCTAGATTCCAAGGATCTAAAGATTAAACATGAAGCAGAGATCTCAGTATTACCAGTTGGACAAAGAATAGAGCATGAAATTGGTTAAAAACATGACAGTGCAGTTAACTAAAACAGACGTTATTATGACAATACTTTTATTATCACATCCGAAATTGTCAGTATATGCCAGCAGATTAGACTTCAGGATGGCACTAGAGAGGTTAGCCTTATGAGGACTTTAATGCTGCCTAAAATTAGGTAGAGTGTGAAGATGTAGGAGATTGTCATTTTCTGCCCTGAAAGAATTCTGTCAAGAAAAGGCACCAGCTGTGCAGCATTAGAGAGGCAGAGCTGGCCACAGAAGAGTAGCTGTGTACATGTGGGACCCAGACTTGTCCAAGGACTCAGCAAAAAAAATAACATTAACTTAAAAAACAACCAACCCTCTCCTGGTAAGCTGTGGTCAGAATTTTTCACTTGAAAGAGCAGAAGAGACAGGATGAACCTCTGCCCAAGAGGCAATATTGAACTGTGATGCATAGAATTTCTGGCAGTTCTATGGTCAGGACCAAGACTGGAACCTCACTAGGTTTGCACAGAAAGGATCATCTCACAGAACTGCAATCTTGATGCCTTGCTGACTCTTCAAACATATTTTGATTTTTTATGATCTGCAAGGATCACATATTTTGGAATCACAAAGAAAACTGGACATGCCAAGGTAGATGCATTGTGATAGTGGTATTGGCCCAAAGCCAAACAGCTTCCCTGTTTTCTTTTTAAATGTGGGAATCTTACAGTATGGAGTTGCCTGACAGATTTGTTATTAGTTCAATCACTGACTGAATCATCTGTTTGCAGCATGCCACAAAAACTTCTAATTTGCCCTCAGAGCTTGCCATAAACAAAAATAAAGCACGATCAATAGCACACCAGGTTGATGTGCTATATTATGTTATTCCTCAGTAGGGAAAGAAAAATTAAGATTGGACCATTAAACATGTGCTAAAGGAATATTTCCCATCACCAACCAGACAGTTAATGCAGCCATGATTTTAATCTACTATACATTGTGCAATGTAGGCAGAAAGAACATGGGCTGAAGTTTCCAGTTTGGGTATCTATATCCTGCAGAAGGCCTAACTCATACAGTTCAGCTAAAAAGCCTGTGTGAACTGGGATAATTGCTTTAATAGAATCATAGTTGGAAGGGACTTCAGGAGGTCATCTAGTCTAACCTGCTGCTCAAAGCAGGACCAATCCCCAACTAAATCCCCAAATGGCCCCCTGAAGGATTGAACTCACAACCCTGGGTTTAGCAGGCCAATGCTCAAGACACTGAGTTATCCCTCCCCCTCTGAATTTGAGTTCATGGAGCTCCTAAAATGCTAATTCAGCTTAGCGAAGGGTCTATGGAAGGAGTAGAATGGTGTGGCCCCGAAAGATTTGTGGGGATTTCCTTTGAGTACTACAGCATGCATAATATTCCCTAGGCTCCTTTTCTCATGGTAGCATTGCTCCCCAGGTATCTTAAGGTAATTGACTAGAGCTGATCAGAACTTAGAATTCCCATTCTTCAGGAAATTCCAAAACTATGATTCCCCACCCCGCCATTCTGAACTGGAGCAATAGCAAAAAATGTTTTGAAATGCATAGGGAGTAGAAGGGATCTCATGGCTCATTGAGCCCAATCCTTCTATCTCAGGCAACTTAATGTAATAGTTGAAACATTTCAATTAATTCTATGGTATATATTTTATTTTTATATGACTTTATAAATAGACAATTGGTTTTGAAATTTGTATTCTAATTGGTTTGGTAATTGTACTTGGTTTGCTCAATTGTTACTTTAATTGGTAATTTCCTATTGCAATTAGTATAATAAAACTAAAATAATATATTTATATTTAATAATACAATGCAAAAATAGAAACAATATGTGAACAGTCAAAACATTCCAACTATTATATTATAAATTGCAAAAAAGTCACAGTTAAATATTTCAGCCATACAGAAATTATTCATTTTGATAATTTTATAAGAAATTTCAATAAAATTGATACTGTCCTGCAGAACATTTCAATTTGGTTGAATCAAAGTAACATTGGAAATTTTCCAACCATCAGTTCACTGACCCAGGTTGTCAGAGAAAGAGAAAAGACCGTTTTTTTCCTGGTGTCTAAAAAATAAGTTAGTTTCAGCCTCCCACACAGCCCCCTGCTTCAGTCATACTTCACATCAATTAGCGGTGGCAGGTCTGTACAAATTTTGGTGGTGCCCAAAAGCCCAGAGCCTGCCCCTCCAAACTCCGCCCCCAACAGCCTAAGGGTCTGGGAGAGAGTTTGGGTAGGGGGAGGAGATCTGGGGTGCAGGTCCTGGGCTGGGGCAGGGAATTGGGGTATAGGAGGGGTTCAGGGTGCAGGCTCTGGAAGGGAGTTTGGGGGAGGAAGGGGTGTAGGCTTTGGGCTGGGGCAGAGGCTGGGGTTGCAGGTGAGGAGTGCAGGCTCTGGAAGGGAATTTGGGTGTAGTTCTGGGCTCAGGGTGAGGGGTGCGGGTGAGGTTCTGGGAGGGAGTTCGGGTGCAGGCTCTGGGAGGGAGTGCGGAGGGCTGGGGTGCAGGTTCTGGGAGGGAGTTTGGGGGCAGGAGAGGGTGTATGGGAAGGTGGTGGGGGTGCAGGCTCTGGGATGGAGTTTGGGTGCAGGCTCTGGGCTGGGTGTCATAAACAGATAGCTAAGGGTTAATGTCTCTTTCACCTGAAGCACCTGACCAGAGGACCAATCAGGAAACCGGATTTTTTCAACTTTGGGTGGAGGGATTTGAGTGTTTTTGTCTTTTTTTTCTGGCTGCCTGCCTTCTCTGAGCTTTGGAGAAGTAGTTCTGTTTTCTAATCTTCTGTTTCTAAGTGTAAGGACAAAGAGATCAGATAGTAAGTTATATGGTTTCTTTTCTTTGGTATTTGCATGAATATAAGTGCTGGAGTGCTTTGATTTGTATTCTTTTTGAATAAGGCTGTTTATTCAATATTCTTTTAAGCAATTAACCCTGTGTTGTATCATCTAAATACAGAGAGAACATTTGTACTTAATTTTCTTTCTTTTTATATAAAGCTTTCTTTTAAGACCTGTTGGAGTTTTTCTTTACTTCAGGGAAATTGAGTCTGTACTCACCAGGGAATTGGTGGGAGGAAGAAATCAAGGGGAGATTTGTGTGTTGGATTGCTAGCCTGACTTTGCATTCCCTCTGGGGGAATAGGAAAGTACTTTTTGTTTCCAGGATTGGGAACAGAGAGGGAGATTCACTCTGTTTGGATTCACAGAACTTGTGTCTGTGTATCTCTCCAGGAGCACCTGGAGGGGGGAAGGGAAAAAGGATTATTTCCCTTTGTTGTGAGACTCAAGGGATTTGGGTCTTGGGGTCCCCAGGAAAGGGTTTTCAGGGGGACCAGAGTGCCCCAAAACACTCTAATTTTTTGGGTGGTGGCAGCAGGTACCAGGTCCAAGCTGGTAACTAAGCTTGGAGGTTTTCATGCTAACCCCCATATTTTGGACGCTAAGGTCCAAATCTGGGACTAAGGTTATTACATGAGTAGCAGCGGTGGGAGATAGACAGAATCCAGAAGCCAGTAGAAATATTGTATTTTTCTTTTCTCTGCTAAGGACTTTTTAGCAGAGAGAAGCAGTTGGTTTTAAAAGGGAACCAGAGAGAAATTTTTTTTTTCTGCTCTCTCTGGCAGTTTGTGGCTTGCATGTTAAGCAGAAGTCGTTAAGGACTATTAACAGTCTTTTGTCACACAATAGCACTCCCATTGAGAGTCATACCAGCACTATATGAATGCAAATAAAGTGGTTTTTCAGGTTTACTTGACATTGAAGATTAGCTAGAGAGAGAAAAGGAAAAAAGCACTGTTGCTAGGCAGACTTCAGGAGGCAACAGAGAACCTGCAGTTCAGAAGATAAACACCGGAGGGCACCCCAACACAAGAAAACAGGAATCATGACTTCTAAGGCAAAAATTGCGGCCGAAGAACAAATCAAAGAAGCTGAACACAGGCGACAGATGGAGATGAAAGAAAGAGAAGAACAGATCAAAGAGGCAGCCAAAGAGGCAGCACACAAAAGAAAACTAGAAGAAGAAGAGGTGGCCCACAGAAGGAAGCAAGCAGAAGAAGAAGCAGCCCACAGAAGACAGATAGAACTCCAGAGGGAAGCCCACCAACAGGCCATGGAATTAGAAAAGGCTAAGCAACAGACTCCAGCCAACCCTAACAACCCGGCGCCACATATTGCTCCACAGCCCAGGAAATTTCCCACCTACAAGGCAGGTGATGACACCGAGGCCTTCTTGGAAAATTTTGAAAGAGCCTGTCTTGGGTACAGCATTCCCGAAGACCAGTACATGGTAGAATTGAGGTCACAGCTCAGTGGACCTTTAGCAGAGGTGGCAGCTGAAATGCCTAAGCACCAAATGAATGACTATAAACTTTTTCTAACCAAGGCCAGATACAGGATGGGGATAACCCCAGATCATGCCCGTCGGCGTTTCAGAAACCAAAAGTGGAAACCAGAGGAGTCATTTCCCAAACACGCCTACTACATTGCAAAAAACTATGAGGCCTGGCTAACAGGAAACAACATTCAAACCTTGGAAGAACTGAACCTCCTCATACAAATGGAGCAGTTCTTGGATGGTGTTCCTGAAGACATCACACGGTACATACAAGATGAAAACCCCAAAAATATCGCGGAGGCGGGGGAGATTGGAGCCAAATGGATGGAACTGGCAGAAAGCAAGAAAGCTACTGTCAAGGGGAACGATTACCCCAGGGGGCACACAGACCATAAACCCTACAACCGAGGACAGCCAAGACCCCACATACCACCCAAGTAAAGCCACAGATACCCTACCCTTCAACCTCACCAGTCTCCAGTAACTCACCTCGGCCCAGTGACCCATCAGATGGAAGATGCTTTAAGTGTAATGAACTGGGACATATCAAGGCCAACTGTCCCAAGAACACCATGCGAGTGCAATTCATTACACCACCATCACACCAAAGATCCCCAGGCCCGGATGCCTCCCAAATACCCTTGGAGCGAAGGGAAAATTTGAGAGTGGGCGGAAAGAAGGTTACTGCGTGGAGAGACACGGGGGCACAAGTGTCAGCTATCCACCAATCCTTCGTTGACCCCAAATTCATCAACCCAAAGGCCAAAGTTACAATTTACCCCTTCATGTCACAAGCTGTAGACTTGCCTACAGCTCAACTGCCTGTCCAGTACAAAGGCTGGTCAGGAATGTGGACTTTTGCAGTCTATGACAATTATCCTATCCCCATGCTACTGGGGGAAGACTTGGCCAACCAGGTGAGGCGGGCCAAGAGAGTGGAAATGGTTACACGTAGCCAAACCAGGCAAGCTTCCAGACCCATTCCTGTTCCTGAGCCGTCCACAGAGGCCCCGTCTGTGTTACCAGAGACCCAGACAGAGGTAGTGGACCCGGATTCCATGCCAACCACTGAAACAGCCACAGCACCTCCAGTCCCAGGCCCGGAACTGGAACAGCAACCAGCACCAGCCATTGCAACCCCATCTTCAAACTCAACGCCAGAGGGCGCCAGCGAGCCAAAACTGGCAGAAGCAACAGACAGCCATACCCAAAAGGCTCAGCCAGAGCCTGAAATACCCTCAGGTGCACCAGCGGAGAGCGGTTTCACCAGCAACGGAAACAACCCCATCACCTACATCGCTTCCAGAGGGACCAAGCCCAAGTCCACAGTCTGAGGAAGAACTGGTGACCCCAGCCTCAAGGGAACAGTTCCAGGCTGAGCAGGAAGCGGATGACAGCCTTCAGAAAGCTTGGGCGGCGGCACGGAGCACCCCACCGCCTCTCAGCTCTTCTAATCGATCCCGGTTTGTTATAGACCAAGGACTTTTATACAAGGAAATTCTTTCTGGTGGACACCGGGAAGAATGGCAGCCGCAAAACAGTTGGTGGTTCCAACTAAGTACCGGGGGAAGCTCTTAAGCTTAGCCCATAATCATCCCAGTGGCCATGCTGGGGTGAACAGAACCAAGGACCGGTTGGGGAAGTCCTTCCACTGGGAGGGGATGGGCAAGGACGTTGCCAAGTATGTCCGGTCTTGTGAGGTATGCCAAAGAGTGGGAAAGCCTCAAGACCAGGTCAAGGCCCCTCTCCAGCCACTCCCCATAATTAAGGTCCCATTTCAGCAAGTAGCTGTGGATATTCTGGGTCCTTTCCCAAAAAAGACACCCAGAGGAAAGCAGTACATACTGACTTTAGTGGACTTTGCTACCCGATGGCCGGAAGCAGTAGCTCTAGGCAACACCAGGGCTAACACTGTGTGCCTGGCCCTAACAGACATCTTTGCCAGGGTAGGTTGGCCCTCTAACATCCTTACAGATTCAGGGTCTAATTTCCTGGCAGGGACCATGGAAAAACTGTGGGAAACTCATGGGGTGAATCACTTGGTTGCCACCCCATATCACCATCAAACCAATGGCCTGGTGGAAAGGTTCAATGGAACTTTGGGGGCCATGATACGAAAATTCATCAACGAATTCTCCAATAATTGGGACCTAGTGTTGCAGCAGTTGCTGTTTGCCTACAGGGCTGTACCACATCCCAGTTTAGGGTTTTCACCATTTGAACTTGTGTATGGTCACGAGGTTAAGGGGCCATTACAGTTGGTGAAGCAGCAATGGGAGGGGTTTACGCCTTCTCCAGGAACTAACATTCTGGACTTTGTAAGCAACCTACAAAGCACCCTCCGACACTCTTTAGCCCTTGCTAGAGAGAATCTAAAGGATGCTCAGGAAGAGCAAAAGGCCTGGTATGACAGACATGCCAGAGATCGGTCCTTCAAGGTAGGAGACCAGGTTATGGTCTTGAAGGCGCAACAGGCCCATAAGATGGAAGCATCATGGGAAGGGCCATTCACGGTCCAAGAGCGCCTGGGAGCTGTAAACTACCTCATAGCATTTCCCAATTCCTCACTAAAGCCTAAAGTGTACCATGTTAATTCTCTCAAGCCTTTCTATTCCATAGACTTACAGGTTTGTCAGTTTACAGTCCAGGGAGAGGATGCTGAGTGGCCTGACGGTGTCTACTACGACGGGAAAAAAGACGGTGGCGTGGAAGAGGTGAACCTCTCAACCACTCTGGAACGTCTGCAGCGGCAACAAATCAAGGAGCTGTGCACCAGCTTCGCCCCATTGTTCTCAGCCACCCCAGGACGGACTGAACGGGCATACCACTCCATTGATACAGGTAATGCTCACCCAATCAGAACCCCACCCTACCGAGTGTCTCCTCATGCCCAAGCTGCTATAGAACGGGAGATCCAGAACATGCTACAAATGGGTATAATCCGCCCATCTACCAGTGCATGGGCATCTCCAGTGGTTCTGGTACCCAAACCAGATGGGGAAATACGCTTTTGCGTGGACTACCGTAAGCTAAATGCGGTAACTCGTCCGGACAACTATCCAATGCCACGTACCGATGAGCTATTGGAAAAGTTGGGACGTGCCCAGTTCATCTCTACAATAGACTTAACCAAGGGGTACTGGCAAGTACCGCTAGATGAACCTGCCAAGGAGAGGTCAGCATTCGTCACACATGCGGGGGTGTATGAATTCAATGTCCTTCCTTTCGGCCTTCGAAATGCACCCGCCACCTTCCAGAGGCTGGTAGATGGTCTACTAGCTGGACTGGGAAAATTTGCAGTTGCCTACCTCGATGATGTGGCCATTTTTTCAGACTCCTGGCCCGAACACCTACTACACCTGGAAAAGGTCTTTGAGCGCATCAGGCAGGCAGGACTAACTGTTAAGGCCAAAAAGTGTCAAATAGGCCAAACAGAGTGGACTTACCTGGGGCACCAGGTGGGTCGAGGAACCATAAACCCCCTACAGGCCAAGGTGGATGCTATCCAAAAGTGGCCTGTCCCAAAGTCAAAGAAGCAGGTCCAATCCTTCTTAGGCTTGGCCGGATACTACAGGCGATTTGTGCCCCATTACAGCCAAATCGCTGCCCCACTGACCGACCTGACCAAAAAGACCCAGCCAAATGCAGTTAAGTGGACTGATGAGTGTCAAAAGGCCTTTACCCAACTTAAGGCAACGCTCATGTCTGACCCTGTGCTCAGGGCCCCGGATTTTGACAAGCCATTCCTAGTAACCACCGATGCATCTGAGCGTGGTATAGGAGCAGTGCTCATGCAGGAAGCAACAGATCACAACTTCCATCCTGTCGTGTTTCTCAGCAAGAAACTGTCTGAGAGGGAAAGTCACTGGTCAGTCAGTGAAAAGGAATGCTATGCCATTGTGTACGCCCTGGAAAAGCTACGCCCATATGTTTGGGGACGGCGGTTCCAACTACAAACTGACCATGCTGCACTACAGTGGCTTCATACTGCCAAGGGGAACAACAAGAAACTTCTTCGTTGGAGTTTGGCTCTCCAAGATTTTGATTTTAAAATTCAACACATCACAGGAGCTTCTAACAAAGTAGCTGATGCACTCTCCCGTGAGAGTTTCCCAGAATTCAGTAGTTAAAAGTGTTCTTAAAATGTAGAAGTCTGTTAGTTATATACTTAGGAGTATATGTAAAGGTGTATGTGTTGTATTAATCTGTTTATTTTCAAGTTCTAGAAGGAAATCGCCGCCAGTGAGCTTCCCCACTGTCTGCAATTTGGGGGGCGTGTCATAAACAGATAGCTAAGGGTTAATGTCTCTTTCACCTGAAGCACCTGACCAGAGGACCAATCAGGAAACCGGATTTTTTCAACTTTGGGTGGAGGGATTTGAGTGTTTTTGTCTTTTTTTTCTGGCTGCCTGCCTTCTCTGAGCTTTGGAGAAGTAGTTCTGTTTTCTAATCTTCTGTTTCTAAGTGTAAGGACAAAGAGATCAGATAGTAAGTTATATGGTTTCTTTTCTTTGGTATTTGCATGAATATAAGTGCTGGAGTGCTTTGATTTGTATTCTTTTTGAATAAGGCTGTTTATTCAATATTCTTTTAAGCAATTAACCCTGTGTTGTATCATCTAAATACAGAGAGAACATTTGTACTTATTTTTCTTTCTTTTTATATAAAGCTTTCTTTTAAGACTGTTGGAGTTTTTCTTTACTTCAGGGAAATTGAGTCTGTACTCACCAGGGAATTGGTGGGAGGAAGAAATCAAGGGGAGATTTGTGTGTTGGATTGCTAGCCTGACTTTGCATTCCCTCTGGGGGAATAGGAAAGTACTTTTTGTTTCCAGGATTGGGAACAGAGAGGGAGATTCACTCTGTTTGGATTCACAGAACTTGTGTCTGTGTATCTCTCCAGGAGCACCTGGAGGGGGGAAGGGAAAAAGGATTATTTCCCTTTGTTGTGAGACTCAAGGGATTTGGGTCTTGGGGTCCCCAGGAAAGGGTTTTCAGGGGGACCAGAGTGCCCCAAAACACTCTAATTTTTTGGGTGGTGGCAGCAGGTACCAGGTCCAAGCTGGTAACTAAGCTTGGAGGTTTTCATGCTAACCCCCATATTTTGGACGCTAAGGTCCAAATCTGGGACTAAGGTTATTACACTGGGGCAGGAGGTGGGTGTGCAGGAAGGGGTGAGGGGGGCAGGCTCTGGGCTTGGGGTGAGGGTGCAGGATCTGGGAGGGGGTGCAGGCCCCACCCTGAAGCCTCTTCTGTTCTGGTTATTCTCCTTATGACTATGCTTTCCCCCCCTTGTTCCAAGCTGTATGCCATTATCTTTCTGCAGCCTTCTCATTTCTCTCTTACTGGCCTCTCCAGTCAATAACGGCAACTCCCATCTTTTCATGTGCTGTGTATTTATACCTGCCTACCATATTTTCCACTCCGTGCATCTGGTGAAGTGGGTTATAGCCCACAAAAGCTTATGCCCAAATACATTTGTTAGTCTCTAAGGTGGCACAAGGACTCCTCATTGTTTTTGCTGATACAGACTAACACGGCTACCCCTCTGAAACCTGTTACAATAGGGTTAGCATTTGTGTATCATTTTACAGTCAGTAACTCATCCATCTTCCAACGCCCCTAAGGAGAAACCAAGCCAGAAAAGTCAAGTGATTTGTCAATGTCCACAGAAGAAGTATATGACGGAGATGCTGGGATTGAAGATTTTTGCCATCAGACCTATGACTGACATGCTGCCTCTCTCACTATTGAGCTGTCCCTCCTCCCTGTGGCCAGAAAGCATGTTGGCTGCTGAGTACAGAAGCTGACTTAGGGTATGTCTACACTACGGGATTATTCCGATTTTACATAAACCGGTTTTGTAAAACAGATTGCATAAAGTCGAGTGCACGCGGCCACACTAAGCACATTAATTCGGTGGTGTGCATCCATGTACCGAGGCTAGAGTCGATTTCCAGAGCGCTGCACTGTGGGTAGCTATCCCGTAGCTATCCCATAGTTCCCGCAGTCCCCCCCCCACCCATTGGAATTCTGGGTTGAGATCCCAATGCAAAAACAGTGTCGCGGGTGATTCTGGGTAAATGTCGTCACTCAATCCTACCTCCATGAAAGCAATGGCAGACAATCATTTTGTGCCCTTTTTCCCTGGATTGCCCTGGCAGACGCCATAGCATGGCAACCATGGAGCCCGTTTTGCCTTGTCACTGTCACCGTATGTGTACTGGATGCTGCTGACAGACGCGGTACTGCAGTGCTACACAGCAGCATTCATTTGCCTTTGCAAGGTAGCAGAGACGGTTACCATCCCTATTGCACTGTCTGCCATTGTAAACTGGCGATGAGATGATGGTTATCATTTGTTTTGTACCCTCTGCTGCTGTCATGGGTGCTCCTGGCTGGCCTTGCTGAGGTCGGCCGGGGGCGCATGGACAAAAATGGGAATGACTCCCCAGGTCATTCCCTTCTTTATGTTTTGTCTAAAAATAGAGTCAGTCCTGCCTAGAATATGGGGCAAGTGTACTAGAGAACCAGAGAGCACAGACGCTCTGTGTCAGAGCCCCAGAGATCCCACAGAAATGATAAGCTGCATGCCATTCTAGGGGGTGCCCCTGCAACAAACCCACCGTTGCTTCCCTCCTCCCCCAACCCTCCTGGGCTACCATGGCAGTGTCCCCCAATTTGTGTGATGAAGTAATAAAGAATGGAGAAATAAGAAACACTGACTTTTTAGTGAGATAAAATGAGGGGGAGGAAGCCTCCAGCTGCTATGATAGTCCAGGCAGGACATTAAAGGGTGAGGGGAGGAGCGCAGCCTCCCGCTGCTATGGTAGTCCAGGCAGTACAGAATCTTTTCTTTAGACATGAAGCGGGGGGGCTGATAGAGCTCAGCCTCCAGTTGCTATGACGAGGATGGTTACCAGCCATTCTGCACCATCTGCCGGGAATGACCGGGAGTCATTCCCATTTTTACCCAGGCGCCCCCGGCCGAGGCGAGCCAGGAGCACTCACGGGCTGATGATGACAATGGATAGCAGTCATATTATACCGTCTGCCACCGGGAAGGGGATGCTGGTGTTCAGCGCTGCAGCACCCCGTCTACCAGCAGCATGCAGTAGACATAGGGTGATATTGAAGAAAGGTGAGAAAAGTTTTTTTTCCCTTTTCTTTCGGGGAGGGGGAAGGATGTAAATTGATGACATATACCCTGAAACACTCAGGAAAATGTTTTTGACCCTTCAGGCACTGGGAACTCAGCCAAAAATGCAAATACTTTTCGGAGACTGCGGGGGACTGTGGGATAGCTGGAGTCCTCAGTAACCCCTCCCTCCCTCCATGAGTGTCCATTTGATTCGTTGGCTTTCCCTTACGTTTGTCACACAGCACTGTGCTGTGGACTCTGTATCATAGCCTAGAGATTTTTTCAAATGCTTTGGCATTTCGTCTTCTGTAATGGAGCTCTGATAGAACAGATTTGTCTCCCCATATAGTGATCAGATCCAGTATCGCCCGTACGGTCCATGCTGGAGCTCTTTTGGGATTTGGGACTGCATCGTCACCTGTGCTGATCAGAGCTCCACGCTAGGCAAACAGGAAAACAAATTCAAAAGTTTGCAGGGCTTTTCCTGTCTACCTGGCCAGTGCATCCGAGATCAGATTGCTTTCCAGAGCAGTCACAATGGTGCACTGTGGGATACCGCCCAGAGGCCAACACCGTCGATTTGCGGCCACACTAACCCTAATCCAACATGGCAATACTGACTTCAGTGCTACTCCCCTCGTCGGGGAGGAGTACAGAAATCGGTTTAAAGAGCCCTTTATATCAATATAAAGGGCTTCGTTGTGTGGATGGGTGCAGGGTTAAATCTGTTTAACGCTGCTAAATTTGGTTTAAACGCGTAGCATAGACCAGGCCTATGCAGGCAGCTGTGTGGCAGCTGAGAGGAGCTTATTGCAGTTCTAGCACCGCCAGTTCTCTGCACAGCAGTACTCACTTTCCTAAGGGACTCTCTTCCTGGGCTTTTGAAAATTGGGTGCAGCTGTCCTGGCTCCTTTCTTTGAGTTCCCGAGGCAGCTCCTCTGGGTTCTAACTACCCATCCACAATTGCCAAAGTGGACGTTATCTCCATTTATTGGTTAACTGGCACATAGCAGACTGATGACCGCAAGAACAATCTTTGGCATTCTCAAGGATCTGCCCATCACAGAATGCTATGTTCAAAGAGAATAACTGCCCGAGCAACAAAATCAATTCCATCCCCATAGCAACCAACCTCCTCAGAAGAAAGGTGAGTAAATAGGCCTTGCAGTATACTCAAATAGGCATAGTTGATCTAACTCACTATATTTATATATAGATATATTTAGACAAAATTAATCACACACAAGCTACCGTGTCCCATCCAAGACTTCCCTAATGGGCGCTGCAAAACTCAGAATGTTGTGATGTTGTAAAGGCAGGACTGGTGCAAGGAAGTTTCACGCCCTAGGTGAAACTTCCACCTTGCACCCCCCACCCAGCTAACCCTGCCCCCCCCCCACGGCAGCTAACTCAGCCTCCCACCCGGGGAGCCCCCTCCGCAGCAGCTACCCCCCCATGACAGCTAACCCCTCTCCATCGCTATCCCCCCACAGCAGCTAACCTCACCTGGGGGGACTCCCCCCCGGTCCCCCGTGGCAGCTAACCCTGCCTGGCCAAGGATAGGTCACATGTGCGGCATAGATATATTGATTTATTCCTGAATTCATCTCCAAAAAGAAAACAAGATTGCTAGTGACAGTGGCACAAACCCAAACTAGGATGAAGCAAGAACTCGTTTGCTTATCATTCTTGGAGCTAGAACACAGGTGCTCTTGTTCAGTAGCAAAGATAAACCATAAAAGACATAGTTTTTTCAAAGGCAATTCAGTCTGTATCTAAAATTATTCAGTATGGGTTTGTGTAGTAAAGAGCACAATAAATTGTGTTCACACTGTGGAATTTGTCTGTAAAAAAAACAAACAAACAAACAAACAAAAAAGACCTCCCCACCTCGGCACCTAACTCTGCCTGGGGAGCCCGTCCCAGCTCACCTTGGCTCCGCCTCCTCCACTGAGCATGCTGGCGCTGCTCTAATTCTCCTCCCTGCCCAGGCTTGCGGCGCTGATTGGAGGAGACTTAGAGCTGGGTTGTGTGCTCAGCGGAGGAGGCAGAGTGGAGGTTAGCTGGGGCGGGAAGCTGTTCCCCTGTGCGTCCTGCCCCCGTTACTGCGGGCAACCCTCTCCGCGCACCCCCCGCGTGTGACCCCCCATCCAGTTCACCTACACTCCACCTCCTCGCCTGAAGAGACTTTTAGGCGCCCCCAACCACTAGGCGCCCTAGGCGGTGGCCTAGTTTGCCTAAATGGTTGCACCGGCCCTGTGTAAAGGATAACAACAAACTATTGATTATCACTGAAGAACACAGCAGATGAAAAATTTCATTTTTAATTTAGTGTCCCATCAAGTTAATTTGTAAATTACAAGAAACATCTATTTTTGGAACTGTAATTAAACTGTTATTGAGTAGGATATTAGATAGAGTATAACGAATTACAAGGTCTGATTCGCCCAACCTCATAAGTTTCGGTAAATAAAGATAAGTAACCTGGAAGTGGTCTGTGAATCTGACTCATCATCATGTAAAATAGTTGTTTTCACCTGGTGAAATTTAGTCATAACGAAGCTGTGTACACACGTGGGCCACTCAAGCCCAATGCGGCAGCCACACGTCGGTTCCTGGACACCGAATATATGCCATAAAAAAGGATCTTCACAAACCAGCATGGAGAGCAGTGATGGGATGGGAGGTAGATCGTACAAGGAAAGGGCCACTGGACCACATTACTATAGATTCAATGTCCCTAACACAAGTTAGGGACAAGTAGTGTAGAGGACCTGGAGTAATGGCTGCAAGGAAAGAGGGGGCTACATTGCAGCTCCATGCTTTGGCATCAGGGTGGGTTATAGATTCTACAGCTTCCCAACCCACTTCCACCACTTCTGCATAGAGGCCAATTGTGTGGGTGAAGTGGACATCACTCCTGAGGTGGCAGTGTCCAAAGAAAAAATTAATATGGAAGATTAAAGAAGAACCTGGACTTGCTCTTGGAAACAATAGCTAAACGTTTGCAGTTGGGGAAATTCTTACATAGTTGTTTAGGGAAATGTACTAAAATAGATCTTTTAGGGTGTAAAAGATCCTTTTGAGATGTTTTCTTCTCAGTATGTTCTCAGAATCCATTTCAGAGCCCTGGAGATCCCTTAACTCATTGCCAACTTGTGTCCTGACCCCAACCCTGAAGGCATCACATCATGGCCACAGCCATCTGAAGGGAAGAGTCTGAGAACAGACTTCTCATTAGGCCCTTCAGCTCCACTTCCACACTAGATGAGAAGTGTTTGTGAGGAATGGGATATCCTACCTCCCTGGGGTTCATCAGGTTGCCAGTTCCCATCAGTCCAAAGAATAAGACCCCATAGCAGCACCACTAAGCCACTGGGCTAATGCAGCTTGTCCTCCTCACCCTCAAACTCTTGCAGCTGCATGTTTGCATGAGAAAGTTGTGACAATGGTAGATTTAGGATGAAATTCATTCCTATGCAGATGGCTAGGACAAAGCCTATACTAAAAATAGGGTTTAAGTGGGCATAGCCTTCTGCTGGCCCTTTGCCCATGGGTTAACTTTACTCTTAGTGAACAAGACAAGATGCACATAATATCACATCAAAATCTGCTGCAGTTTTTCCTTGTAAATTGCATGGATATTTAGCACAAGCATTGTGCACCTAAACATTATGCGAAGCAGTCAAAAGATTGTCCATTAATACAAAAATTTTGAGCCAGGATTTTTTCAGTGCTTTTCAGTTTAGCATCTTATTTATTTTCTTTGCTACATGGACAAAATTTACTTCATATTAGAAAAGTCTCTAAATTGCTAGAATTAACGCTTCTGTCTTCTCATTCATTCCAGACTATGGATCTGAAAAGCACTTCTAAGCTAGGTTTGATTCACACTGGTATATACAAGAGTAATGCTATTGAAGTAAATGGATGGGTATCAGTGTAAAACTGGTGTAAGTCAGATCAGAATCAGGCATGAAATACACAGAGTCTATAAAAATTCTGGGCTGAATGACCCATGCATAAAAGTGTCATATCACAAATAAATGCATTAATTTCTCATCTTCATGTTAAGGAAGTTACATCTTAGCTGCAGACAAAAACTAGGCTAAACCAGTTTTGAGAACTTTTGATACTCCTTTATTTTATTCCTAATGCCACACCTGTATGTATCACCCAGATATCTTTGGAACTATAAGACCTCCTCTGACACACACAAACATCCCATGATGAAAAATATTTTCACCATTTTTTAAGAGAGAAAAACTATAAGAGAGGAAAATTTAGCAGGAATCTGTGAGGTGTCATGAAACAATAAGAATCCTTCAAAGGCTTTCTTAGGCCCCAGTTCACCAAAGCACTTTTCCAGGAAGTTAGGCATGTGTCATTCTCCACATGCTCAATGCTTTGCAGATTAGGGATGAGATTATTCACATAAGCATGTGCTTAAATGCTTTATCGAATCAGGACCATTATTTCTAAACTACTTTGTCTTTTTTCTGATCTGATTTCAACTACTTCTGTAACTTCTCTAGAATTATTCCTGATTTACACCAGCATTAGTGAGATCAGAATCAGTTTCTTAAAGACTAGCCATATACTAACATCAACCTAAAATAAAAAAACAATCCATGGACAACATCCTATAGAGCAAAGCAAACTATCTTTCTCTGCAAACTTCCGCTTTGTATCCAAGATAATAAGAACAAAGAAAGAGTGATTTATATAGTTTTAACAATACAAATCGTTTTTCTTTTAAAGACCTTCCTGCCATGTTGCTAAATAACTAATTAAAAACAAGGTAGATAATATCTTTTATTGGAACAACTTCTGCTGATGGAAAGTTCAAACTTTTAAGCTATAAAGATCTCTCATTCAGGTCTGAGGAAGAAAGTAGAGACCTGAAGAAGAGCTCTGTGTAGCTTGAAAAGTTGTACCAAGAAGTTTAGTAAAAGATATTACCTTATCTTTCCGATATCCTAGTATCAACATGTCTACAAAAACACTGCAGTCAACTATTTAAAAACAGATAGATATATATCAGGAAATTAAAATAACTATTAATGTCTTGGTGAAGTAGTGGAAAACTGATTTTTTATTTTTTTATTTTTTGGTATTAAAACAAGAACATAAGAGTTGCCATAGTCCAATATCCTGTCTCTGATAATGGCCAGTACTAAGAGCTTCAGAGGAAAATCTGCCCCCACATTACATCTCTTCCTGGTCTCTAATATATCTCTTCCAAAATTTTTGTTAGCAATAATTATAAGTCTGCTTATAAGAATAAGTATATATTCTTGCTGTCCCTGTTAAGAGTCTAGTACCTCTGTGAATCTTGCTGAATCCTTGGCCTCAGTGATTTCCTGAGGGGATGAGTTCCACAGTTTAATTATACAATGTGTGAAAGAGTATTTATTTTTATCAGTTTTGAATTTGCCAACTTTAAATTTAATTGAATATCCCCTTGTTCTCGTATTATGTGACAGGGAAATATGGATGCACCAGAACCAGAAGTGAAAGGATAACACAAGGGCTGAACTACTATTCTTCCAGGCGGATAGAGATGAATATTATCATTGACTGAATACCAGTCATAGTTAGAAAAAAGGATCAGCGCACCGGAAGATTCCAACTGCACTAAGCAAAGGTTGGGATTTCAGTCAAGCTTAAAAGAAACAACTTACCACATAATAAAACTTGGAGAATAAAGCAAATAAGTATTAGTAGACATTCCTGTGAATATCTGTCAGCTTGCTTCTCTAGCATTTACAGATGAATGAATTTTTAATTTGTAGGAATCAATAATGTTAAGAAGTATTCACATCAAAAAGCTTTTCTAGCATATTTTAAAAGCTCTGTTTAGTGCTCACAGGATATATTGATTGAACAATTGTGTAGGCTCACACACAATTTATTAACAAAGTACTTTTTATAAAGCTTAGGGGTAACATCTTCAAAAGTGCCGAAATGATTTAGGGGCCTAAGTCACATTGACTTTCAGTAATATTTGGCATTTAAAATGGAACATGATCAGTTTATGAATGGGATTATTTTATGGGGTTGCTTGCAATAGCAAGGGAGTGGTCTTGATGAACAAGAAGCTCTGTTAATGTCCTCTTGTGGGTCAGGGAGATGCTGCAGGTGTGTCTTGCCTTAATTTCCTGTGGTTGGGGTGGCAATAGTTTTGTTTTAACAGCCTGGGGCAAGGAGAAACCAACACACACTAACAAAATAGTGTCTCTCCTTTTAATAGGGGTCCAGGACTGAAGCAATTACAATAAACAGTTTGTAAGGTCCTCACGTCTGGACCCTTGGTCAGAGCTCCTAAACCTAAAGTCCACAAAGTCCCTAGTCCAGTTGAGCTGGTGTCCTAGAGCCTGGCTGAGCAACCAAACTCACTGCAGCCTGCATGAATTCTAACTCCCTCTCTTGTCTCTTGCCATTAATTTTAGTGGACCTGGATTTCACCCATAGGCTCCTTAGTACCCAAGCTATTATTGAAAATGAGAATTAGGAGCCTAAGTCACTTAGGTTATTTTAAAAAGTTTATTATCAGGCATCTAATCAGGGAACAGAAACAATAACGTGTGTCTTAAGTAACCAATCATATGGCACTTCCCTGTCCTTCACCAAAATAAATAAATAAATAATCACCAATATTTAACAAACTAGTTTCTTCCTTCAAAGACTTATTCAACATACCATGAAACAAGGTATTCCTGAATAGTTCTAATGGAATAGTGCCCATATGGACACTTTATTTCAGAATAAAAATAATTTCTGCTCCACAGGAAAATTATTCTGGAATAAAGTGATTAGTATTGCAGAATAGTCTCCACCCAGGAAGCTATTCCATTATAGTTATGCCAGTCAATTTCCCCATGTAGACAAGGTCCAACAAAGAATAGAAAATAACCCACAATGGTTTCTGCATGGTGCACACTATTTAAAACTCTTATCTTTCTGGGTATACATTAACATGAAGTTCTTACTAGCATTTCTAAGGCTCTGGTTCCCAGCAGTTGATGGGAACTGCCTAAAACAGGACATTAAGTGTTCTCATTTGTGTGCACCAGTGTCACCCATTAGCCAATTAGCATTATAATGCAACTTTATTCCCTTGATATATTTTCCCCCTATTTTAAAGTATCTTTATTTTCAGACAGGTATATTCTATCAGTCATATATAAACCACCTCAGACGATTATGTAGCACCCAATAATAATAATCTACACTGTATTAATCATCCAATTAAAACATAGATAGTTTAGAAAAGTATTTTTGTTATAACAGCTATATTTTTACCGCTCTGTCTCTTTAAGGGATGGACTCTGCTAAAAGAGCAGCAGTGCACAGCTCCTTTGAACAGGCTGTGTTGTAGCAGTGGTGTCTGTTGGGTGCAAGCAGTTCAGCAATGAGCTATGCTGTTTGATTCTGACGCAAGCTTGAATACAATGTTCCTGTTTAAGAATAGCCCTGATCTGTGAACATAAGACATACTCTTTGGATGATTTCTTGGGTCTTGCATGGACAGAGACATTTTTTGTTAAAATTTCCCAGTATTTCTCCCACCATTTCAGCTCCCCTGAGGATAGACAAAGCACGAGCAGCAGATACTAGCATTTTAAGCCCTGGGTCCTGTGTAGCCCTGGTCTGAGCAAGGTTAGATGACATGGTACTTAGAATGAAAGTGGGTCTTCTGGAGGTTCCAATTTACACTCATCCACCCACAACTGCTACTCTCAGTAGAGTTGCACTGGCAGTTGCAATGGTAAAAAAATTATCAACAAAAAAGTTCTACTGCAACAGACACATTCTTTCTCTTAACACCATGGGTTCTCTGCTCTGAGGCTGAGAATGCTATATTGCTTTATGATTAGAGGGGAAAAAAACATGCATAAAGCCGATATATTCAGCAATGTACCAAATAAACTCATGTATCTCCTTGGCTTTATATTATACCAATGGCACTAAATATTAAATATTAATCCAGGTACATTTTCTGCCTAGTAATGCCCTTTAAATTTAATACATTACATATGAGCATTCTGACTTCTCCACTTTAAATAGCTGTGAGTGTTAAGTGGATTTTATAAATATTTTCAACACGCTGTGTTACTCTAACAGCCACATAATTAGTGCTCACTCTCCCATTTTTAGCCACTGGAACATTTAAAGTATTGTTTACATTTTTTTTTTAAATTTGCTACATGCCAGTTTTATTTCTCCCAGCATTAGTAATTGCAAGACTGCATGGCCACAGGACAACTTCTGTTTTTAAACTATTGGGCTAGATTTTGCAATCCTTAGTCAAGCCGCTGAGCGTTCACACACTGAAGTCAATGGGATCACTCTTATAAATCAGGTCCATACAACTCAGGCCCATTGTTTTCTTAGGGCCAAATTCTTTCTTCTTCCACATTGACACTCACCTTACTTGGAGTAATCCCATGATTTTGATGGGACTGTTCACCAAGTCAGGTACTTCTTAGCAAGGATGAGAGTGGCAGAATTAAGCCATTAGGTTTTCACTCTTTTATTCTCAAGGCTCTTTATTTTTTTAAAACCAATTTTTACTTAAAAATTCCCAGGTTTTACAAAAGCTATTATTCAGTTTTTAACCAATTTTCACCTGAAATTAGGACCACATGAAAATACTGCTATGTTAAGAAAATCCAATGCATTACATTAGGTAAATGTGTTTATGTTAATGGTAAATTAGCTTAAGAGTAAATGTGACGCTGTCTTTGTTAAACTAAAAGAATGTAGTGGAAGAGTCATAGATTCTTCTAGAAGGGACCATTGTGATCATTTAGTCTGACCTCCTGTATAGCACAATCCATAGAATTTTCCCAAAATAATTCCTAGAGCATATCTTTTAAAGGAAGCAACCAAACCCGATTTAAAAATGATCAGTTATGGAGAACCCACCACAACCCTTGGTAAATTGTTCTAATTGTTAATTACTCTCACCATTAAAATTTACACCATATTTTTAGTCTGAATTTGTCTAGCTTCAACTTCCACCCATTGGATCATGTTATACTTTCTCTGCTAGATTGAAGAGCCCATTATTCAATATTTGTTTGCCATTAAGGTATACCTCTACCCCGATATAACATGAATTTGGATATAATGTGGTAAAGCAGTGCTCCGGGGGGGGTGGGAGGGCGGGGCTGTGCACTCCAGTGGATCAAAGCAAGTTTGATATAACGCAGTTTCACCTATAACGTGGTAAGATTTTTTGGCTCCCAAGGACAGCATTGTATTGGGGTAGAGGTGTACTTGTAGACTGTAATCCGATCACTCCTTAACCTTCTCTTTCTTAAGCTAAATAGATTGACCTCTTTGAGTCCATGACTATAAGGCATGTTTTCCAATCCTTTAATCATTCCTGTGGCTCTTCTTTGAGCCCTTTCCAATTTATCAACATCCTTCTTCAATTATTGGCACCAGTATTCCAGCAGCAGTCAGACCAGTGACAAATACAGAGGTAAAGTAACCTCTCTGCACCTACTTGAGGTTCCCCAGGTAATGGACCCCACTGGAAACAGAATGGCTAGATGCCAGTCCCTATTTACAGCTACATTTTGAAATCTGTCATTTAGCCACCTTTTAATCCATGTAATGTGTGCCTTGTTAATTTTAAATTGTTCTATTTTTAAAATCAAAATGTTTTGCAGCAACAAGTCAAACGCCTTACTGAAGTCTAACTATACTATATCAACACTATTATCTTTATCAACCAAACATCAGATTAGTTTGACAGGATCTATTTTCCATAAACCTATGTTGATTTGCATTAATTACATCACCCCCCCATAATTCTTTATTAATTGAGTCCTGTATCATCTGCTCCATTATCTTGCCCAAGATCAATATCAGGCTGACAGGTCTATAATTACCAGGGCCATCTCATTAATTCTTTTTAAAAATTAGCACAATATAGACTTTCTTCCAGTCTTTGGGATCTTCTCCAATGCTTCAGTACTTATTGGGAAAAAAAATCAACATTAATGGTCCAGTGAGCTCCTGGGCCCGCTCTTTTAAAACTCTTGGGTGCGATTTATCTGGACCTGCTGATTTTTAAAAAATCAATCTAACTTTAGCAGCTTCTGTTTAACATCTTCCAGATATATTATTGTAATGGAAAAAGTGTTGTCAGCATCACATGATGAGAATGCATCATTTATTTTTCCTCAAATAAAGAACAGAAATATTTATTGAATACTCTGCCTTTTCCTCATTATTATTGCTAATTCTACAGTTTCAATCTAATAATGGACCAATACCATTGCCAGGATTCTTTTTGTTCCTAGTACATTAAAAAAAATTCCTTCTTATTATCCTTAACACTGCTGGCCATAGAATTCCCCCTTGTGTCCCAGGCATCCCTTATCAAAAATCTACAATTCCTAACTTCTGATTTATACTAGTTACTATCAACTTCCTCTTTCTTCCATTTGTTATATATATATTTATGTTTTACAGCTGCCTTCCTTTCCCCTCTAAAACAGGTTATTTTAATCAGCACAGCCTTTTTTTCAGTTGGAGAATTGTGGCTTTTGGGGCATCTAGAACGATATTCTTAAATGATTCCCAATTATAATTTTTCTGGTTAAATTCTTCCTCTTAGCTTATTTGGCTCATAATTGTTTTCAGCTTTGTGAAATTGGCCCTATTGTTATACCAATTATATTAGACCAGTAAAAACCAACAGGATCTTATTAAAGGGAACAAGGCAAAGATGCCACATTTATTATGATAACAATTTGATTTATACTAATAACTAATATCTTAATTCTTATACACACACATTATACCTAATACCTATACACACACACACACACATCCATCAGATGTTCTGCAGCTGCTGCATAGTTACCAGTCCTGAAGATAGCTTAAGTTCATAGCTTGATTTTGTAGCTTGTGTTCGTAGCTTGTGGCGGCTAACTGGCCAGGAAAGCCAGGCACAAGGACAAGCTGGATCTCTGTTGGGCAGGCACTGATGTCCTTCCATGTTGGCAGCAGAATGTTACCCAGAGTCTCTCATCTCACTCTTCTTTTTTATAGGCTTTTAGTTTGGATTCAGTCTATAGGTCTTGCTGTGTCACGCTGCCTCTGGGTTTAGATTGATCACCCATCAATTGCAGGCGTGACTTTCAGCCTTGAACCTGGCTTTGATCTTCCTTCTGTTGTTCTGTTGTCCTTTTCTTTTTAGGGTGGATGCTTCTTACTTTGTTTAGGGGTGTTGTCTAGGTCTTCAGCTGTTGGTATTTGAACTTTATCTCATCAGGATAGGCTGGGGCTGGAGGTTGATTCCGTCATCCACACATACCTCATTCACACATCTAAACTAAACTAATAAGATTACAACAGGGTTTGCAAAAATGAAGGTTGGAGGAAGCTTTTACAAAATGGAGTGAGTGTTTTAAAAGGGGGTTTGAATTACAATATGGAACAGAAGTTACAGTGTAGGCAAGTGTAGTGAATGATGAACAAAAGTTACATTAATAAAGTGAACAATTAAAAACAATTTCATTTATCAGTTCTACACTATTAAAGCACAAAGTGTGTGTGTGTATGTATGTATGTGTATATATATTTTAGTGGTCTTGACCTTATTCTGCACATTACAAATGTGAACAAGTCATGATCACTTGTACCTAAGCTACCATCAACTTTTAGTTCTGTGATCAGTTCCTCTGTCTGTTAGGACAAAGAACATAAGAATGGCCAAACTATGTCAGACTGTAGGCCTGAGATTTAACTCACCCCATACTAAACCAGCCTTGGGTGAAACTCAGTGATTTCACCACTAAAATTAAGGAAAAAGTGCTCCACTGATGCTAAGGTTCCCCCCACCCTCAGGAATGCCCCTAACAAGTGTTATAACACCAAGGATTGTAAAGTAGAGACCTCAGGAGCTGGGAAGTTTAGGGAGGAAACAAAAAGACCTCAAGAATTGGTAAAATAGAAAAGATAAGCTCTGACCAGTGAATTTATGCTGACCATCTGCACAAACAAAGAAGATCATAAATAAGGTACAATTTGGGCATGAGAGATAAAATATGAAAAGAGTTGAGCAGGGAGGAGAAAAAACATAGATGCAAGTGCATGACTGGTTAAATTTTGTTACCTGGGGAGTACTAAATAATGTGATAGGTTTAGTAAAGTTAAAGGAGGTAGCTAGTCTTACCTATATAATGTAACAAAAAAAACAGTGTTTTTTGGGAACCATTTCCAGCCTGGAATTTAACATGAAGCTGCTAGAACTTTGACTTCTCTGCACAATCATGACGTGCAGAGGCATCGCCAGAAACCTCGAGAAGAGAGGTTCCTGACTGGCCATCGGGTGAATTTTGTCTGTATATTGGGAGTGGTAAGCAGAAGAAATTTGCTTGTATTCTGTGTGTGTTGCTAATAAATAGATGTTTAGTATCCTGTCTTCCGACAGCAGCCAATGCCAGGTGCGCCAGAGCGAATGAACAGAAAAGGCAGTCACCAACTGATCAAAGTCTAATATAAAATTCCCCTGTGTTCCCTGCAACATGTGTGCATATGTGTTTGTCAGTATACAGTATTACACAGCTAAAATACAGTTTATGTAATAAACCACAGCATAAAACTACTTTTACTTTCAATACTTGTATTTTTCTACATATTACTTTATTTCTGTCCTCTTGTCCCCCAACGTTAAACCAGATATTTACCACAGAAACTGTGAAGTTAATTTTTTGCACAGATTTTCACCTGCTTTTTAATTGTTGCAATAAACACAGATAAATTGCTGGGAAATTTTAAACAAAATAAAAATTGAAAACAAAGAGCCCTGCTTATTTTACAGTAGTAACCTGTTGAATGTGTGCATACAGCATAAAGTCTTTTATCAAGAGTGAAAATACATCAGAAAAGATTCCTTCTTAGGCTGTTTTTACTGCCAAAATAAATAAATAAATAAATAAATAAGGTGGCATTTTTAGAGTGAGTAAGCTATCTTAGAGTTACAGGTTTCAGAGTGGTAGCCATGTTAGTCTGTATCAGGAAAAAGAATGTGGAATACTTGTGGCACCTTAGACACTAACAAATGTATTTGGGCATAAGCTTTCGTGGGCTAAAACCCACTTCATTGGATGCATGCAGTGGAAAATACAGTAGGAAGATATATATACACAGAGAACATGAAAAAAATGGGTGTTGCCATACCAACTCTAACTAGACTAATCAATTAAGGTGGGTTATTATCAGCAGGAGAAAAAAAAACTTTTGTAGTGATAATCAGGATGGCCCATTTCAAACAGTTGACAAGAAGGTGTGAGTAACAGTAAGGAGAAAATTAGCCTGGGGAAATAGTTTGTTGTTGAAGAATTGCAATTTTTGTGTCTGTAATTGAGTGATCAGGGTGGTTGAAGTGTTCTCCAAATGGTTTTTGAATGTTATAATTCTTGACATCTGATTTGTGTCCATTTATTCTTTTGCATAGAGACTGCTGGTTTGGCCAATGTGCATGACAGAGGAGCATTGCTGGCATATGATGTGTCAACAAAAAAACCCTTCAAAAACAGACTTCAAATGAGAAACTATGAACTAGAATTAATTTGCAAACGTGACACCATTAAATTAGGCTTGAATAAAGACTGGGAGTGGATGGGTCATTACACAAAGTAAAACTATTTCCCCAGGCTAATTTTTCCCCTACTGTTACTCACACCTTCTTGTCAGTTATTTGAAATGGGCCATCCTGATTATCATTACAAAAGTTCTTTTTCTCCTGCTGATAATAGCCCACCTTAGTTGATTAGTCTTGTTAGAGTTGGTATGGTAACACCCATTTTTTTCATGTTCTCTGTGTGGGTGTATATGTGTATATCTATATCTATATCTCTCTATATATCTATCTTCCTACTGTGTTTTCCACTGAATGCATCCAATAAGTGGGTTTTAGTCCACGAAAGCTTATGCTCAAATAAATTTGTTAGTCTCTAAGATGCCACAAGTACTCTTCATTCTTTATATTGGCACTGTGCTGCTCACATTGAATCTGTTCTATGGCTAAATAGGGGGCTTCGGACTCTTGGCTGTGTCTTTCATGAGCCCTAATTACTCAGAAAGAAATAAAGATTGCAGTTGCAACAGCAGTTCTTGAGGTGTCCGGGTACAATACCACACTGTCATAGACAGATAGCTAAGGGTTAATGTCTCTTTCACCTGTAAAGGGTTAACAAACAGTGACCTGCAACACCTGACCAGAGGACCAATCAGGAGACAAGATACTTTCAAATCTCGGTGGAGGGAAGCCTTTGTTTGTAGTTTTTGGGTTTTGCTTTGTTCTCTCTAGGCTTTGAGAGTGACCACACATACCTACAGGCTCTCTAATCTTCTGTTCCAATTTTGTAAGTACAAAAGTAGAAAGACAGTTTAGTCTTTTTTAACTGTTCTTCTGTATTTGCAACTGTGTATCTGGCTGGTAGAGTTTTAATGTGTATTTGGGTGAAAGTATTTTAAATTGTATTTCTGCTGGAGAAAGCTTTCTTTCTATTGTCTATAAGCTGAAAAACCCTGTAACTTTTTACCATCTAAATTGCAGAGATAGACCTTTTATTTTTTCTTTCTTTTTATTAAAAGTTTTGCTTTTAAGACCTGTCTGATTTTTTTTCCCCTTGTTGAGGATCAAGGGAATTGAGTCTGTACTTAACAGGGAAGGAGAAGGGAGGGGAAGGGTAGTATCCCTTTGTTTTAGATTCACGGAGCTTGAATCTGGATTCCCTCTGGGGGAAGGTATCATTCCTCTCTGTGTGGTGATTCAAGGAATTGAATCACGGTGATCTCCTAGTGTACCCAGGGCGGGAAAGAGCTGGAAGGAAGAAAGGAGGGGGAAGGGAAATGATTTATTCCCCTTTGTTGTGATACTCAAGGAATTGGGTCTTGGGGCCCCCAGGGAAGGTTTTGGGGAGACCAGAGTCTATCAGGCGCTCTACTCTAAGTCCTGAGTGGTGGCAGCAGTACAGGATCTAAGCTGGTAATTAAACTTAGGGGATTTCATGCTAGTACTCATATTTTTGACACACACAAAATGGTTCTATAAAACATTTGCTCATAATTAGCAGGGAAAACATATATGGATAACAGAGATAGGACCTTTAAAATATTCTTGCAGTACTGTGCAGGTGTACAGAGCTAAAATCAATACCATCAAATCTTTTTCAAATGCTGACTCTGAAAAATTACTTCCCAGTAATTTATCAGGTAAATTTAATAGTTTTATAAAAAAAATCAATGATATTTTTTCCAGAATATGCCCAAATGTCTTTATTACCAAGAGAAAAATAATTTCCCCAGATACCTTCTATTAACCACACAAAATGAATTCACACAAACAGCTCTGTTCTTCAATTTTTATGCACGCACATCTCTCAAGCTTAGCAGCAGCAAAATAAAATCAGGTATTGGGCTTGCTCACATTGTTATGAGCTCAGTGGGTCTTGGTCCTTAGGCCTGACTCTGATCTCACTTGCATTGGTGTAAGTCAGGAGTAATTCCACTGTAATCAGTGGAGTTTACTGGTGTAAAACCAGTAAGTAAGATTAGAAGCAGGCTAGCCATAGTTAAATTAGACCATCTGTATTATACATTTAGCCATACCTTCAATTCAGTGATCTGTATTCCAATATTTCATGTTTAGTTTGCTTTGTTTAAAATCTTCTATATCTGTCCCTACCCATTTCTCACATACATTATCAGTTAATATTGTGCAATTTTGCTAATTCTGCTCGATGTGAGAAATGGTTTGAATCTTCAAATTCGGCAGGGATAAGGCCAAATTCAGCCCTTATACACTTAGTGGCTGACTAATTAATAGTTACGTTAGTACAAGGAAGAGTAATTCTCTGTGCTTTCTACTATATGTTAGGGACATGAACGTTCCTCCAGCCTTTTCTATACCAATTTCTAAATAACAAATTCTGATCCCATTTGATATGTGAAGGGCAATTTTAAGGAAGTGAGGTAATAACTCTGACTTTCTTTATGTATTGCAATATTTAAGGTCCAACACTGCACTCATTGCACACCTCAGATTCCCCAGTGGAATTTGGGGTGTACAAGGAATGAAGGTGCATGGTAAATGTCCTAAACTCCCAAGCTGTCCATTTATTTGCTGTTCAAATATCCTCCTTCAGCACCTGTCCTTATCATCACTTCCCTGATGGGACTGAAACTTGGCTGGAAGCCAGGGCACCAGGTCATCTGTTCTCAGTATGAGCAGAGTTTGATGGATTTCTCTGTACATATCCTGTTGTACAACATAGCAGTCTCATAATTCTAACACTGCACTTCTAGTGGTTTATCATTCCCAGTAGTTAAAGTAAAGTGAAACAGGAGGGGAAACTCTCTGTACCAGCCAAGAAGGAGGGGGAGACAAAGAAAGGTAGGAGGATTGTTTTCTCCACTGCGACACTGGCAGACCAGATGCCAGCTCACACTGAACTCTGACATATACATACCTGGGAATCAGTCTGATCCAACTGTGCACTAGTATTGTTAAAATAGGTATTAGAATTGTTAAAATGTATTCAGCATTGAGACTTTATTGAATGCTTGTCAGTTGGTGCTTGCATTAATCTTTCTTATAACATATGTGTTCCCTAGTGCAAGGTAATATTTGAGCGGCTGTATTGTAAGCCTCTGTGACTGTGCAAATCACCAGATGGGAGAGAGACATAAGTATGAAGGGCTTATCTTCAACAGAAGGTTTTATGCCCTTCCCAAAGGGAAAGGTCCATCAATACCAGATAGATTACTGTGGGATGTTGTGACAAGAATTTCCCTACATACCATCAACAAGAAGATAAAATAATTTTGTTGTCCTGCTCTCCTCCCTATGAAGATGAATCATGCAAGCAGGCTCCTCCCATCAGCTGAGTTTGCAGCATGTGGGAGGAAGGAACTAGTCATAGAATCATTGAAATGTTGTACTGAAAAGGACCTCACAATAGGTCATCTAATAGAGTCCCCTGCACTCAAGGCAGGACTAAGTAATAACTAGACCATTCCTGACCCACATTTGTCGAGCCTGTTCTTAAAATCCTCCAGTGACAGGGACTCCACAACCTCATTAGGCAATTTGTTCCAGTGCTTAACCATCATGATTTAGAAAGCATTTTCTAATGTCCAACCTAATCCACCCTTGCTACACTTTAAGCCCATTACTTGTCCTCAGAGGTTTAATGAGAACAATTTTTCCCTTGCTTGTTTGTAACAACCATTTTTACACTTGAAAACTGTCATCATGTCCCCACATCAGTCTTCTCTTCTCCAGACTGAACAAACCCAGTTTCTTCAATCTTCTCTCATACGTCATGTTTTCTAGACCTTTAATCATTTTTGTTGCTCTCCTCTAGACTTTCTCCAATTTTTCCACATCTTTCCTAACATGTGGCACCTAGAACTGGACACAGTACTCCAGCTGAGGCCTTACCAGTGCAGAGTAGAGTGGAAGAATTACTTATTGTGTCTTGCTCACAACACTCCTGCTATTTGCATTTTTTGCAACAGTGTTACACTGTTGAATCACATTTAACTTGTGATCCACTATAACCCTCAGATCTCTTTCCATAGTACTCCTTCCTAGGCAGTCATTTCCCATTTTGTATGTGTGCAGTTGATTGTTCCTTCTTAAGTGAAGTACTTTCCGTTTGTCCATATTGAATCTCATCCTATTTACTTCAAACCACTTCTCCAGATTGTCCAGATGATTTTGAATTTTAATCCCATTCTTGCAACCCCTCCTAGCCTGGTATTGTCCACAAACTTTACTCTCTATGCCATTATCTAAACCATTGATGAAGAAATTGAACAGAACCAGACCCAGTTGTCAAGAAGGTGTGAATAACAGTCGGGGAAAAATTAGCGTGGGGAAATAGTTTTTACTTTATGTAATGACCCATCCACTCCCAGTCTTTATTCAAGTCTAATTTCATAGTGTCCAGTTCGCAAATTAATTCCAGTTCTGCAGTTTCTCATTGGAGTCTGGTTTTGAAGTTTTATTGTTGAAGAATTGCAACTTATGTCTGTAATTGAGTGACCAGGGAGGCTGAAGTGTTCTCCAACTGGTTTTTGAATCTTATAAGTCTTGATGTCTGATTTGTGCCCATTTATTCTTTTGCGCAGAGACTATCCGGTTTGGCCAATGTACATGGCAGAGGGGCATTACTGGCACATGATGGCATATATCACATTGGTAGATGTGCAGGTGAACGATCCTTTGATGGTGTGGCTGATGTGATTAGGTTCTATGACAGTGTCTCTTGAATAGATATGTGGGCAGAGTTGCCAATGGGCTTTGTTGCAAGGATAGATTCCTGGATTAATGTTTTTGTTGTGTGGTGTGTAGCTGCTGGTGAATATTTGCTTCAGGTTGGGGGCGCTGTCTGTAAGCAAGGACTGGTCTGTCTCCCAAGATCTGTGAGAGTGAGGGATTATCCTTCAGAGTAGGTTGTAGATCCTTGATGATGTGCTGGAGAGGTTTTAGTTGGGGCCTGAAAGTAATGACAAGTGGCGTTCTGTTAATTTCTTTGTTGGGCCTGTCTTGTAGTAGGTGACTCCTGGGTATTTTTCTGGCTCTGTCAATCTGTTTCTTCACTTCAGCAGGTGGGTATTGTAATTTTAAGAATGCTTGATAGAGATCTGATAGGTGTTTGTCTCTGTCTGAGGGATTGGAGCAAATACAGTTGTATCTTAGAGCTTGGCTGTAGACAATGGAATGTGTGATGCGGTCTGGATGAAATCTGGAGGCATGTAGGTAAGGATAGTGGCCAGTAGGTTTCCGGTATAGGGTGGTGTTTGTGTGACCATCGCTTATTAGCACTGTAGTGTCCAAGAAGTGGATCTCTTGTGTGGACTGGTCCAGGCTGAGGTTGATGGTGGGATGGAAATTGTCAAAATCATGGTGGAATTCCTCAAGGGCTTCTTTTCCATGGGTCCAGATGATGAAGATGCCATCAATGTAGTGCAAGTAGAGTAGTGGGCATTAGGGGATGAGAACTGAGAAAATGTTGCTCTAAGTCAGCCATAAAAATGTTGGCATACTGTGGGGCCATGCAAGTACCCATAGCAGTGCTGCTGACCTGAAGGTATATATTGTCCCCAAATGTGAAATAGTTGTGGGTGAGAACAAAGTCACAAAGTTCAGCCACCAGGTTTGCAGTGACATTATCGGGGATACTGTTCCTGATGACTTGTAGTCCATCTTTGTGTGGAATGTTGGTGTAGAGGGCTTCTACATCCATAGTGGCCAGGATGGTGTTTTCTGGAAGATCACCAATGGATTGTAGTTTCCTCAGGAAGTCAGTGGTATCTCAAAGATAGCTAGGATTGCTGGTAGCATAGGGCCTAAGGAGAGTGTATACATAGCCAGACAATCGTGCTGTCAGGGTGTGAATGCCTGAGATGATGGAGTGTCCAGGATTTCCAGCTTTATGGATCTTAGGTAGCAGATAGAATACCCCTGCTCAGGATTTTAGGGGTGTGTCTGTGCAGATTGTTCCTGTGCTTTTTCAGGGAGTTTCTTGAGCAAATGATGTAGTTTGTTCTTGAGAGACCCTTTCAAGGGATGAGAAGATAGTTCACTCTTGTTTAACTAGCTCACTAATTAACTTTTGTAAAACCAGTTCAGTCTTTGGCACTTTTGCAAAGAATGCCAACAAAGTAGGCAGTTAGAGCTAAGAAGTATTTCTTCACACAACGCACAGTCAACCTGTGGAACTGTTTGACGGAGGATGTTGTGAAGGCCAAGACTATAACAGGCTTCAAAAAAGAACTAAATAAATTCTTGGAGGATAAGTCCTTCAATGGCTAGTAGCCAGGATGGGCAGGGATGGTGTCCCTAGCCTCTGTTTGCCAGAAGCTGGGAATGAGTGACAGGGAATGGATCTTTTGATGATACCTGTTCATTCCCTCTGGGGCACCTGGCATTAGCCACTGTTGGAAGACAGGAAACTGGGCCAAATGGACTTTTGGTCTGACCCATTATGGCTGTTCTTATGTTTTTAACTGCAGTGGCTTTGAGATGCAGATACCTGTCTTTCAGAAACAAAGATCATCAGAAGTAAATATCAGCCTATAGGAAGTGTCACATAGGCCAGTGAACAGCTAGAAGGCATAGTATTAACTTTTAGTTATTAGTACCTTGGGGACTAATCCTGCTTGCCTTACTCAGTCATTAGCATTTTACTTCAGTTGGACTATTTGTTATTTTATTATTATTTGTATTACTGTGGTGCCCAGGAGCCCTAATCACAGCCCACTGTACTTGGTGCTGTACATACACAGAACAAAAAGGTGGTCCCTGTCCCAAAGAGCTTACAAGTGGCACAGCTGCAGTGATTCAGTGTAGACACTACCTATGTCGACAAGAGGGGTTCTCCCATTAGCATAGGTAATCAATTTCCCCAAGAGATGGCAACTAAGTAGACGGATGTATTCTTCTGTCGACCTAGCAAGGTGTATACAGAGACCTAGGTCAACTTACCTCTGCAGCTCAGGGGTGTGGATTTTTCACACCCTTGAACAACATAATCATGCCAACCTAATTTTCCAGGCCCAAGGGCTTGTCTTCACATACAGCGCTTCAGCATCACAGCTGCACTGGAGCTGTGCCGCTGTAGTGCTTTAAAGAAGACACTACTATGCTGATGGGAGACCTTCTCCCATCAGCATAGTACTTCCATTGACATAGCACTGTCGACATGGGGGTGGGGGGTTAGATTGGTATAACAATGTCACTCAGGGGTGTGGATTTCGCACCCTAGAATAACTTAGGCCATGTCTACACTATGGGAGTAAATCAACCTAAGTTATATAACTTCAACTACCTGAATAACTTATCTGAATTTGACGTAGCTTAGGTCCACTTACTGTGGTGTCTACACTGCGCTGCATCAATGGGAGACGCTCTCTCATCGACTTCCCTTATTCATCTCATTCTGGCAAAGTACTGGAATCGATGGGAGAGTGATTTGCGATCTTCACTAGATCTGCTAAATTGACCCTGAGTGCATCGATCACCACAGCGTCAATCTCCGGTAAGTATAGACATGCCCTTAGTTATATGGATATAGGTTTGTAGTGTAGACCTGGCCTAAAAGAGGTAACTGAGGGATACAGAAGGACAGATAGAGGAGTACAAGGAAACAGTGAGAACTGTGTGAGTAAGCCAAACAGGATTTGGCTGCTGGAATTCATTTGAACCAACAATACAGAGGTGAGAGACTCTATCTAATTACTAATAATCTGAGCCATTCAGCTGCATGACTACAATTCTTGGTTCAACTAAGCTGCTAGATCTCAATAACACGCTTCCTGAAAAGGGGTGTGGTTGGTTGGTTGGTTGTTTTTGAAATTACACATTCAAAAGATTAAAAGTGCAAGGTTCACCAAATACCTCTACTTGCAGCCATTAGCATAAAATTTTAACAGATTTTACATGAAAAAAAAATGTCTGCAACACACTTAGTTCCTAAGGATTGCTTCTCTGTTAACCACTTTTAGTTTATAGACTGCAATGAATGTGTAACAGGACAATAACATGTCTGAGCAGTTTAGGAAAAATATATTCATGAAATCAAGAGGTTCTGGTCATTTGTTACAGCTGGAGTAGGGAGTGACAACCTTTTTTTTAAAATGACATTTCTGACAACAGTACAAATAACAATTAAAAATAAACAAACACAGGAACATCACTAGATGGCAAAAAATGATACTTTATATATCAATAGTTAACAAGAATTGAACGTAAAGTGTAGGCTTGATTGATGCAGTTATTAAATTCTATAATTCAGTGACATTACCCAGAATTTAAAAAAAATCTTATCCAAGTTCTGACTTTTTAAAAGTGAGTTTCCCCATCATTTCCTACATTTTGTTAAATCAAAATGTTGTGGCTGGATGTGAGGTGTATGTACGGGCTATACTTTATGGCTCATTTTCAGGTGTTCTGCACCTTTACATTCAGAGAAGTGTTCCTCCCTGCTTCAGAGACAGCTGCCATTTTGTATTCAGATGGAGCTGTTGCAGAAGGGCACTGGATGATCCTGATGACCATGCTGTCTATCTCCCACGTTCCCATTCCTTCCTGGTTTGTTGGATTTTTTTAAAATGGAAAACTGAAGTCACTGAGATGGAAAGAAAGTGATTGTTCTTTGTCCATGGGACAATGGGCAGGAGATTACTTGTTTTTCTCTTCCAGTGATTTGCTGTAGAGTAACTAATAAGTGGGATATTATTTCCTAAGCTTTAAACATTGTACATTTTTTCATACACCTCCCAACAATGTGAGGTGCTGAGCTTCTTCAGTTCCCTGTGAGTGGGCCTACTGGGGCACTCAGCACCATACAGGATAAGGCCAACAGGACCAGTGCCATATTGCTTTTGGCAAATATACAAACAAATCTATTGCTTCCTAAATTTTTACTTCTTTGGACATGCTCGCCCCCCAGCCTCCACAATGCTTCCAACAATCTTTTCCCATGCCTTTGGTCACCGTTTTTATTCTGATGGGTGTAAATGTTGATAGATTTGAAGTAATTTCTTTTGTAAAATCAAACAGATTTTCCATATCCATTTCCATCTGTCTGGATCGTTTTCTCTCCCATGATCCCCTTTCCAAATACTGCATGAAAGGCAATTCTTTTTCTACATCAACATCTTTCCAAGTTTTATACATATTAGATACAGCTTCCTTTATACTCATTTCTTTAGCAATATACAGCACTGCTACTTGTAGATCTCTATTTAAAGACTATTTCTGGGGGTGGAACATATTTGTATGACTCTTCTACATCCTACAACTGTTACCAGTCACCCCTTCTCATCATATTCATAATGCCCTGACACTCCCCTCCTTTACTTCCCTTCTCAAGCAACTGCATGATCTTATTATCTTGACCCTTCTCTTTCTTCCTTTTTATACGCCTTACTGTGTTTATCTTTTTCTCATATTCACTTGGGTACTGATCCCAATTGTAATAAATACTCTAATAATCATCATCACTAAGACATTAACCAAGCATTACTGGTTGAAACTAGTATGATCATCAAACTCCAATGGCAATATCTTTACACAGCGTGGTCCAAATGCTCCTTGGACAATTCCATCCTCCACAAACTCAATGGAAGAGCCCTTATTCATATCATATTTATCCAGTTTTTGTGGCGGTCCTGATGTTGTGGCCCACATGAATCCGTGTTCACATCACACTCCCCATCAGTACCCAGCCTGAGCTGGGGAAGCTAATGATCCACCCAGTGAACAAAATTCAGTGATGAATCCTGGTCACATGCCACCTGAGGCACGTTGTGCATATACTAAGACTACTTACAATTTTCTTAATATTAGAAAAGAAATACTAAAGAATCCAGGGATTCTAATATACTTGATACAAATGAAACTTAGGAATGCAAACATTCTCATTTTGATGTGACCTACAGTAGGAACAGCTCTGGGTCTAATCCAAAGCCTGTTAAATCAGTGGTAAAATTCCCATTATTCCATATAATTTGGATCAGATCCTGTTTTAAGAGTATCCTACAAAGTAGTTGGTGATAGAGAACAGATGCTTTATTCATTTTATTTGTTTGTCATGTTATTTACTTCATCTGTTCTTTTGTATCTAGCTACTCCAGACTGACTTTTATGCTTTATGAGTGTCTTGATTCTTTCCACTTCTATTGGGTTTTGGTGTTAGATAATAATGCCTTCTAGACTATTACCTTTCTTTACTAAAATGTATCTATCAATTTAAACTGAAAATACATAGCCCCCTAGAGCTTTACCAGCAATTACTAGACCTCTTCATAGCAAGATAAGGTCAGAGCAGATGGATTTGTGATCACATAGAAGGGGAAACAAAATATTTTTCCTAATAAAATTGAGTCTATTTAGGTCAGCAGAGGCTTGTGAAAAATCCCCCTGCCTCACACAGCAGGAGCAGCAGCACTGAAATTATATTGCTCAAATCCCTTTCTAAAAGCCCATGGAACAGTAATATACAAAAGAAACTTGTTAGATAACTTTGTTACACCAAAATTATAGTTTTTCCTAGCAGTCTGATCTTGCAAAACACAAAATTCAGTTAAATGGGATCTGATGTTTTATTCAATATATTTTGGCTTTCTGAGCAGAAAAGGCATTCATTGAAGAGATCTTTTATTTTATCAGGTCAAGTTGCTATTTTAGCTTTTCTTCTACTGGACTTCTCTTCTTTAGCATATATATTCCATTGTCAAGTATTCACTGGAAAAAGCATGGGTGTATTTGATTATTGGCCCTACTGTGCAATAGATTAACCATTTATACCTGGTGCCTTACAGAAGGGGGAGGGATACCTCAGTGGTTTGAGCATTGGCCTGCTAAACCCAGGACTATGAGTTCAATCCTTGAGGGGGCCACTTAGGGATCTAGGGCAAAAATCAGTACTTGGTCCTGCTAGTGAAGGCAGGGGGCTGGACTCAGTGACCCATCAAGAGCCCTTCCAGTTCTAGGAGGTAGGTATATCTTCAATTATCATAGGGGACTTACCCTGTGTTGGGGGATCCTCCATATTCTACTTTTAAAAAAATACAGTATTACTTTGTAACATACATAAAATCCTGCATCCATTAAAGTCAGTGGGAGTTTCCCCTATGTTAGTGGTTTTCAATCTGTGGTCCACTATGACTACATCTAAGATTTCCAAAGGCACCTTCATTCAAAAATTTTGAGGGGGTTGCAAAAAGGTTGAAAACCACTGCCCTGGGGGGATGGAGAGAAGCAGCAAGAGCAGCTAAGATCTTGGTGGCGAAAAAAAAAAAGGCAACTCATTTGTAAAATGGTCAGATACATGGTGAAAAGTGTGGTATTAATACCTAGATACCTCAGTAGATCTGGCCTGCAGGTCCTCAGAATTCGGAGAGTAAAAAGTTGACTTAAAACAGCAAATCAGGTTCCAAGGATCAGGCCAACAGATAGATGATTGGTCTGCTGATTTTAGAAGCATCTGAGATTATGGAGGTCAGTAGAGAATATCCATTTATGTCAGAGAAAGTTAATTGCGCAGGGAAAGATCACAGCTTGTGAAGATGGATCTGGAAAAGTGTTAGAGGAATGTCTTGACTAACAAACTTCAGAATGAGCGTTAAATAGTAGCTCATAGTATTTCACATTCTTTTTCAGTCCCTGCCCTTCAAACATAAGGTCCAGACTGAGTTAAAGCTGTGAGAATACAAAACACATAAGCACACATCTTTGGTACAGCACAGCCAAACCCACAGATTTCTAGAAAATGTAATGAACTGCACAAGCTGCCAGTGACTGGCAGCAAAATAAAACCCTAACATGCACATACAAAAGCTAAGTAGTATTTTTATTTTCACTTCCTACATACAAATATTTATAGGCTACTAGTCTGATTTCTTGTCGGTGGTTATGATTTATGTATCAGGAGAGACAATGCACATTTATTGGCAGGATATCTTATTGTCAGTGATTTCTGCTTCTGTAGTATCCTCCAAATAACTCATTGGTCAGCCCAGTGCGATTTAGAGGCTCAGGTACAGTTCAGTGTTTGCATTTTTCACTCAGGACCTGGCTCTACTACTTACTCACCACGTCACCTTGGGCAAGATATAGAACTTCTATGCTTCAGTTTCCCTATCTGTAAAATGGGTTATATTATTTCTGTAGCATAGTAGAGTCTCTGCTGTTCTTTAAAAAGGATTTTGAAAAATCTGAATTGATTCAGAGAAAGGCTACATGAATTACTTGTGGTCTAGCAAACATACTTTAAAATTAGAGATTAAACAACCTCAATCTGTTTAGCTCATTGAGGAGAAGGCTAAGACGTGATTTAGTCACTGTGTATTATTACCTAGGTAGAAAATATCAGATCTAGAGGGCTCTTTAATCAAGTAGATAAAGACATAACAAAATCCAATGACTGGAAGTTGAGGTCAGTAAAATTCAAACTGGAAAGAAGATGCACATTATTAACTGAGGGTAATTAAATTGGAATAGATTACTAAAGGGTACAGAAAATTCTCTATCACTGGGGGACTTCTGACTGAATGTCTTGCTAAAATATATGCTCTAACTCAGACTTTATAGGGCTAGATGCAGAAGCCACTGGATAAAATTATATGGCCTGGGTTAAAACTATTAAATCTATGAATCTTACTGTCTAAGCTAAGACAAGAATAGGAGGAGACAACAGGGCAATGAGGAGTATTTGTTGAAGGACAAAATGAATACAACAGGGTAACGATGTTTGAGACTAATGCGTTCTGAAAGTTATATTTGGGCTTTTTAAACTACACAAGACTAAGGCAATGCAGAGGTGTAAATGCCCCTCCATATCCATTTCCCAATCATACACATTGCTTGGTCTGAGAAAAGAAGGAAGGGGTAGAATGGAAGGAGAAGAGTTGAAGTAGGAAGGAGCTGAATGGTGGAGGGCAAAAATGAGGCTCCTGAATTTGATTTGGAAAGATAAGGTGAGCTAACGAATGCAATAAGGGCGGAACAGGGGCACAGTGTCAGAGAAGATGGTAGAATTTTGGGCTCCAGGACCCTGCCAGGTGGGAGAGTCAACCAAAAATAATAATAAAAAAAGCAGTTGTGTTTTTACCATGGGATAACTCACACTTATTAGCTTTCCTGCTGTCAAATCCTAGTGAAGGCTAGGCACTTAGTTTTACTGTGAGCTAAACCCCAGGAGGGAGTATAGAGCTGACCTCACCCACCTATCAGGAAGTAAGCACTACAAATGCCTGGTCTCCACTTAGGATTTTACAGCAAGATAATGGTGTCCCACTTTGACCCAAGCGGCTAGACAAAGTTTGGGACTCTGTGAGTGTTCCAGTTGGGAGCAGAAATTGGCAATAAGCAGATATTTCTTTGATGCTGGGTTTTTTTATTTACAAATATAGAAAGCCCTGTGTCTCTGAACACGGAGAGAATCAAATAGCAGGAAACAGTTTCTTTTGCTCATAGCACCAAGAGCACTCTTTCAGCTTGTGCCCCTGGCCCAACAACCTCTTCCCAGGTTTCTTTGAGGGTTAGTCACACATTTTCAATTACTCCTTCAGGCTGTCTGTCTCACTCAGTCTGTTCTCAGTTGTCCCTTTTCCCTGCCCCTCCCACTCCTCTATACCTGGTCACAATATTCAGTCTATGTGGTGCTAGTTTCTGGCCAGACTCCATTAGGATTTGTTTTATATGTGGCCCCTTAATTGTATCTTACAACTGACTTAGATGCAGGACTCATTCACATATCACTTTAAGAAGGTTTTAACTGAACCTGTAACAAGGTTTCACCCCAATCATAACAATAACTATCCATGGTTTGTCCTCTTACTATAAAAACATATCTTTTAAAGCAGTGAAGATAAATTTTTTTTTTCCAGCAGCATTTTGAACAGATTGGAAGGATTATAATGGGTTCAGGAAGTCCAGCGAAGACACAGAATAATAATTCTTACCTCCCTAGGGTGTTCCAAGCTTTAATTACTTAATTTGTATAGGACATTTGGACATCTGTAAATTATAAGTGCTATTTAAGTGAAGTGTTATTGATGGGCATCCTTTTACTCAGGCTTTACATTTTACAGTAGATCAGCATGTAATGTTGTGTTAAAGGTTCTAAAGTAGTGGAATACTTGAAACAATTGTCCATTCGAACCACTGAAAGCCAAAGCCCAGCACGGGGAGATTGATATCTCATGCAATTTTTCCAAGGGCTATAGTCAGGGGAAACTAGTCTAAGGTCTCTTCTAATACAGTGTATATCGTACACCTGTTTTAAATCAACTTAAAAACAACCCAACACTTTAGGACTGTTTCAATATGAACTTAAATCTTATCTTTCTGCTCAGGGATATTTTCCTCAATTGATAAAAAGAGAAAATGATATATAGAATGAATATTTTTTAAAAATTCAAACTGTGATAACTATAGCAAACCCCTTATGCTTCCTTTGTGCTCTCATATGATCTTTTTATATTTTGCTTTAGCTGAAGAGGGGGCTTTTGATATGATAGTCCAGATAAAACTAAGTTTAGATTTGGTTTGTGTGTGGGGCAGAGCATAGGGAGTGAAAACAACATGAATTTCAAATATACGTCTAACTTTTTTTACTAGAAGATTAAATATGCCATAGATACCTAACAAATATCTCCCAGCCCTTGCTACAAGTTATTCATTGTGTTTCACAAGCCTGACCTTTTCCAACAAACCTAGAATACTGAAAGTATTCATTTTATTCATCCTTTGTTGTTTATGAAAATCATGCCATGCTCATTAATCTTTCTTAAATTGTTTATACAATCCACTGGACAAGTTACAAAAAGGCTTTGATATTTAAAATGTCACAGCATCAACTACTTGATTGACTTCATAAAAGCAATCTTCTCAAACTCTGTTTAACCATTTAAATGCAAAGGCACTACCGTACCTAGATCCATAATGCCATCATAGAACTGCATGCAGAACTCCTACTCATGTCAGATCCAGAACAGCGAAAGGTTTGGGCCAGATTCTCTGATATGATCTGGCCTCTTTGCTCAGGTTACAAATGACCAGTGAATTCCCCCAGCTGAAGGGAACTCTGCTTGGGTAAAGCCAGAAAAGCCAGTTCCAGCCAACATTCACCCCAGTGTGTAGGGTATGCCATGAGAGAGAAGGGGCATGTCTTGTGTAGGGAGAAGGTATGGCATAGCCTGATCTCCACTGCGGATACTTCATTTGAATCGGGTCTCTTGAGGACCCCACAAACAGAGGTGTAATTTAGAGCAGTCTTTAGGCTATTCTGAGGTACACTCAGGCCAGAGCCAACTCCAGCCAGCGCCACAGGAGCATGGAGCTCCCTCACCCTCCACTCCCCTGTACAAAGCAGAGCTCAGACTCAGGGAAAATCTTTTTATATTTCTTCTTCTACTGGAGCATGTACCAGTCAAAATGTTTCTGGCTGTAAATGGAATAGCTTTGGCCAAAATCATTCTCCCAACAGGAAATTTACAGTGGGAGGTGGTTTAAGAGGAAGAAGTCTCTCCCTTTAGAGTTGCTTCCTGACTATTCCATTTGTTGGGGGGTGATGAAGGAATGAGATGGCAGCTCACCCTGCTCCCAAAGGAATAGGCTATGGAGGCTGCTTCTAAACTTAGTAGATCCTTGTTAATCCACAGAAGGCCCTATATCTTCATTGCTCTGACATCTGATAGGTCTCTGTACTCCACTTCCTTTATGGTACTGCTCCAATGAGTTCCCAGGCCTCAGCCAATCCCAACAGGAACCTATAGAAAGCAGGAGTGGGAACCAAATCCTGCAAACTAATGGATGTGGATAATTTTACTCACGTGACTCATCCTACAGAATGCAATGGGATTGCTCTCAGACATGTGAGTAATTTACGTGTTTGCAGGATCAAGCAGATGTCGATTATATCATTCGGAAAACTGCATTGCTTGATGCTAAAGAAGTTAAGTTGAGGTGTTAAATGAACTTCAGAAGCATTGAACTTGATTTGGTTTCCTCCCAACTTTTATATTGATCTGACTAAGGGCATACTCCTCCTTTTTAATATTCTAGTAAAGAAAAAACATTTAATCTAAAAATAATGCAGGAAGTAGCACTATGCCTCGTGACTTTTAAGTCAGATTTTAAATCCTATTTTTTCTATCAAATGTGTACTCAGTTTGGAGTAAAGATTTAATTAAGCCTAAAAATGTAATTAAGTGCTATTGAACACAGTAGGTGGCTGTCCTATGAAGGGAGAAGTGCAGCTGCTAAATAGGACATGAAATTTACTATCAAGAGTGGTTTATTTATATAATAATGTAATATAATAATAGGTGTCCTTCAACAGATTAACATTTCAGATGATCACTGACGAACACTTAAGAAAGTGACATTGACAGGATGGTAGTATTATTCTATGTCTATGATGTTTAATCCTTCCCAGGGACCTTGACATGCTGTGAAGGCATGTGTTCGAATGACCCTAGACCATACGCTGTCCGGAGTTTTAACTCTTGGCAGGGCCATTCATGCCAAACAGGTCAAAGTGTAGAGACCAGACAAAAAGCAGTACATTAGTCCTAGACATTGGGAGTTGAACAGTAGGTCAACAACCTATTTATGTTATAGAAACATAAGCTTGCTAGTCTGGAAAACAGCATGATAGACAAACCATCACTAGAATTAAAGTTCTGAAAAGACTTCTTTTTCCATGCAAGTTTTGCTGAAAGTCATTTCAAATGTGTTTTTCATCCTCAAAATTTCACTCTTCCTGGACTTTTCAGCAGACTAATTCTTTTTTATATAGAAAAAGTGGGACAGTTATTGTACTAAAAAATTCAAGTTACTCTCTGGGGTTTTCTTTTTGTTTATTGTGTATGTGTGGCGGGGTGGAGTATTTGAGCAGATTGACTTCAGCTGTTTGAGTTTAGCATGGGTAAAAAGACAAAAATCAAACCACTTATATACCTACCCCTTCCCCAATATTACTAGGATAAAAGTTAATGGTTTTTGAAGTTTCTGGCTAATAGTGGACATAGACTTCATGAGGACTAGTCTGAAAGACAGTTTTTGACTTCTTGGAGTACCAGAAACAGAGACTGTTCAAATAACCATTTTTATCCAGGGAATGAATGTCCTTCCAGGTAGGTTGAAATAGCAGAGGTCAATATCTTCAATGGTAAAGTTTGTCTTCTTTATAGTAGCTATAGAAGGTGAAATCCCAATCTCATTGAAATCAATGACAAAATTCTCATTGACTTCTGTGGAACATACAAATGTCTCTAGATTTGCAAAATACATTGGTTAGTATATATTAACCTTTTTAGTTCTCTTTTTTATATTAATTCCCCCAGAATTTTTATGACATTAGCAGAAAGTAGGTTTGAATTCTAAGAGTATTAGTTCTTAACCTGTGAGTGACCTGTACTCAGGAATTTTTATGTGATTGAGTGTTGGGTTGTATCTAATTATTCTCAGCATCTCCAGGTCTGAGGAATCCAGGTATCCAGAGAAAAGACCCTTCAAACTATTAGGAATGTCTACAGAAGTATGTTATAAACAAAACTGGGTGATTGATCAGGGATACTTTTTTATGGCAGATGTTTTCTGTAGTGGGTTGGGTGATAAATCAGGAATAATTGTTATTACAGATGGATTCTGTAATGGATGAAATAATGAACCATTGAAAGATGTTTTTAAGTTATTAAGAACTGTCGGTTTTCACAGCGGTTGGTCATAACGACCAGATTAGAGATTCCTTTTTACTCATCAATCAGATAAACTGAGGACCATAAAGAAATTCCATCAGTAATTAGGAAAAGTGGAACACATGATAAATATAACCATGGGAAAGTATTTTTGCCATCCAAAAATTGTGTTCCTTGTCTCCAACCCTGTAAAAAACAGAGGGCTTGAAACTTAGGTCAGGGAGTTACAAACTGGCAGCATTCCACTTATTACAGAGGAGAGACACACAAAGGCCAGCACTTTACCTTACACCCAGGGTGATAATGTATCTATTCTTTCTTTATTCTGTATAGTGCTGTACTAATTTCAGATTGATAATCTTTGATTAACTAATTCCATTTCAGCCTGTTATTTGACAATCTTGAATTATAAAATTCAAATATGCAACCTACGTAATTCCTGTGAACATGATTATCATGAGCTTGATCTTCAGAGGTGCTGAAAAACTGCTACTCCCATCCAATGGCTAACTCATGGGAAGGGATGATATAATACCTTTAGAATTATCTGCCTCCATCAGAATGAATAGGAATACAAGAACATTGGATTTAGGACTGGAATGGACCTCCTGGGTCATCAAATAGAATCCCTTGCTATCACAGGCAACTCAATCATACAATTCTGTTCAAAAACTAATCAAGGATCATCTTCAGACAAGTTGGATTGTTTGTCCCACTATTCCTATGGAAGACTGTTCCAGAACTTCACTCCTCTGATGGTGAGAAAACCTCAAAGTTGTACATTTCTGAAAATATTGCATCATCCATTTTCAACCCAGGTTGCATTGGGAGGGAATTACCTCTCCTCTGTAAATAATGCTTTCTTTTCAATGGGATGACTCTCATTGGCTTCAACAGGTTTTAGATTAGTCTGGTGTTCATACATCCTATGCTGCTAAGCATTTGATGCTGTGCAAGTAATGCACATGCTGGTCAACATGGGATCAAGAGCAGTCTTGGGATACTCTAGCAAGCAGATTTCAAACTGATAAAATTCATGTGATGCTTAAGAAGTTTTAAATTGCTTCAAACAAGTGCAAAGAAAATTCAAGGCAACAGAGTTGCTAATAATCTCACCATTCAGGTCCTCTGGTCTAACTAGCCAACCCTCTTCTGAAGTATTACATGGAATTAACAGATCAAACAGCAGAATTAATTAACAAAATATAGAACATCGCCCAAGAAAAAGATTACTACAAATCTTTATTAGCTTTCTCACTGCTATGACCTTGACTGAAGCCTGACTGAGTTTGATCATATTGCTATAGCTGGAAGGTACCCTATACATTTTCAAAAGAAATGGCAAATTAAAGATGCTTCAGGAGAGGACTATCAACATGTTGCAAGGAAAGGAGAGGCTTATTGTCAGTTTAAGAACAGCAGGGGAATTACCAGATGTCTGGAAGACTTCTTAATGTTTGTAATAAAAAGGAATATTGGCATTAGTAAACCCCCACAGAAGCTGCCTGGACAACATAGTCCAAAAAATGAGTTGCAGCAAGAACAGCAGAACAAGCTTTGTAAATGATAACAGTAGTAACTTCTTAAAATCTGAGATGACATGTTTTAAAGGTGCTTTCCACAGCTCCAGAATGTTTTTCCAGTTTTGCAGTGGCAAGTAACATTTCCTAAGCACAAGCAGCCTTCTAACAGGGAGACTGTGCTTCTCCTTCTGTCATTGGCTGTAATACCAAAGCTTCAAAAGCAAGCAGGTACTCCAACAATACAACAAACAGCTCCTAGAAGAGCAAAAATCCCAGGAGAGTCTCAGATCCAACCCTTTGCTCAACGATGGCTCAAAATAAGGAAGCTGCTGGCTTTGTGATGCATGCAAACTTCTTAATTACAGTTCTTCTGAACCACACATTTAAGTACTATGAAGATCCTATTAGCTACAAAGCAGAGAGCCAGACACTTACCCTGTGGCACAGCATTAACAGTACCACTAATGTTACCTTGAAAGGACAGAAACTCAAACATCCACTTCCTGGCTACTTCACAACAGTACTTAAATTATAAAGATTGGCAGGCAGTCTCTGAAACTCATTACTATCTGATGGCTGTTCAGTAGCCTATGTGAAGTGAGTCTAGTTCTGTTTGGATAGATGTCCACCTAACAACTGGCACCATATAGTAAACTTGATGGCAGACCAAAGAAGAATCAAAGGACTGAATGTTTGGATGACTCAACTCTCCCCTCCCTAGGAGAAATTGGGAAATCTGGATTGCCACTACCCATACTGTACCTGCTTTGTGATGGAGACAGCTTCATTCTCCAGTTCTGTCACTGTGGCACAAAATTCATTAAAAAAGCCAAACTGTGACATTCCAGGGTGTTATCCAGACCAGTGAGAGGCTTTGTCATCACCTACCATGTAACAAGGGGTGACCTGCAATGCCTTGCTGCTGTAGCTCCCAACCTGGATTGCTCATAGGAGCACCTGCATGTAACTGCAGCCTGCCAGCCACACTCTGGTCACACTCCAGCTGTCAGCAGCATTGGTTACTATTTCAGGGTGACCCCAACAAATTCTCAGTCTCAGATTTTCCCCCAAAAATGTATGTTCTGTACTGTCCAGCCCTCTCCTGGACAGTCCCAGAGATATTAGGTCTGTTGTTCCTCTAATGAAACAATACACAACAATTAGCCACCTTCAATGGAGTTACCAAGACAATTTAACTTAAACACAGTGGGTTCGATCAAACAATAAAACAAAAGAAGACAGGATTTTAAGTGAGTACAAGTAATGAGGCATAAAAAGTCTGAAATGGTTATAAGAAAAATAAAGAAAATGCTTCCTAGTGCCTAACTGAAACTGTACTTGATTCAAGGTAACATCCTTTCCATATCCTTCCAACAGCATTATGGACCAAAATCTTCACATCTGGACCCTTCCTCCCAAGTCCAACAGATGGTTCTTTAGTCTTTTTGGGAGCAAGAAGGGAGATGGATAGGTAGAGAGATACCTTGGGGTGTTTGCCCCTCACTTTTAAAGTTCAGTCCCCCCCCATAAAGTTATATCAAGCTGAGCAGAAAGAGACATGGAGTCTGAGGGCTGGTCTACACTAGGGGAGGGGATCGATCTAAGATACACAACTTCAGCTATGTGAATAGCATAGCTGAAGTCGAAGTATCTTAGATCGAGTTACCTCCATCCTCACGGCGTGGGATTGACATCCGTGGCTCCCCCTGTCGACTCCGCTACCACTGGTCGCATTGGAGGACTTCCAGAGTCGACATGAGTGCGTTCAGGGATCGATATATCTTGTCTAGATGAGACGCAATATATCGATCCCCGAGAAATCGATTGCTACCTGCCGATATGGCTGGTAATGAAGACGTACCCTAATGAGGAAAGATGCTTCATACTGTTTTCTTTCACCTGCGTGTGCTGAGATGCAGATTTTCTTCTCTCTTTCGCTAGGCTCCAGGACCCTGAAAGGAGAGAGAGTCCTACAGCCCTGGCCCAGCTAACATGGGCCAGGCATGGGTTTTTAATGGCAGTGTAGACATCCCAAAATGGTAGGAGTTTAAGTAGCCAGTCAGTCACTAATATTTAATGGTCCCATAACAGCAGAAAGGGAAAAATAACAGATTTAATTAACATCGCATTGTTGAATAAGTCCAACAGTAATATGAATAAAAGTAAAGGTAATATAAATAAAATCTTAATAGTGTTGTCCAATTAGTGGACAAATGATGTATGATCATGAGTACTAAGAAGATCACAGGAGATAATTTCATGCTCGTTAGTTCGTAGCTATCGCTAAATTCTTAAGCCTGACAGCCCAACCCTGCAGGAAGGTTTTGCAACTGACTTCACTGAAAAAAAGAAACCGATAGCAACTTCGGAAAGACACGAGTCCAGATTTTCAAGACTGCTGAGCTCCCAGTTAAGCATCAAATAAGGGCCAGATTTCATCACCACAAGAAAACCTCCATGTCTGGTCTGTACTTTTAAAGTTTTGGGGATAAATCCTGCTCCTGTCTTAATTTTCATCAAAAGCCCTAGGTGTTGCAGTCCAGATGTGGTTCAGTTGCATACAGATGCAGAGGCCATGGGATGTAGGAAACCAGTGAAAGGAACCTGCATACCCCCTACATGCCATAAAGCCCCTCTCCGTGGGTTCCTATCTTTGTATCCTTGCACAGTGGGATTTTTCTGTGGGTGGGATCACTAGAAGGATTCATCATCAGCCACTGACCAAGTGAGGGGGCTGCCCTATAGCCTGATGCATAGGATAGTCCCCCATCAACACTCTGGAGAAAAACTTGTGCTTGAGATATGGTGGTGAATTAGCTCTTTCATAACTTTGCCCTTTTTTTTTTTTTAAATGCTGTACTACCTAACCTTCTTTGCTTGGACAGAGAACAATCACTGTACAAAAAATATTCCTACAGTAAAAAGCACATGCTAATAACTTGATATTACTGTTAGTTACTGCTTTCTAATTAATTTACCAGCATGTAGAAGTATATTTTTAAAAATGTCAGTGTTATTAAAATTATATTGTGCCAACATACTGCTCTTTAGTCTTAAAATTGTGAGTGAATTACAAATACTGTATATATGCTCCATCAGCCACTCAGAATGCTGGAGTACAGCTCTTATCCACAGAATTTAAATTGAGAATAAGCTTTATCAATTGGAAACCAGCTTTTGCATAACATATAGACAGACTCCATGCAATTATGCACAATGCAAAAGCCTGCATAAATTTATCTCCCTCCCCAGGATAATGCATATAAATTTGTTTGCCCTGCATAAATCTACAAAACTGGCCAATTTTCCTGCCATCCTCAGCCTATCAGCCTGTCTGCCCATCATTTAGCTTTCTTCCTCTATGCCTGCATATTCTGCTGTGCTGTCCACCCAAAGGTTAAGCCCAACGAAGAGCAACAAAAATGATTTGAGGGATGGAAAACATGCCTTTTTTTATAGTGAGAGACTTAAAGAGATTAATCTGTTTAGTTTATGGGAAAAAAAAGATCAAGAGATGACTTGATCGTGGTGTATAAATACCTTCACAGGAAGAAAATACCAATTACTAAAGAGCTCTTTAATCTAGCAAAGCATGACATCACAAAACTGATGGCTGGAAGCTGAAGCCACTAACATTGATTAACCATTCAAAGAAATTATCAAGCAAAGTGATGGATTCTTTATCTCCTGAAGTCTGAAAATCAGGGGTGCATGCCTATCTGGAAGATAAGCTTTAGCACCAGGATCGGCAACTTTTGGCATGCAGCCAGTCAGGGAAATCCGCTGGCAGCCAGGACGGTTTGTTTACCTGCCGCGTCCACAGGTTCGGCCAATTGCAGCTCCCACTGGCTGCGGTTCACCATAGGGGCTGCAGGAAGTGGCGGCCAGCACAACCCTCGGCTCATGCCACTTCCTGCAGCCCCTGTTGGCCTGGAACAGTGAACCGCAGCCAGTGGGAGCTGCGATCGGCCAAACCTGCGGATGCTGCAGGTAAACAAACCATCCCAGCACACTAGCGGATTTCCCTGACAGGCTGTGTGCCAAAGGTTCCTGATCCCTGCTTTAGCCTAACACAAGTTATTGGGCTCAGTACAGGAGTAACTGGGTGAAATTCTATGATCTGTAATACAGAGGATCAGATTAGATGATATAACAGTTCCTTTTGGCCTTAAAATCTATGAACAAATTAATGGAACGTTACTTATTAACGTCAGCGTGTTTGATCAGACACTAATTGCTACCATGTTGGAATTGGCCCAGAGACCTCATCAGCCCCTCTTGCTTCTGCAGGTCTCCCTCCCCTGCCGTACAAATGAAAAAAAATTCTTCTCCTGAGGAATTCCTAACTTCAGCAGGAATTATTCCCTTTCTACTGTACAAATAAATACATAAATAGTTATCTATTTGGATTCATTTTTAGAATTATTGCAATAAAACTGAAGGGTGTTGAATAATGTTGTAATCTGATAACAATGTTGCATAATTCCCAGTCAAAGGCTCTTAGCTTTTTGATCTTTTGTTTCCTGATTAGAGTTGTGCAAACTGTTTGCAGAGGAATCTGAAAGTACATGGAAAATGCCAATTTTGTGATCTAGCAAACTGAGAATCCAGATTAGTTTTGCTGAATTACTTACAAAGCTTCAGGAACCTTTCCATTTTGATAGGTCTTGTTGCACACGAATCCATGCTTGTTTATAGTTTTCATGGAAGCTATGTGCAGTTTTGCATTGCTTGGCTTGCAAAATTCAGCACTTTGCACTGAATTTTGCTTTGCCTTTTTAACTTTGAGTTTGAGTTTCAAACAAAGCAAATCTTGAGGTATGAGATGCAGACTCAGAGAAAGAAAATATTAATAGAAACATCTCCAAAGCAAAACTGGAGAAATTCACAGCTCCATTCAGAAGATGGAAAACTATCTGAATAGCTACACACCTAATGGTATGTACGCTGTAAACTTAGGGCCAGATCCTCAGCTGCTGTATATCAGTGTGACTCTCCACGGGCTTCAATGCAGCTACACAAGTTTATGCCAGCTGAGGATTTGGCCTATGTTATACAAAACTCTGGAAATTGCTCACCTTGCTGATCTGCTGCATCCCAGATTCCTTAACCTTTCAGGTATACAAAGCCCATCTTTTATCCAGGCATGTATAACTTGAGGGAAAGATGATAGTTTACAAGCCTTCCCTTAAAAGTATCAGTGTGAAAGATAAATAGAGCCAAATTTTGATCTCTTTACTCATAGTGAGTAGTGCCCTACTCCACAATAGAGAGTGACAAGTCAATGGGACTACTTTATAAGGGTATCACAACATTCCGTAACATTCTGTTCAAACAAATGTTATATCGTATATATTGTACTTTATTTTCTGTTATGTGCTATATGTAGGTTATTAAACTATAAAATAGAAATAAATAAGATATAGGTAATGGAGAATATGCTGTACAGCGTGGAATTATTTCAGACTCAGAACACATAAAATGCAATGCATTAGAATAAAGATGCTACTGCTTCTCCCTGAATTGGTACAATAAATTAAACACTTTCAAATTTTCAATGCCCATTGGAAAAAAAATCTCAGCTATACATATAAAATGATGGGATCTAAATTAGCTGCTATCACTCAAAACAGATCTTTGAATTATCATGGATCATTCTCTGAAAACGTCTGCTCAAAGTGCAGCAGCAGTCAAAAAAGCTAACTTCAGGAAAGAGATAAGACAGAATACATTATAATACTATTTTATAAATTTGCGGTACACCCACACCTTGAATACATGCTGCATATAGTTCTGGTTGCGCCATCTCCCTCCCCCCCCCAAAAAAAAATAATATCAGAATTGGATGAGGTGCAGACAAGGGCAACAAAAGTGTTTAGGGGTATTAAATGGTTTACATATATGGAGAGATTGAAGACACTGGGCCTGTTCATCTTAGAAAAGAGGTGACTAAGGGAGGATGCAAAAGAGGTCTAAAAATCATGAACGGTGTGGAGAAAGTTAACAGGGAAGTGTTCTTTACCCCTTTACATAACACAAGAACTAGATTTCAGAGTGGTAGCCGGGTTAGTCTGTATTAGCAAAAAGAACGAGGAGTACTTGTGGCACCTTAGAGACTAACAAATTTATTTGGGCATAAACTTTCATAAAACCCACTTCATTGGGGTCACCCAATAAAACAGATAGGCAGCAGGCTTAAAAACAAACAAAAGGAAGTACTTTTTCAACACAACTCACAGTCAACCTGTGGAACCTGATGCCAGGGAATGTTGTGAAGGCCAAAGGATAATGGGATTAAAAAAGAATTAGAAAATGGAGAACAGATCTATCAATGGTTGTTAGGCAAGAGTCTTAGGGATACATCACCCTGCTCCAGGTGTCCCTAAATGTCCAACTGCCAGATGTTAGTGTCACACCCCAATGGCCCCCTCCCCTTAGGGAGTCCCCCAGGAAGGTAGATCAGCACTGTAAATTGCATCGCAAAGCATTTTGGGGAGGGTCAAAGGTGTGTGAGTGGGGAGACGAAGTTTCCTTTGTAGGTACTAGAGGCCAAGAGGGGAGGAAGGAGAAGAGCAGAGAATGGGTTAATTCAACACTAGAGCTAGCAAGTTCAGTCCAAAGATAAGAAGCTAACTCCAGCCAGCTCAAGGCCAGCTGCTACCTGCCAAGATAGAAGGAGGGAAGTCCAACGCCCCCCGACCAGTTGTGAGAAAAGAGGAACTAAGTAAGACACAGAGCTGCAGAGATAACAGCGAGACCAGTGAAGGCCAAGACAGAAAAGAAAACAGTCTCCAAAGCCAAGATGTTTTGGGGAAGGGAAAGAGACCACAGAAAGTAGTTTGGACTGGCACAAAGAGCACCAGGAACACCAGGTCGCAGAATGGAACACTCCCAAAGGAGCCCAGGACTTAAAACCCTCCTGAGAGCTGAAGCAATTCAGAGATCAACAGCGGATCCTTGGATGACCTGGACCCAGGACAGCACTCCCATCCACCCTTCCCCCCCTCTTCTTCTTATGTTACACCCAGGCCTGACCAGTCTTGGGTCGGGTGTGTGTGAGTATGAAAGTGGGTTAGGACTTGGGGCACTAATGCTTTCTTCCTTCCCCTGAGTGATGTGGGAGCATTTCCAGCACTCTCTGCTGTTTTTTGATCAATAAAGCTTTAAACTTCAAACACTTGATTCGCCTTGTCATCTCCTCCCCAAAAAGATCCTATGGCCCCAGCCTGATCAACTGTGGGTCCAGGCAGATTGGTAATGAAAATCTGTCACGCTAGGGCTGGGTCACTTGAAATTGCCATTCTGTTCATTTCCTCTCAAACATCTGGCACTGGCCACTGCCAGAAGACTGGATGCTAGGCCAACCATTGGTCTGACCCAGTATGGCTGTTATTATGTTCTTAAGAAAGGCAAGTCTTTAAAAAATGCTAGTTTTACTTTGAATATATGTCCAGAAAAATAACTACAAAAGTTTAATCAGCCTTTTTCATAGTTTGGAAAGAGAACATTATCATTTTTGCTGAGTCAATTGGATCAGTCTAACCAGTAAATTGATCTCTTTCTAAAGTGATCTATAGTTTACCAGCATGCCCTGAAATATACCCGAGAAGACCATAATGACACATTTACACTATTTATCTCAAACGACAATTTGACAATATTTGTTTGTTCCCAGGGCTCCTTATTTCATATTGTAGAGTTAATTTCCCACACCAAGAGCAAATGAATCTGTAGCACAAATCCCTAAATTCTGTAACAGTTCAAATAGCAACAAGTTCCTTTAACTATCCATAAAGATTCCCAAACACTGATCATCCAATTTCCAACTACATAATCTGGAACAAACAAACATCAATTATAGAAAATGTAATTATCCTTTTAAAATTTCAGCTTAATGGAGATTTTATATCTGTCATTTGTTTCAGTTGCAGAACTATAATTTTACTTAAATAGCAGTTTTAATGGGATTATGAAAGATTTATAAAAGTGATGTATAATCAGAAGGGTTATATACTGAGAATACAGTTCTCACACTACTGCAGAAATGCCTGTGCTGCAAGGAAGAATTATAAGAGCATAGAATCATAGATGTTAAAGACTGAAGAGACTTGGGGCTAAACTCATCATGGCCTTTGGCCAGGCATAAATCCCACCCCCAGAATGCTCCCCAACTCTTCCTGACCTGGCATAGGGGGCCTGTGATCTGTATTGCCTGTACAGAGATGCTATGTCACTGGTGGGCAGGCAGTGGGTAGGCAAGGACAGAGTGGTTGGAGGCTTGACTCTTCCCACCCCCACAACTCAGTAGGTAGAACAGCAGTTACAATCTGCCTCCCAACCCTGGGTTCCTCCTTAGATAACTGGGCTTGCCGCAAAAGAACAAATTAGAATAAAGAAATTAAATATCTTCATAAATATCTCCTTACCATGGTATCATTTGATAGACATAATTAGATCAGTTATATAATTAGGTTTCAGCACCTCTATACAATTCGTAATGTATTACAGAACTCATGTTATTCACTCCATTCTCTCACAGAAAAATTCCCAGTCCTCAGCTAAACAGAGAAATCAGAAATATGCTTTTCATTTCATTTCAGAGAAATCCTTTTTACTTACAAATTCTCATCACGAAGGGCAGGATCTTGTAGAAACGGAGCTTTTACGTGATACTGATTTTAAACAGAAAAAGTTGTCTTATAATCAGAAAAAAGGAATCAGAAAAACACTGAAATCTTAAAGCCAGAAGTCGTCCACCTGATTGTTCCATCTGCTCTGCTGTGTTTGGAAAATGTAATTCTCAGGAAGTGAAGTGATACAGGTCTGAGTCAAAACCTCCAACAATCATTAAGAAAAAAGAAAAAAGCGAAGAAAAGAGACACTGGGTGTAGAGACACATACACATACACTTATGTGCACACATACATATAATATACACATTATATTGTAGAGACACATACACAGACACACATATATATATACATACACTGTTCTATGTTTATGCTGGGCAGAATTCAATTTTTATTTTCTTATGTCAACAGATATTAATGTTTCCCTTTAAATTTTTACAGATGTGGGAAATTATGGTGGGGGAGTCAGACAATAATTTAAATGACAATAGATGTTGACAGTTTTTGTTTTAATGGTTATAAAACTTTAACATTTTTAATCTCAACATCACATGTCAAAATGTTAGCCTTAAATCAAACATTAGTAAATTCCCAAGCAGCATTTTTCTTACTTTGCCTATCTGTAAATTTTGATCATTATCAATGGAAATCTTTTTTATTTGGTTTGTGGTGTACAGTGAAATAAACACTTATCAACATTTAAGTATAAAAATCTAATTCTTCCAAGCCTACCTGCATTGTAGGGGAGTATTGTTAATGCCCTATATAGGAGTGGGGCAATGAGATCATTGTTATAACAGCATGCATTCTGTTTTCTGACAGAATTTTAAGACATATGTTCAATGTTATCACTGATCAGTTGATAAACTGACATTTCATTCATTTCAATGTAAGTGGGCAGCACAACTGAAAGGAGGGAAAAGAGCAGGGAGCTAGCAACAGAAGGCCAAACAGAATGTACAGTATATGCTATGGGCTAAATTCAGAACAGGTTTGAGCAGGCACCATACTCTGGGTAAACACTTTCAAAAGCACTTAAGTGATTTAGGAGCCAATTTTGAAAACATTACCATTTATGTTTTTCTACTGCAGTGTCCCAGACACAGAATCATAGAGTTAGAAGGGACCACAAGGTAATCTAGATTAGCCTCCTGCCAAGATGCAAGATTTATCTGAGACATTGGGACATGTGAGTCCCAATCCAGCAAAGCACTTACTCACATGAATAGTCCCATTGACTTCAGTGGGATTACTCATGTATTTAAAGTTAGGCCCATGCTTAAGAGCTTCGTTGAATCAGGGCTCTGGCATTTATATCAGCTTTATTTAAAGTTAAAAGCAAATTGTTCCACATGAAGTGGTTAGATGTTATATAATAAGCAATTTAGTGCCAATGGTGCATGAATGAAATAAAAAGCTGTAATTTAGAAGCGTGCATGGGTAAAAGTTTTTTTGCTTTTCTTACTTTGCAACTGGACAGGAAGTGTCTGTTAAAGTGCCATTGTAGAGATTTAATTGGAATTGTTCTCTGTGCTAGCACTCAGTTCTCATAAGGGACTTTTCCCTACACATTTTCTTTTGCCCTCCTATTTCTGTCTGCCACTAAATCTAACTCCTCAATTTCCCCTATAAAACTATGAATTTTATTTGCTTTTTTCCCCCAAGTGTACTCTAAAGATAAACTAAGCAATTATTTTAAAGGTTAAGCTGTTGAGACAACTGGAATATATTCTGAAAGATGCAATTTAGCACCAGATCAGATGTAACCAATTCTCAAGAAAGCAAGCAGGAGAAAGACTGAATTATAAGCAAGATTAAAAACGTTTAAAAGAAGTCTTTATTAATAAAAACTAGAAGAGTGGTAGGGAAGAAAAAGACTCAATTCCTATTTAAATTAGTGGAAGGACTTTCACTGAAGTCCATGGAGTTGGATCAGACTCTGAGTTTCTTAAGAAACAGATTACTGAACCGAGATACATAAGACAGCATGGACTGTAGCTGCACATATCAAGAAGAACAAACTGAAATTCCAGAATTGTGTTCTCTTCTCAGATTTACCACTAACTAGTTGTGTGATCTTTGCAAGGCCACCCAAAGCTGCTCTAATTTACAACTTGCACTGTTTCACCTACTGCAGTAGCCTAGAATCCAGGTGTGTAAAGCCACCCGCTTTGCTACACCTTCTGTGCTATGTCTCAGGAGATGCAGCACAGAATCTGGCCCAAGTTATTTCACCGGTTGAATGAAAGATCATTTTGAACTATCTTTCTAATGAAGTATGAGTAGTTGAAAAGGCATTGTCATAAGAATATCTAGCAACATTTTAATATAGCTGTTTGATTATTCAAGTAAAATTAATAAGCCAAGCTCTGCTCTGCTCTGATTTACGTACCTCATGCAGTCCACTTGCCTTCAATAGGGCTGTACAGGGCTCTCTACAACACCCAAAAATTGCAGACAAGAGAAACTTATCAGAAAAATTATACACATAACTGGGGAACAAGGACTAGAATCTTGGCCTTTCAAATCCAAAACTACAGACATCTACCAATTGAAGTTAAAGAGAGGGGGGGTTAATGCCACCTAGAAGGTGGAACCACATATACACAAAGCCTTAACAGAGACTGGGAATGGTTGGGTCATTACACTAATTGAATCTATTTCCCTATGTTAAGTTCTCCTCACATCTTCTATGGGTCATCTTAATTATCACTTCAAAAAATTTGTTTCCCCTGCTGACGATAGCTCATCTCAATTGATTAGACTCTTCCTGTTGGTATGCATACTTCCATCTTTTCATGTTCTCTGTATGTATAAATATCTGTCTGTGTTCCATTCTGTGCATCTGAAGAAGTGAGCTGTAGCTCACGAAAGCTCATGCTGAAATAGATTTGTTAGTCTCTAAGGTGCCACAAGTACTCTTGTTCTTTTTACAAAGCCTTACAGTGACTCTACACAGAACTGGGTTCCGTGACATAGGCACTAACTTCTTTTGTTCCCGGGTGTGTATGTGTGAGAGGATATTCTACTCCTGCTCTGCCCTAGTCCTGCCCCCACTCCACCCCTTCCCCCAAGCCCACACTCCCCCTCTGTTCCGCCATCATCTCCCCCACTCTCACTCCCCCACCCCCTAGTGCCTCCTGCACCCTGCTGAACAGCTGATAATGGCGGCGGGAGGCAGTAGGGGATCAGGGGGAGGAGCTGATCTGTGGGGCTCCCGGTGGGTGCTGAGCGCCCATTATTTTTTCCCTGTGGGTTCTCCAGCTCCCAAACACCACAGGGTTGGTGCCTATGTTCAGTGACTTCAGAATTAATTAAAAAGAAGCACTGCAGCCCTAATCCAGGGAGATCTTGCTGAGCCACCTCAATTCCAAATGAAGGCATTAGGACCTCAGCAACTCACACGCTTGGTTTCCTATTGCATGTTCAGGCTCATTCTTCATGGGAATATCACCCAAATCACTTCTTGGCAGAACCTCCACAGTGCATGTATTCTGACCAGGAACAATAATTACTCCATATTATGCTATGGCATATGGGGGAGGGAGGCATGCTCACCTCCTGCCCACTCCCCACCTGCCTCAAAATGGTGACGTGGTGGGGTGGAGACAAGCTGTGTCACAAGGCACCAGCAGAGAGACACAGAACTCCATCCTCTCATATGGCTGCATATTAACAGTTATTTGGGAGTCCAGAAATGACTTGCTCTTCAGGGCAGGAGTAAGCACCTTTACATGCTTACTCTTTATGGGGATCGTCTCTCTTCATGTGTGGATATTACCAGATAGATAAAGCCTTTATGAGATTGTCTTGGAAACATTGTTTGTCTCTCTTTTTTGCTGGTAGTGGCAGTTTACCCTGTGGTCCACATGCAACGTATAAGTTAAACTTAAAAGGAAGGAAAAACACTATCATATTTTAGAGAAAATAAATATAGTTAATGCCATCACATCTGAGAACAAATCCTGTTTCTGCTGATGGTGTATCATCTTCTAATACTGTGTGTAGACCACGCCTCTGTTAAAAGGCTCTCCCTCATTCATAAATTGTCAAGACTGGGATGTGGGTGGTCCGACCTAGGGGCAGGTCAGCTACCAAGAGATCAGTCTGTGATATGCAGCAGGACAAATAGTCAGCTTACTAGAATCAAACAGTAGCAGCAGAGAAGCTACCCTAAGCAGGAGAAACCCAGGTGTATGGAGAACTTCCTGTTCCTCTGCTTGATTTAAATAGAAGCACAGCCCCAATCAGGACTCCCAGAGTTCACCCAATCAGAACACAGGATTGAAGTCTTCTGTTGGAGTTCAGCCTCTAGTTCTAACACTTGTTAGCAAGTCACTGGGTGGCAGGTCAGGCTTTCCAGCTGCCTAAGATCCCTATGAATTGAGGTGTGAGATCTGTAGTCCCTGACCTAAAATGCTTTTCAAAATGAAAAAAGTCTCTTTTGCTAACTGAGCTAGACAGAGGCAGAGGGTAGAATGACTTTAAATAGAATGTCATTATTGTGCATAGCTGGTGAGTTTTTAATAACATATTAAATTGATTTTCCATCCATACTTCCACTCTCCTGGTGCAGAGAGAGAGAGAGAGAGAGAAAGTAGGCACAGCTGATGTTATTTTTAGATTTGGTGTAGGCCTCCTTTTAAGTGATAATACACTGGAGCACCCTAGACTGTCACATACTGAAGAATAATTACAATCAAGCTCATGAAATTTTAACACAGAAACTGTTGCATTATTTAGAACGTTAATGTGGTTTCAGGAAAAGTAATTACTGGTTATCTATTGCCAGAGACCTCATTTGCTGTCTAACTACAGGGGTGCTGTCTGTGCCGGGATCAAGGCAGAATGCTCTGAATATTTCAAATAAGTCCACAGTAAATGCTTTCTTGTAGTTGTTTTTCCACAGTTATGAATATAACCTACGCTTAAAAGAAAAAAAAAACTTAGAAAAAGCTACTTGTACTAACAAAAACAACTGTCTTTGGGCAAGGGAACTGGGTTGGTAGCAGAAAGAATCCCTGTAATATCAATCTCTTTATACAGAATGAATCATCTTCGTTTTGATCTTCTATGGTTACAAATGTTTAAATATTTCCCCCACTATCACAAATGCTTCCAACAGCCCTGCAACCAGGTCACTATGACAATCGGGGAAAATGTCAGGATGATCAGCACAAGAAACTGTATTGGAAGTTAAACATATTAAATGACAATCTTTGCAGTTATAACTGAAGCCTATTTGAAGGAGCATGGAATGACCCTTTCCTCAAATTATTATTTATATTGCAGTGGTATCCAAAATGTACTGGATGCTTTCCACATTCAGGAAGACACAGGCCCTGTTCCAAAAATCTTGTAACCTAGACAACTAAGTAATATGTCCTTTTCACCCATTGGAGCTTATATATAAATATAATCCAACTTCATTTCTGTGCAGGTGGCTGCATAATTCCCCATTTTTTTTAAATGGCTGCATATATGTGGTCTGAGATTCCATAACTTTTTCTTCTCTCTAGAAAATATGGTTAAAAAGAAATTTCAAAACGTGAACCATGTGTTATTGATGCAGTGAACATCTGTCTGTTCCTGCTGATAAATGTAAACAATACCCCCAAAATGTGTGAATTACTCACACTTGTCTTAATGAACTGTTCACTTGGAAAAGTAATGATTACAAAAGTAGATATTGATTATTTCATTACTTATCATGTTAGGAAAAAAATAAGTGAATGCTATACATTGGTGTGGGATTTAATGTCACATATGCTGTCTATGTCTCTCTCCAGTTTTTGACTAGAGCTTCACATTATCTTTGATTATTTTCTTTTTTAAATCAACCATCAATAAACTCGTGCAAATAAGAGGACAATCACTGACGTCTACATGAACTCAGAACACCGAAGGGTAATCGTTCTTGAGTAGTAACAGCTTTAGGTTGCTTTGTGTTCTCTGTAGCCTTTGTGGTGGCAGAGATGGGAGTGGTAGGCTCTGGTTCTGATCCGAACCATTTGACTGCTTCTGTTTCCAAGAAGATAAATTATTACTAAAAATACAGCAGGAAGTAACTCCATTGAAGTCAATTTGGTGACAAAAATGTACAATTAGTGTGATATCAAAATCAGGCCCTATATATTTTGAGACTTGTTTATTACTATGATTGAAGGAGGAAGGTCTGTTATTCTACTTTTCCCACTTTGAGGTGGAGGATCACATTTATCCTTTCAGGTGTTTGGGCTGGGAGGACGTGCAGGTGGGGAAGGGGAAATCTTGCAGATGCATGCGACTGAACACATTTCACAAGGAAACTCCAGATACTTTGCAAGCCCCACAGAAACTCTCCACAGACTCCATGGAAGACATGGACCCAAGCCTGAGAACTCTTTGGCATCACACTATATTTAGAATCAGTTTAAACCAAGTATAACCATTAACATGACTTATATACAGTAAATGCATATAACAGTACATCTTTTGTCCTGACTAGCCTGATGGGAGCAGTAAAGTCTCACTTGCAGTTTCTGTTTTGTACACCAGATTGCTATGATGGATGGATCATGGATGTGGTCTCTTTTACTACCCTTGCACAAAAATAGCAGTTTATTATAAAAAAAAAATTCTGTTTTATAATTGAAAGTGATACAGCTTTACAATGTAATGAAGATTAACTGAAACCCATGACAACAGCATGGCATGATTACTCTGAAATTATGAATTTTTATAAAAACCCAGCTCAATTTGTTTCAATATTGCAGAGGTCTTTCATTAACAATCAGTAGCACAGTCTGGATGCAGTTTGTATAGCGATTATGTGGAATTTACAGTCTTCCACCTCTCTCCCCAGAAATATCCTAACTGCTGCCTCTTCAACTTCCTGTTGGAGAGATTTGCTTTAACGGTACATTAGCTTTATTGGGTTCAAATAAATGCCTGTGGAATCAGACAATTATTGCTTCACCACAGCATAACTGCCGTCTGCTGTTGTATAGCAAACTCTACGCTGCAGATCAGTGTCCTGGTTTTAGTGTTTTGGTTTTAGTAGCACATTCCCCAGAGTATTTTTATTCACAATTTATTTTTTTATTTGGGTTTATTGATGGCTTGTTTAAAAGAGAAAAAAAAGCAAAAAGCAAAGTATGTGAAGCTATGGGCAAAAAAAAAATACAAAATAAAAAGAGAGAGAGGGACAGAAGAAAACAGAGGCTATATCTACTCTGCTCACCACTGGTGTTTTGTAGGGTACGTGTATCTGTCCACCCAGTAGTGTGTAGCTACATGTGTCAGTGAAAGGCTCTGACAGGGGCAGGTAAAGGGGAAAGGCTCTGGCAACTCCTTGCCACAGGAAAAGCCCCCACAGTAGTGGGAGTTGTCGGAGCCTTTCACTTCTGTCTCACCTTGTCAGAACCTTTCTTTGCTGCTGGGAAATGCTCCCTGTGACAGAGAATGGCTCTGGCAGTGGGACACTGGGGAGGCACGAGGCAAACTGAGGTGGCCACCTCAGATGACAGACTTGGGGGGGGTCACTAGGACCCAGAGTGTAGAAAATTATGTCTGCTGCTGGTGCATATGTATTCTCTCTGCTCTAGATGCACAGAGATGGTGGAGTGCTGTGCTGGAGGGAGGAGGGCACAAGAGACATAACAGGCAGGCAGGAGAAAAAATGAGAGGGACTAACAGAAAGCAGCAGGAGCTGCAGGGAGAGAGAGGAGCCTTTTATATACCTCTGTAGCACTCGCAGAAGCCTGGACTGATTGACACCAGCTTTCGAGGGATCTTCCTGTTTCCTGCTGCTTCCCTGGACCCACTTGAGGAGAACAGGCAGTCAACTGAAGTAGTAGGAGCCAGTTAGGCCCTTAAAATGCCAATATCTTCCCTCACTCAGGACTTGCTACCAGCCTGCTTATTTGTCCCCTTCAACTGAGTGTTGAGAGCCACTGTAGCTGGCACAGAACAGCAGTTATGAGTGAAAGAAGAAAACGCCCCTCTGAGGCAGCATTCAGAAGAAGAAAGCAAGCAAAGGAAGCTTTTCTATCTAAGCAGGAAGGAGCTCTCCTGAGATACATAGACACAAATGTTCACTCTGAGCCTTCTGGCCCCAGTGAGGATGTGAATGGTGAGGAGATGCCTGATTTTCTAGTTAGTCAGAGTGCAGGTGACCTGGCAGCTATTGCAGCATCCACATATACACCTCAAATGGATGTAACTATGCACATTCCTGAAGAAAAGTGTAGATCAGAGAAAAGTGTGGTGGAGGCGCAAGAAACAGCTGCTGCTGAGTTAGTTCCTTAAGTTTAGATGATCCAGGATTGTGGACCCACTTGAACAATAGCCTGACGGACTTCTTTGTATTGCATGGGCCACAACAAGTAAAAATTTCATGTTCCCCAAAGACAATGAAAATAGAAGTTTCCATCCAACACATTATTGGTGTGAAATCCCCAGTTGTGACAAAGTGGAGAGACCACGGCTTATGTACTCAAAAACCCAGAATGCTGCATACTGTTTTTGTTGTAAACTCTTCCAGTCTTATGTTCCAGCCACATTGGGTTCTACAGGAACAAAGGACTGGAAAAATCTGGCTAGAAATCTGGCATGCCATGACAAGGCAGCAAATCACTAGAGAGCATTCCATAGATGGAAAGAGTTTGAGATGAAACTAAGATTAAAGGCCACCATAGATGATCAGTATCAAGAGAAGATTGCATCAGAGTCTCTTTACTGGCAAAATGTTCTGAAAAGGCTCATTGCCATTGTGAGAATGCTTGCTACCCAAAACCTAGCACTATGTGGCACTTCAGATCAGCTGTATGTGCCAAACAATGGAAACTTCCTTAAAATTGTGGAGCTGATGGCTGAGTTTGATGCTGTACTCCAGGAGCATCTAAGATGAGTAACCACTCAAGAAATGTACATACACCACTACCTTGGAAAAACAATAAAAAATGAGATCATACAGTTACTGGCAACAAAAGTCAAACAGAAGATTGTGGCAGATCTGAAGTCAGCAAGATATTACTCTGTTATTCTGGACTGCACACCTGACATCAGCCATATGGAACAAAAGACTTTAATGGCGCATTTTGTAACAACAACAGAACCGAGTGAAAATGTCCCTGCAATGGTGACTGTCAGAGAGCATTTTCTAGAATTTATTGACATGATGATACTACAGGAGCTGGTATGACAAATGTGCTTCTTAAAAAGCTGGAAGTTACAGGAATTGCGATAGCTGACATGAGAGGTCAGGGCTACGATAATGGTGCCAACAAGAGAGGAAAGAACAGAGAAGTGCAGACATGGATGCCAGAGTTAAACCCTCAAGCTTTTTTTGTCCCATGCAGTTCTCATTCATTGAACTTGGTGGTCAGCAATACAGCATCAGCTTCTAGTGAGGCTGCTGAATTTCTGAATGTAATTCAAAGCATATATGTTTTTTTCTCTGCATCAACTCATCGATGGCAAATTTTGAAGCAACATCTGGGAACATCCTCTCTGACACTGAAACCATTGAGTGCCTCATGATGGGAAAGTCGAGAGGAGGTGATAAAGCCTATCAAACACCAAATTGGGAAGATAGATGATGCCATAGTTGCCATTATGGAGAATAATGCTTTGACAGGAACTGTTTGTGGGAGAACAGTGGCAGAGGGAAATGGAATCACCAAAAACATACATAACTTCAAATTTCTGTGTGGCTTAGTGTTGCGGCATGACATACTGTTTGAAATAAATTTTGTAAGGAAGAGACTCCAAGGTGTTGACCTTGATATATCTGGAGTAATGGAACAACTGGACAAAGAAAGTCATACCTACAGTCTTACTGGTCAGATGAGGCATTTCAAAACATTCTGAAGAGTGCACAGAAGTTGGCAGAGGAAGGTCACACTGAAGCTATTTTCCCACCCACTCAAGAATATAAGAGTCACTGAAGAAGACATTTTGATTACGAGGCACGGGATAATCCCATAAGACACCCCAAACAACAATTTAAATTTGAATTCTTTAACCAGGTGCAAGATTGTGCACTACAGTCAGTTGAAGAACGTTTCATGCCGCTCAAGGAATACAGCAGTATATTTGGGATGTTGTATGATATTCCAAAACTCCTCACTATACCTGAAGGATTTGTGATAGGTTATCTAAGTTGTACCTAGATAGGTTTTAAATTGTGCCAAGGGCACCCATCTATAACCTTATCACCATTCCTATAAATCTAAATGGAATAAATAATATTGCAGAATAACATACTTTGTTTTTTAAACAGATGAAGACTATTCTATCCTTCAGCCATGCTGCTGTAAAAAGGCTTTCATATTGTGGTATGGTAGAATAATGCATTATCCTTCACTCATGACTCTATGTGAAAGATTTCATGTGTTTATAGAGCAACTAGTACTCTTACAAACTTAGGAAACTACCTAGTGAAAAATAAAAAGAGGATTAACACTATATAAAAAGGTACATTTATAAAAGATGAATAGATATTTTAATCATGTTACAGAAAAAAATAGAATGTGATAAAAATGATTAACACCTAATGATGTGGTTATACAGTTGGTTCAGCCACAGTTATTGCAATCTATTGGACTCAATATCAGAGAACATGATTTCTTGGAGGGCAGATTGCTGTGGAACATAGTGAGAACCAGTTCAAGGTTGTTGGTGGTGCTCATAGAGCAGCTGCTAATGGTAGAGTGCTGCTTCTGGGCCTGAGAAACTAGCACTGACTGGTGGTTGCATTGTAATAAAGTTGAGGGATGACGAGCAGAGCTGCAGAACTTTCAGATGTACCAGGCCACATTCCTGGACCTGCGTGCTGAGCTCGCCTCATCCCTCCAGTGCAGGGACATTTCAGTGAGAGCTGCACTGACAGTGGAGAAGCCAGTGGCAATCACACTGTGGGGACTTGCAACACCAGATTGCTATCAGGCAATAGGAACTCAATTTGGGATTGGAAAATCCACTGCATGGGCCATTGTCATGCAAGCATGCAGGGCAATTAATTACTATGCTGGACTGCAGCTCTTGGCAATATGCAGGACAGTGAGTAATAGACCCTACACATCCCTATTTTATCATCAGACCATCTTGCCCCCCAGAGTACATCAACAGAAAGGGCTATTTAATATGGTCATGCAAGTGTTGGTGGAGCCAGGGAATGCTTCACTGACATCCATGTTGGGTATCAGCAGTATTCCTTTCACATTCTTCTTTTCTAAGGAATGATGTGTGTAATCATATGCCTTCTTTTGAATGACAATCAGCAATCAATTTTAAGTTTACAAACTTTTGTGATTAATGCTTATGTAATTTTAGCTTGAGACTTCCTTAGTTTTTCCACATTTGGATTTCTTCAGTCATATGTGCTGTCCCTCAGTTGGAGGGATGTTACTCATTTTAGCACCAACAGTACTCTCACAATGCAAACATGGCTACAACTCATTTATATTGCTGAAAATTACTAACATTAAAAATACAGACTTCTGGAACTGAGGTTATAGAAAGTTATTTATGCTAAAGGAAGGACTCCTAGAGCATTTCAAGTTTTCTGTGAATACATTTTTGATGTCACACATTGTGTTGTTTATCTGGGCCTTGAAAAGTTGAGAGGTGGGCATGATGATATGCGTTGCTTTGAAATGAACTTAGCAACTTTAACTCTAAGTTTTGGGAGTGTGCATCCATATCTATTTCAAGGCCCGAGTTCAGAAAGGATATCAAGTTTCAGCTTGTTCTCTCTTCTCACAATTTCAGCATACATTCAAAGACTTAACTATGCTGCTTTGTACTGCTAGTTTGACCAAAAATGAGGTTAAATGTGCCTCCTCTGCAGAACATTAGGCAGGTATATTTGAATACAAATCTCATTATCATAATTATGAATACATTTTGAGTGGCTCTAATTATGACAACTGTAAAATGTAAATTTCCATTAATGGCAATTTCAGAGTTTTGCTTTCATTGGATTAATATTAATAAACCATGCCATTATGTATAGCTGCACACAGCATAGGCATTAAACAATTACTTTTGCTGCCATTATTCTTCTGCTGCAATGCTTTACATGTAAATCAAATGTCCTTATTTTCCTCTGCTGTTTTCTTGTATATATAAATAAAGAATGTAACTTTAGACCTGAGACAAAATGCACTTTATGTTTAAACTTTCTGATCCTTTTGTTCTGGCCCTTTAAAGAAAAAAAAGCCAAATCTGGGTTGTCAGCAGTTAGGGTCCTTTTCAAAATGGGAGGTCATCTTTCCTCTTTGTACGTAGTTAGATTAAATCACATGGAGGAAGTGCCAGGCCTTTGCTCTCAGGGTAAGGAGGTGTCACAGAAACAGTTTGGAACTATGAGAGATTTGGCTCAATCACAGAAAGCACAGCCATCAATTCTTTCATCTAAGGTCACATTTGTGCTACAGCGACAAGACAAAATTATTGTTTTTCTCCTATGTTTTTAAAGCAAAAACATATGGCCTCTATCTTAGGCACATATTTGGCCCCCCATAACTGTAGCATGTGGGGTCCAGAAGTACTATCATTCCTATTTTACAGATAGGGAACTGAGGCATACAGGGCTAGGTTCCATAAAAGGACTTAGGTTCATAACGGCCACGTTAGGCACCTAAATGCCAGAATTGGGACCCACTAGCATTCACAACCCCCTGCTCAGTGACCCCAGAACCCTGTAGGCACCCAAAATTGCTCCACACATAAATTTTTGCAGTAAAATTTTCCTAGGTGCCTATGTTGCCATCTCTAGCATGAGCCTTGAAGCCAGGCATCTAGACACCTAAGCATCACAGTGGTGCACAAACCAGGGAAAGATAGGCAGAGGAATGCCTAACGCACCTGCTCTTCCTGATCTGATAAGCATGCTCAGAAGTTGCCTACCAGAACGGGCCCTCATTGGTGAACTTACACTGTGGCTAATAAATTTAAAAAAAAATCATTGTAGCAGAGGGACTAGCTCCTAGGAATGTCACCACCCAGGTGGATGCCCTAAGCACCAGGCCAGAGCCAGTCTCATGCTTTCCCCCTCAGCCCTGTGCCCATCTGCCCTCCTTCATTTGAACAGCTTCAATAGCAGAGATTGAGAAATCCTTACATCAGAATATTCCATAGCCCAGTGACTAGGATACTTACTTGATAGGTGACAGATTTCTCAGGTAGAGGAAGGAGGACTTGAACAGGAGAAGGAGTTTCCCCTTCCTCCCAAAACAACACAGTTGCCTAACTCCAAGAGAAGGTTTGTAGATGAGAATCCCAAGCAGAAGGAGGTGCCTCTCTGAAGCTCAGATGTAGTTACCTCTCTCCAAGACAGGGACAGGGCTTTGCACACACTCCTGGGCTTGGCACCTCTCAATGGCTAGCTTAGGCAAAGAGTTTTCTAGCATGCTGGCTTTCCTATCCTCCATGAACTTACCTAGTTTTTTTTTTAAACTTTGTTATAGTCTTGGCCTTCAACATCATCCTCTGGAAAGGAATTCCACAGGTTGACTGTGCATTATGTGAAAAAAATATTTCCTTTTGTTTGTTTTAAACCTGCTGCCTATTAATTTCATTTGGTGACTCCTAGTTCTTGTGTTATCAGAAGGCGTAAATAACACTTTCTTATTTACTTTCTCCACAAAAGTCATGATTGGATATACCTCTCTCAGATCCCCCCTTAGTCGTCTCTTTCTCAAGCTGAAAATTCCCAGTCTTATTAATCTCTCCTCATAGGGCAGCCTTTCCATTCCCCTAATCATGTTTGTTGCCCCTTTCTGTATCTTTTCCAATTCCAATATATCTTTTCTGAGATGAGGTGACCACATCTGCATGCAGTATTCAAGATGTGAGCCTACCGTGGATTTATGTAGAGGCAATATGATATTTTCTATCTTATTATCTATTCCTTTCTTAATGATTTCCAACTTTCTGTTCACTTTATTGACTGTCACTGCACATTGAGTGGATGTTTTCAGAGAACTATCCACAATGACTCCAAGATCTCTTTCTTGAGTGGTAACAGCCAATTTAGACACCATCATTTTATATGTATCATTGGGATTATGTTTTCCAATGTGCATTACTTCGCATTTATCAACATTGAATTTTATCTGCCATTTTTTTGCCCAGGCACCCACTTTTGAGAGATCCCTTTGTAGCTCTTTGCAGTCTGCCTCGGACTTCACTATCTTGAGCATTTTTGTATCATCTACAAATTTTGCCACCTCGCTGTTTAGCCCTTTTCCCAGATCATTTATGAGTATTTTGAATAGGACTGGGTCCAATACAGACCCCTGGGAGACACCACTATTTACCTGTCTCCATTCTAAAAACTGACCATTTATTCTTACCATTTGTTTTCTATCTTTTAACCTGTTACCAGTCCATGAGAGGACCTTCCCTCTTATCCCATGACAGATGACTTTGCTTGAGAGCCTTTGGTGAGGGACCTCATCAAAGGCTTTCTGAAAATCTAAGCATAGAGGGGGAGGGATAGCTCAGTGGTTTAAGCATTGGCCTGCTAAACCCAGGGTTGTGAATTCACTCCTTGAGGGGGCCATTTGGGGATTGGTCCTGCTTTGAGCAGGGGGTTGGACTAGATGATCTCCTGAGGTCCCTTCTAACCCTAATAATCTATGATTCTATGACTAACCTAAATAGTATATCCACTGGATCCCCCTTGTCCACATGCTTGTTGACCCCTTCAAAGAATTCTAGTAGATTGATGAGGCACGATTTCCCTTTACAAAAGCCACCTTGACTCTTCCCCAACAAATTATCTTCATCTATGTGTCTGACAATTTTGTTCTTTACTATAGTTTCAACCAGTTTTCCCGGTACTGAAGTCAGGCTTACTGATCTGTACTTGCTGGGATCACCTCTGGAGCCCTTTTTAAAAATTGAAGTCACATTAGCTATCCTCAGTCATTTGTTTGTACATGGTAGATACACAGTAGCCTAAACTTTCACAGAATACCAGGGTTGGAAGGGACCTCAGGAGGTCATCTAGTCCAACCCCCTACTCAAAGGGGGAACCAATCACCAGACAGATTTTTGCCCTAAATCACCCCCTCAAGGATTGAACTCACAACCCTTGCCAATGCTCAAACCACTCAGCTATCCCTCCCCCTAGGAGGCAGCCTCCTTTTTGAGGGCACAAATAACAAATAGAAAATTACAGGTACTAATGTGAATAATTGAACCTCTAACTACCTGAGGGCAAAAAAGAGGTCAGTTCTCAGCCATGTTAAAAATAACCCCTTGATAAGTTTATGAACAGGATTATATGATGGGGTTGCCTAAGATAACATGGGACTGGACTTGACTCTGCAGGTCCTTTCCAATCCTATCTTCCCTGTACATCTGGTTTTCATGTTACAATTTCTCTCCTTTCTTCTCTTCGATATTTTAATCTTATTTTTTCCACTGGAATTTTCTTTTCTTTCTGTTCCTCTTTTCACAGCCACTTCTAGGCAGAATATGAACCTAATAACATGAGTCTGAGCTGAACTTTTGAACCCACAATGTATGTATGGATTTGAGATGAAGCAAAGCAAGCTAATCCATTTTTAGAAAAAATGAAAGATTATAGCACTGCTTTGATCTATTCCTTGTCAGGTACTATTAGTCTAGTACCAGGAACACCACAGGCATCAAGACAAGGAGAAGGTAGGAAGATGTAGAAGTCATGCCAATGTGAAAAATGCAATGTTTGAAATGTAAGCAACTCCCCATCCCTATTAACCAATAATAAATAGAATAGCAAAAGGCACTACATACAGTACTGAACAAGAGGGTTTACATACCAGCCAAAACACAGCTTCCAGCTTTAACAGGTCAGGGATTGTCTGGCTTACTACTTACTACTACACTGTATTCCAACAAGTAAGAGGTGGTAGGGTCAGGCAGGTCCCCACTCCAGTCAGAAAGGGGTTAAAGAGCTCCTCTGGCCAGAATCAGCCCTAGCCCAGTACATCTGTCAAACCTGGAGAGGAATGTATCCTTGAAAGGGAAAATATCCAAGCCCCATCCAGAGCTGCACTTCAAGATCGGTAGAGCTAGCCTTACACAACAGTGTCATGACTGGGATGTGGGCAATCTGACCTAGTGGTCAGAGAGGGTGTCAGGCACCAGGCCAAGTCAGACACCAGATCAGAGTCTGAGATATGCCAGAGGATAGATAGAGAGTCAAGTGTCAGGCAGGGTCAGGTTACCAGGAGATCAGAAGCAGGAGTAGGCAGCACAAGAGAAACACAGTTCCATGGATAACTTCCTGTTCCTGTGCTTGGTTTAAATACAAGTATGAAACAAATCAGGACTCCCAGAGCTCTGCCAATCAGATATCAGGACTGGAGTCCCCTGTCAAAGTTCAGTTTCTAGTTCTGACAACTGTTAGCCCATCACTGGGTGGTAGATCAGAGCTTACCAGTACCTAAGTGCTCTGTGGATCAGGGTTTGAGCCCTCTAGTTGCTTACATCACCCCCTCCCTATGGCATACCCTCAGGACAACATTAGATTGAGCTTTTTGGGGTGAATCCTATGGAACCCTTACACAAGTGCAGGGGCGTGTACACTTTCTACCAGCTCCTCAGCACCATATCCCTCCCAACCAATAAAATACCAGAACCTACCACATTTACAATTAAAGTCCAGTATCTTGTGAACCACTTATTCTTCATGGCCCTATACCAGTGGAGAAGGTGGCTGGGTTCTGTGAGGAAAGTTTTCCATGTAGAGTTTCAAAAGTGATGCAGGAAACATTGTATGAATCTTCAGAGAGTGGGAAATTGAAGTTCAAAACATAATGGATTAACCTGTCATTGGATCCTAAAAGGGTCAAGGAACTGAAAGCCCATCTTGTGAGCAACTCTGTGTGAGGAGATTCTCTGTGGACAAAACACACGGTGAGTTTTGTCTACCCCACTGAATAGTTGGGGTCTTGCTGTCGATGCTGGTCTGCATACTGTTTATAGTCTGCCTTTGCTTTTTTCATGTGATCCTTCACTTCTTCCTGGGCCCAATAAATCTGCTATGCTAGGTCTGAGTTGGTTGGTTTAGGAAAGAACATGGGTAATTGTAGGTGGAATTGTGGGTGCTACCCATAGTTATTAAAAAAAGGGGCTTTGCCCCATAGACACATGGTCCACATTGTTGTATGTAAACTCCATGTAAGGGAAAAGTGAAGACCAATCATCAGCAGGATGATTAATGTATCAGCTCAGTAGTGCTTGAAGATTTCACTTTTATTTTTATACCGAATGATGATTTTTGCATCACACATCTCTTGTGGTACCTCTGCCTCTTTCCAGCATTTAAGTAGCAGCTAATGAAGATATTGCTCCTTACTATAATTTGTCATAATTGTACTATTTGCAACTAATTTATATTTATAAGACCCTATTTTGAGGGATAAGAACAGGGGAGCAGAATTTAAGTTGACTGCCTGAATACACGATGTGGTAATGTTTAAAAGGTTTTACTGGTGTGAGATTGGCAAAGCCGTGATGAGGTTGTGCAGGTGATCCCAAGCAAGTCAAACAATAGTATGAAAAATGACCTAAAGGTATCTCTCTGCCTAAAAAAGCACAACCATAATTTCACAGCTCTACTGAGCTAAGGGGAACTATTGAAACTCACTGAAAGCTGGAAATCTCCAGAAGGCAGCTGCTTGAAGAGGCTCAAGGGTTTGGAAAATTAGAATAAATTATAGGGATTTAAATCAGTAACAGAGGGCAGGTGAGACCATCAAAGGTGCATGATACATTTTGTTTATCACAGCTACTTGCCATATTATACCATTTTACTCTGCTATTAAACCAAAACATTATAATTTCTAGGCAGGACTGTTGTTCTAATGATTCTAAATAGATGTGTAGTCAGAGTTTTCATATACCAGGCAATTAATCAATAAGAATACTGAACTTTGTAGGATTAAAGTATTGAGGGGATGTGACAGCTGATGGAAACACTGCAGTCTGATATATTAGATTTGAATATTTCATTGTTGTCCATTTATTTATTTCAATGTAGCTCTCCATACTGCAGTACATTGGATATGTATGTTTTCTATGAATTTCAATCACCCAAGCTATATTCAGCCAGAATACAGGAAAGAATACTTAGCATATTAATGAACCACACCTCTACCTAAGATAAATTGGTTTAAGGAGGATGTGTGCTCAGATACACAAAAGGGAGGTGAAGGCCTTTAGATATGCTCAAAGCTGTTAAATCTTCCGGGCTACTTTTTGATGTGCAGACATTTTGTATTCAGATTAAAAGAATCACCCAGCAAGGTAGAAAGGTTTCTTTACAAAGAGGTGAAAGATCTTTGAAATGCACCATATAACCCATGCACATTAGAAGAAAGAAATCAAGATGCATCTAGAGACAAGGAATGATTAATAAATAATACAAATTTGAAATCCAACTAAGTTTTTGTATTGTATTGTATGCTAATGAAGATTTTTAAAACCTAGCTTCACAAATTGACAAGAGGACACTAAGGAGAAGGAATCTGGTCACACACACACAGGTCCTGAATAGACCTTTATGGAAGATGCTGAAGTTCTAGCAGCAAATACAGTCAGAGCTAGAAGACAGACAGAACTTTTATTACATGTAAAATCTTCAAGTAGTTTCAATAACATTCTGTGTAACCAAGATGAGAGCCAGATAGCTAATCGTTCCATGAAGTTTTAGACTTTGCTTTTATTTAAGATTCCTAAATTGGTGGCAGAGACTGTTAGTGAGGGGGAAAAAATCACTGTCAGGCACCCAAGAGAAAAGTAACCTAACCGTAACACTCTAAATCAATAAATCTCTTAAACCTAGTGGCTAGAGCGCTGGACTGGGAATCAAGATCTGGATTCTATTTCTGCTTCCACTGTAGGACAAGTCAGTTCACTTCTCAAGGGTTTCAGTTTCCCCATAGGTAAAATGGGGATAACGATACTGAGCTCCTGTGTAAACACTTTGAGGTCCACTGATAAAGCAACTAAACAAGAGCGAGGTATTATTATTTTTAACTCTAATCATGTCTGTAAGTCGCATTTGAAGTCAATGGGACTTAAGTGCTCTGCTTAATAAAATGTGGATAAAAATCTATGATTTTTTTTTAAAAATCATATCTGTAAAAAAATAAATACAGCTTTATTGAAAAAATAAACTTCTTTAAAATTAATTTGAAGTCACAAAACTGCCAAGTTGCCAAGAAAGTCAAAGCACTGAATTGATGGAAATCCCTGACTAGGCACATGGAACCAGAGTTTGTTGAAGTGCTAAACCAGCTTTTCTCAACAGTAGCCTCTTCATTTTTCTTCATTTCAGTTTATTCAATTAGTTCAGCTCAATGACCAATTCATTCAAAATTAAGAAACCAATGGGAGTTGAAAAATCAGGAAAGCTTATTTTCCTCTTTCCATCTATGAATAAAAACTAGGTGTGAAAGGATGAGATATATTAGTTCTAAAATCTTAAAGGACATGGAGACCAGAAACAATTGGTTCAATTCACTAACTACAAATACTTGCTTTGTTTAATAAGTCAGTTAGTTTTAAATGCAGAATGTATTTTGATAAACGTTTTTCTTATGTATTCAGCATATTTAAAGATTTAATTAATATAAATTTGAAAATACTTTTCCATTTTAATTGAATTTTGATTTCCATTCAAATAGAGGTTGAAACAGAGTATTTAGTAAATAAGAAATGCATCATTCACTATTTTCTAATATAATAAAAGTATACAAATTAAGCATCTGAATAAATGTAAGTTAAGCTATTAAATTGCTTAAATAGGTATGTATAGATACAGCGTATACTCCTGGTTATCAAAAAGCAAATTTAGTGTAAAGGCTATCTTTAGTTGCAAATCAGCACTGGTTAATAACCGTTAGAATATGAGACTCAAACTTACTTTAGGAAAATAGTTACAAAGTACAAATGCAAAACAAGATTTAAATAATCACTTTTGATCAAGGTTTCCTGTTTGCTGAATTAAATCATGATTAAATCCACCCTGGCTGAACCCAAGTGAGGTGGAAGTGGGAAAGAGTTAAGAGTTGCACACCTGGTCAAAGGGAAAGAAACTGTGAATCCTCTCCAAAAACAGTGTTGAGAGAAAGCTGTCCAAGGCTGTCCTGAGGATTGGAAAGCCTGAACTGTCATTCTGACTACATGGATAGCCATACTAATTTCAAATACAGGTGGTAGAATTAGGCTCTGTAACTTTCTCTGTTTGTACATATTTTACATTAGTTTATATAAATGTTCTTACCAGAAAACTTATATTAACAACACAACAAATTTTAAGCAAACAGTAAAGAACATCCAGGGAAAGTGAGTTGAACCCTAAAAATGAGACATGATCCCAGAATTGCCATTGCATGTAATAGCTTGGTTTGGCAACTCAGACTCAAGCCACAGAAAATTAGTGCTATCATCAATTTGGGTCGCAAGACTGACTACACTCATGTTTCATTAACTATTACTAATTGTTGTTTATCACACTTTAGTTTTGTCTGGGGATGTGGATTTTTAATTCAGCATTTATTAACCATGACAGACAACTACAAGACATCTTTGCTAATAATGTATCAGAGAAATCTCATGGTTATCCCTTTGCAAATATACCAGAGAGACTGCACTGGAAAAGAGTTCTGTAGTAACCAGAACAAAAATGCTCTTTAGTTTCATAGTGCTGGTGGCCAGTAGTAGTACGGAGACCAAAGATCTGTTTCTATAAGAACTTCCTAGATCTAAGAGATAGATAATTTTGTCCAAGAACTCACAAAGTTTTTAACTCTGGATTTCTCTCAAAGGAATGTGTTTTTTTATTTTATATTCAGAAGGAGAAAAAACAAGCTTAACAGGCATTAAAGGATCACAAACTAAGTAAAAACCAAAGAAAATAATATCCTGATCCACTGACTCACCCCCTTCATTTCCACTTTTGGTTCTCCTTTCTAGACCCACAAGCAATATGGCTTAATCTGCATGCTTATGTACCCTCTTTAAACCTCTGCATGCATCAGATAGAATTTCTCAGACTTTGTAGTGTGATTGTAGTGCATAGTGAGAATCACCTGGACTCTCCAAAACTTGAGAATAACGGCAGTCTTTCTGTCCTTTCAAACTCTTCAGGACTCCGTCAGCGAACAAACAGTCTGGGTATTTCCACAGTAAAGCAGGTTGCAAAGCTTTCATTGGAATGACTTCCCAACAACAACAAAATTAAATTAAAAAATCCCCTTTGCAAAACTGAAATTTCCCACCAGATGGCTCCAGCTCCAGGAACTGAAGAGGCAGTGAGAACTGCACCATGCAGGCTGCCTCAAGTCTGGGGAGTCAGGTCTTCCAGAGTTTGGGGCTCTGAGGCAGTCCTGCCATGCCAGGGCTTCCAGGCTAACTGCCCTGAGGACAGGTGCCTGAAAGCCTCACCTCTAACTAGGGCTCTGCAGCAGGGAGCCTGGAACCCTGACAACCCCAGTTCAAGCCAGGCTCTCAAGTCTTCCAAGCTCCCTGCCATGCAGCTGAGATCCTGACTCTGGCCCCGAAGTCTTGAAGCTGTGGAGTTACTGGCCAAAAGTATGAATGGTGGGTCTGCCTCAGAGCTACCGGCCTGAGAGCCCAGGTGGCCACAGAGTGAAACTGACATCTTGTCAGTTCCAGTCAGCAGCTGTCAGGATCCAAGGAGCAGACTGTTTAGGTAATACCGTATGTTGGTGTTTCTGAAACAGAAATCCTGAAAAAACTTCTAGTTTGCAAGAAATTTGAAAAAGTGTGGATTTGTTCTGAATTTGTTCAGATTTTTTGGATTTATTAGGAATGAAACCAAATTTCAAAACTCTTTCAACCTGGACAATTCCAGATTTCAACCAGCTGTATTTGACAGGTACCACCATTTCAGCCCTTGGGTTAACAGCTGATTGGCCCTCTCAGTTACTGGTAAAACAGACATCTGTAGCCACTATCCAAAGTGTCACTTTCTAGGACAGTATCTTCTCACCATAAGCCCAGCTAAACCAGGCAAGAATCAGCAAACCCCAACTTCACTCAGCTTTGCTCCTGTCCTTTCTTCAACTGAGACAGAATCCCAGTTTAAAACAGTTAACTGGTAAGTGTAAATTCCATTAGGCAGCATAGTCTCTAGGGGCAACAAATATCCCTTCCCAGCTCTCCTATAGCCATAAAGTACACTACAGTGGACAAACATTATCCTAATGGAGTGCTTCCCTCATAAATGGAGTTGGAATAGCACTTATCTATATCCAAAGTAGTACAGGTATTAGAAGCCAGCCCTCACAGCAGACACATCTCTTAGTTCTACCTGGAGCAGCTGCTGATCTTTAACTCTGCTATTTATAGCCTTCCTCCCCACACCCCTTCTCCACTGTGTGCTCTGATTGGCTCATCTCTAAGGGGGTAACTAAGGTTTGACCTACCAGGCAGATTGCCCACAATTACAGGTTCCCAGAGAGCTTCAGAAACAGTTACTGAACATATCCAGTAACTGCCACATCCTGATCTAGGTGTTTCTGGGCCCCTGTGGTTGAGTTGCCCTGCAGGTATTTGGAAACCTAGTATGCCAACTAAAATCCATGTCTCCTCCTCACTGTTTCTTTCCCTTTCTTTGAGCCAAAGTCAGATGCTACAGTATAAAGCATGAGTTACATATGCACTCATTAAGCACATATGAAAACTATGGTGTCTTTAAACCAATAGGTATGGCAATATGGCTATTAATATGTAAGCAAATATCTACCACATGTAGGAACCTGTTAATATTGCTGGTTTGGGTGTTGCTGCTGTAACAAACATTGTGTTTACTCACAAACATTGCATTTGTTCAACTAAAATAATTTAAAAATCTGATTGCAAACTCCTGAGCAGACACTTCAGTTTAGCCACATTTAAAATCAAATCTGCACAGGGTTTTGAACCATTTTCACCAAGTCAATTAAAAAATACACTGTTAGTTAAATGGCTGCCACTTTGTGTGTTGGCAGAACCTAAGATCATTTCTACCCCACAGGAAGCATTTCATTTTAATAACATATTTATGGATATTCTTTTTCCACAACAGTTATGTAACACCACTAAGTGCTTTACAAACATTAATGAACTTAGCCTCATAACAGTCCCATGTGAGATGTTATTACCCTCAGAGTGCACAGTTTAAGAAGTGAGGCAGAGAACTTAAGTAACAAGTACAAAACCAGAGGGGCAGGAATAGACCCAAGATCTCCTGGTTCCCAATCTTGTACTTGAATCACTACAATGTCTTTCCACAGGTACATGTTTTCAAAACAACAATGAAGTTAACTGAGGGTTAATGCCAAGTGATGTCCATGTGAATCCTTACATCATTTTTCTAAGACATGGATAGCGACTAACCCAAAGCTATAAATTTCTTTATTTCTCCTTAGCTTGAGACAAGCTGTTAGTTTGTTTGAATGTATGCTTGTTAGAACATAAAGAAATTAAATGAATGCAATATCAGACATTGGCCTACTACATCAAAGACCTTATAGCAAAGCAGAGAAGCTTATGCTGCATCCCTTGATGTCAGAGTTTTGAAGATTTCATCCCACCATAGGCTTTTCAGCTTTTGAATGTCACAAGTGTAATAATTGGTACATGGGCAAAAGAATGAGCTGAGCATAGGTTGTCAGAGGAGGAACAGAAATTTCACAAGGTGAAAAGAAGTCCTTGGTAAGTGACAGATAGATATAGGTTGGCTGGGATGATTCTTAAGCGGTGGCAGGGGGTGGTTATGGTAACTACATGCTGAAAATAGAAAAATAACATTAGTGATGACTTCAGCCAAAAAGCCATCTTCACGATGGCTCTCCAAATTAATTCTTCAGCTGGAGAGTTATGGGTGTAAAGGAATGTGCAAAACTGCACAATTCAGAAATGGTCTGTAAGAAAGAATTATCTTTTTCCTGACTATATATAGGCTATGATTATTGTTTTCAGGCACAGAACAAATGCAGGATCTTAGTTATTAAATGTAACAGGTGATTGACACAGGATAAACACAGTTATAAGCATTTGGTGGCAGTATGAGTCACATCCAGTGACATATAGGACATCACTGCAAACTGTGACCATGGCACTACCATCCAATAGTTCATCAGCTCATTCACTCAGGACTTAATCCATGGTCTGCTGGAGTCAATGAGAATCTTTCCATCAACTTCTGTTGGCTTTGGATGAGGTCCTACATCAGCTGCAAAGCATAATGGGTCTGAAGCAGGGCTGGCTCTGGCTTTTCTGCCACTCCAAGCAAAAAAATTAAAATGGAGGGGGGGGCAGCCAGAGCGGCAAAGCAGGGGGAAAAAAAAAGGCACAGCCACAGCGACAAAGCGGGGGGGACAAAACAAAAAAATGGCATGGCTGGAGAGGCAAAGTGTGTGTGGGGAATGGCACAGCTGGAGTGGCAAAGCGCAGGGGGGAAGCACTGCGTGGCTGGAGCGGCAAAGTGGGGAGGGGACACGACACGGCTGGAGCAGCAAAGCGGCAGTGGGGGAGGACAAAACTAAAACAGCACAGCTGAAGTGGCAAAGCGGGGGAGGGGGGAAACAGGGTGGCCGGAGCAGCGAACAACAAAAAAAACAGCAGCCATGCCGCCCTAGGATTGGGCGGAATGCCGTCCCGTAGAATCTGCTGCCCCAAGCACAAGCTTGCTCAGCTGGTGCCTAGAGCTGGCCCTAGTCTGAAGTATAATGAACAACAAAGAAAACTGAATCGGTCACTAGAAGAGAGTAAAGGAGTCTTCTTTGGAAATATATGTATAGGCAGTGTCTGTCATGATGTTATAGCATCACAACCAGCTGTGAAAGAAGAGGAGGCAACAGAGCCTCTTTTTCCTCTTTGGAAAGCTGCCATTCAACAGAAGAGTCTGACAGGCAGCTGCAGCATCTGTAGAATCTGGAGGATAAGGAGAAAATGAACTTCAGTTTACTGGCAACTGCAAACACCAGCAGATCCCACAATATATACGAGACAGATAGTGTGTCTTGTTAGCCCATCCAGTATATGGAAGCAACATAGATTATCTGTTATTTACATTGTCTAGTCATAGTCAAGAATTTGATTGGAGGAACTTATTTATTCTCCTAAATTGTAAAGGCTATCTGAGATCTTAAATAGTCCCACCAGTCAATCAACACAGCAAACGCAGCTTTGGCATCTCTCATTGTGCTCCAGCTCTCCAGTATAGTATCAGCATCTCTCACCATGCTCCAGCTCTCTAGTACAGCTCCATCATCTCTCACCATGCCTCACCCCACCCTTCAGTTAGAGTGCTTCTCTGCCCTGTTTATCCTCAGGTTTGACTCTAGCTATTGCCAGGAGACATCAGCCAGCTCACCCCTCCATCATTCCCCAGCCTTCAGCCCTCTCTGGCCCTTTAGCTTCAGTTCTCAGGCTGAAAGCCTGGATCCATCTCCCTCTTCTGCTCTCAGGCTTTAGCCCTCTCATGCCATGGCTCACGAGCTTGGGGAAGTTTGTGGATGATTACTTGAATGCCTTCTTTCACCAGCCAGATCTGGGTCTATGGCCCAACTAGGGAACTCTCAGCACTTCCTCCTTCAGGGATATCCCCTCCTTGCTCTTAGTCCAACTCAACTCCTATTCTCAGCTTCATCTCTGGACTCTCAACTGTCTACTCCCTATGAGTTCTGAACTCTCTCTCTCTTTCTCCAAACCCTCATTTATAACTCCCTAGGGCAGCCCTTCTGGGTTCATTACACCAAATGAGGGTACAGCTGGACTGGAACAGGAGAGCTGGGCCCAGTTTCATTTACATCCTGCTCAACAGGAAAGATCCATTGCCACCAGATGGAACACTATGGGACATTTAAGAGGACAAAAGACATTGGTTGTTCAGCCTCCTCTCCCAATGAAAATGAATCATGAAAGTGGATTCCTCCCATTAGCTGAGTTTGCATCTCTGAGCACAAGGGAGGAGGGGGATAAAAACCTCTGACAAGAAGGAACTGTATGGCTATGCTGCTTGGACTCTGGGGCAAGATTTTATAGGCATAAGCAAGAGATCCCCAGCTGTGTAGCACTAAAGGACATATTGAGCTTACTTATTATAGAAGCCTGTATTACCTTTTGAAATTTAAGATTGTAACTCATTTGTGAATATGTTCACCTGCTTTAATCTTGTAAATAAGTCTCATGTCCTTTTCCTATATAAGGAAGCTGTAGATAGTTTATTATAGAATTGGCTACAAATGTTGTCTTTGCTGTGAGATCTATGGCACAATTGACCTAGAGTAAGTGACTGATCCTTTGGGATTGTGAGTAACCTAAATATTACTGTTATTCTTGGTATAAAGGACCCTCTGTCACAAAGGTAGACTCAAGTGGGTGGCAAGATAGATGAGAGATCTCAAGGGGACTGTCTGTGAATCCAAGTTAAAGCTACTATAGTGCCTGAGGAAGTTTACACTTGATAATCGGTTGGTGAAATGTAAGTATAGAACTCACAACCAATTTGGTGTTTCTGCCCTCATTCCAAACAGTCTACCCTGAGGCTGGTATTCTTGGTTGGTGCTCTTTAGTCACTGCAAGCACCATTACGACCTCTTTTTCTATATAGCCACCAGGGAGCTATCTTTATAGAACTTTCTGACTGAGGCGAAACATGCCCATATATCTTAGTGGCAGGTGAAGTCACCTGTTACATGTCCTAATTTTAGACACCACAGCCCATTTTTAAAGTGCAAAATCTGAACAGATTGTCATTCTGTAAAAGAGAGTGAAGGTGGCAAATTAGAGTGCTGGTTGTCAGTCATGGTGGTTGTGTTGGGTATTACAAATTGTGATTATAATGTACAAATGACAGATAATGAAAAAATGAACAGAACAATACCATAGGCTATGATGAATCTCCTGCCCAGTCTTAGGTCAGTTAAGATAGTGTGATGAATCTGCTAAGGAATGAGTTTCCTGCTTTCTTTCATGCACTGGAAGGACCTAAGTTACTAGGTTCCATGGCAGCTGGGGAAACAGTTGGCAAGGAGTGGGTGAGAGAAGCAGGTTGTTTATTGGTGCTAGAGTGAGTGAGTGAACAAAAGGCAGATGGGGACCAAGGATTATGGGGCTGAAGAGAGCTGTTTCTAGGTAGCAGAGGGAGGTGCCTGTGCGCTGTTTGGTGTTTAAGATCAACAGAATTTATGCACATAGTGTAGAAAAATACCACTGGAAGATACACGACTCCATGTCACTGATTTCTCTAATGATAGGGCTACCACTCAACCACAGGACAAGAAGTCTGTATGTCTGGAACACAGCCACAGGGGAACATGGCTTTGACAAGCCTAAAGCAAGTGTCTTCAGCTTCTTCTTCATGCAGGGCTAGCCCAAATTGACTAACACCCAGGACAGAGATTTATATATAGGGCCCAGTTCCACTCCCTTGTTTTTATTACCTCAGGTACGAGGAGCTTATTCTAGACATGCCCTCCATTCCGCCTTAGGTTCTTAACTCCAGTTAAGCACAGCGCCAGGTTCAGAAAGCAGAGCCTTCGGTGGCAGGTCAACTTTAAAAAGAAAAGGAGAAAGAAAAACAAACAGATGAAAGGGTGAGAAATGGCAAATGCTGTACTAATGGTACAGCTTTTGTCTGGCCTCAGTTCAGAATTAAGAGTAAGAGGAATAAAAACAAAGCAAAACATGCAATCCTACAGGGCTTACTGGGACAGGGGGCATTTCAGTTTCCATGCCAGCTTTTTTGTTGTTGTTTTTCAATGCCCCATATTAAACAGCTTCTGATCTCAGTTACATCAGTATAAATGTGAAGTAACTCCACTGAAGCCCATAGATTTATCCTAGTGTAACTGAGAACAGAGTTATGACCCTTCCTGTACATTCCCATAGAGGCTTAGTTTAGTTCCATAAGTATTTCAACCTGAAATTCCTTCCTTTCCATACATTGGAAATAATTAGATTTGCCTCTAGTGTTTTAAGTATTTGACATTAATAATGTAAATACTGTATAACTTCAGTTGCTAATTTTCTGTTAGAAGACTGCAGTGTAAAGCAATCTAATTTACTTTGAAGTTGAGTCGTTGTGTTGCAAGAATCACCTGTGTACTTGTTTTCAACTGCTGTAAACTGTATCTAGCTGGTATGTTGATAGGTGTTTTTAGAGATCATTAAATAAATAAGAAGAAAATAATTGGGTCTCCATCATGAGGTACATATTACTGTGATTAAGAGAGTAACTACACAGGGGAGTCAGGCTCCCTGACACATTGCTTGTGACCTAGAACTGATCCCAAGATGCTTCTCTCTGTGAAGTCCCATTTTTCATTTTCATATGACTCTACAAGTCCAAGATCTAGCTCTGTTTGTTCCTTTCAGAAATGGAAGTGCTGAAATGCATGTTCTTCTGTATTTTCTGTGGAATCAAGAAGTAATGGAAATCTTCCAATTTTTGCAGGCTCAGGAGCATTAGATAAGCATCCAACCATCCTGGGTTTTTACCATATCAACCCTGACCTCTCTCAAGGCCCAATTATCTGTTTCTCGATTCCTGCTCCTTAAGCCAGCTTTGTATCCCTGAATTGTGAGACAGCCAGGAATATGTGCAGGAGCTATAAATTAACGGTCATGAATCTGCTCTAATTTATCATGTCCCTCAATTGCTCCTGGGAGTCATAGTGCCCTGCACTCTAGATATGTTCCCTCTCTGTGTCTTCTCTGCCCTATCCCCAACCTCCAACTCCAAACCTTTGGTCTGCCTTTTCTTGGGGGAGATCCCTATTATGTCAGCTCTGCACTGGCAAGGGAGGTCCCCTGCACAAGGCATATTCTCTCCTCAGGGAGCTATTTCCTGCCATTTCAGGTTCCTGTACCCCATCATAGTGGTGTAAAAAGATCTCAGTGTGACAGAATATCTGGCCTTTAGTCTTAATCACTATAACTATTTATGACTAGAGAAGGCTAAGCAGATGCAAGTAAAATAAGATCTGGTGCTGACTTATTCTGGTTTTGGATGAGAACAGAAGCTGAAATGGTAAAGGGCTGTCTGAGCGGTATTTGTGGAGCTGTCCAAAGCAAAGATAGATTACAAAATTTGCAAGAAAGCCTGTCCTTGTGAGATTGCATCCTGATTTTCAGACCAAGGCATCTCAGATGCATTTGAGAACTTTCTTTGAATCCGTCCCTCCCTCCAGCATCAAAAATTTAAAGGTTACATTTTAAAGAGTGTATTCTCCATGCTGAATGCCAATAAATCTACATGAGGAAATTGCCAGATTGAAGGGCAGAATGGAATGAAAAAGGCTTCTTGCTTATTTTTACTCTTGAACAAAGAGTTAATTACCATATACTCTGAATCAAGTATGCTATTGACAGGGTCTCTGTGGATTAATAAAAGGATATTTTTGGAATTTTAGGCTCTAGGAAAAATAAAGAGCATCTGAGTCATTCCCCTTTATTCAGGTTAATTGCCATAACCTTGTTTAAGACTCTCTGAATAATAGAGATAATTTCAACAGATGACACTGAAAAAGAAAGTGGGTAATTATTATGGAATTTAAAAGGGATTTAGGAAATATAGGAAGATTTGACCAATAAGATAGACTTTCCACAACAATATACCTTTAGTGCTTTTCAGAGCCTTTGTCAGCAAGAAGAGTTCAAAAAAATAATTATCATTTTCTCAGATTAAATAAAACAACTTTCTGTTCAAACAATTTTCTTCATCTAGTCATTTGTAACTGGCTACATGCATTTGGGTTTTTTTTGTTTGTTTTTCCTTCTTCTGAAGAATCATGTACTGGTCACTTCCAGAAGATGGTTATTAGCCATCATAGACATCAGGACTGTCCTATCCAATCTTAAAAACCCTGGGCCCAACCAAAAGCCCATTATCATCAATGAGTGCAATTCCATTGATTTAATTGGGTTTTCAATCAGTCATCCTGTGTTCCAGTTTTACTAATCAGTTGTGTGTGTGTGTTTACTGCTTTATTTCTGGATACCTATTGGCAAACCATGCCCTCCTTGAATTAAAAATGTGCATGTGAAAATGTTTGACGTGTCTCTACGCACTGCAATGGAAGTGATATTTATACTGTATCTCGTTTGAATCATGTTCCATTTGCTGTGGGAGGACTGTTGTCCATCCAAACAAGTGTTCCTATTTGATTTTGTCCTCCATTATTTCTCTATGTTGACTTTCCATGTCCAATATGCCTTATTTATTCCCTTCTCATCCAGATGTGTGATTGCCACCTTATTTGCTTTTCACCACACTCCTGAACCCAAATTATCAACTGGAAAACTGTATCAGCTGAAATAAAAATTCTGCAGAAAGACCAGAGTTCCAAAATCCATGTGATTTTTCAGCTGATCATTCCAGTCGATGTAAAGCTACCTGGAAGACTTCAACTCAGATGCCTACATATCACACAAAAGGGTTTTGTTCATATCAGCTTAGTATAAAAACAAAAGAGAATCTAGGTTGTATTCTGACAATTGATTCCCTATCAATATTGTAAATGTTAGATTTGTATTGGCCTGGAGGTGCTCACATAGACAAACTCATAAGTTAATCACTGAGTGTAAACAGAACATGAGAAATCCTTCTCATGATCTTTTAACTCTGAAAACACAGAACTGTACTGACAGCTCCTCTGCCAATAGTAAAAGGACCCTAGAAATACTGGAACACGGCTACCACTCTGAAACCTGGAACAAGACTGACACTTATGCAAACACGCAGCCTTCACAGGTCACCCTGGATGTGCCTATCATACATTTTAGTTTTATGCTCCATTCATAGGGCTTCATTTTGGCTACATATGCATAGGTGCCCAAGGGTAGGTTGGGGGCAGGGGGAAAGAAGGGTTTGGGAAGCCCTCCCATTATGCATCCCATGCAGAAGGCAGTCAAAATGACAATGCAAAGAGGGCAAGTCAGCACAAATAGATACCAGTTGGATACCTCTGCCCACTCATTAGTAGCTAGCAGCCAGTGTGTGTACTGGTTCTTTAAATCTGTAGCAAGAAGCTGGTGAAGATTCTACAGAGAAGCTTAACAGTGAAGCAGAGACAGAAACAAGAGTGCAGCTTTAGGAGGAATACTGTTCAATATTGCCAGACTTACAGTTTTAAGACCTATGAGATTAAATAATTTTTTTTTGGTAAAAGTTTGCCTTCAGGATGCAGTCAAGTCATTTTGCCACTAGCTTGCTGGATGACCAGTTCAGCTCTCTGTACTTCAGTTTCCCCAACTGTAAAACAGAGAGAAATGATACTGGCCTCTTTTGTAAATCTCTGAGATCTCTGGATGAAAAGTGCCATGGGGCTAGCTATTATCATCATATTTTCAAATTTATCTCTGCAACCATGAAGACTAGACATATAATTAAAAAAACAACATAAGCTCAGATTCTCAGTTCATCACTCATCTCAGGGTTTAAGTAAAACACCAAGTATCACAAGATTTGCAATAAAATTGCAAGAGGTAACAACATTAAAGTTTTCCCTATTCTAATACATTTCCTTATCAATGTCAGGCGAAAGTGACTCTGTGATTGTTTATCATTGTTTCGTGACAGCCAGCGCTGTGGAAGAATGCATGATATACTGTTTTAGACGGCACAGTAGCAGTCTTTGAATGATCTCCCTCAGCACCTCCAGAAATCTTCTGACTGCCTTTGTCTTTTATAGGCACAATGCCTCTGGCAACTGTCACTTGGGTGTTATATTTCTGCATTCCCCTCTCCCTGTCTGCGCAATCAGCGCACTGCTATCTCTTGAAAAGCTACAAGAAAGTCACTAATTAATCCATGACAAGAAATACTGTGATCTTTCAGAATGCAGTGCTAAGCAAAACAAACCAGCTTTCTTTAAAGATACAGCTGTAAATGAAGTGAAAAACTACAGTAGAAGAGAGAATGAAGCATTGTTTCTTTCCCTTTTTCAGTAAGGTGTTTTGTTAATACTGAAGGATTATCGTACTCTAATGTTGAATCCAGATACTGTTTTTCAGTTTGACTAGTAGTGAAGAACAGTGCCATCTAGTAGCCAATGGTGCAAACTACATTCATTATGGAGCCACTGAATTTGATTACTCGTAGGCATAGCTTTTCATTTAATGCAGGACTACTTGACATTTAGGGTTTTTTTAAATTTTGTTATGAACTTGAAGAGATGCCTATTTCTGTGGAAAATGTCACTAAGGCATGCACATTTTTCAAGCAAAACCTGGCCCACTTTCCCAGTGAAATAGACCAGTTTTCAAGCAAAGTGACAGGGGGGTAGGGAGTCGATTTTTCAAGCAACAGTGACCTTTACATTACAAAGATGCAAAATTGCATCTTTTTGCACGTTTGCAGTATGGAAAAAGCCACTGGATAAACTTTTCTGAACACAGCAACATTTGAGATGGGGGGGGGTGTCTAAAATTATGGGTCAGTGGGTGACCCAATTTTATAGGGACAGTCCCAATTTTTGGGTCATTTTTTATATATACTTCTATTACCATCCTACCCTGATCCTGATTTTTCACACTTGCTGTCTGGTCACCCTATGGGTCAGGCTGTGGGGGAAGCAACTATTTACATCCAAAAGTCTGTTAAAATTGCACCTTCTTTCACAACTTTGATATTGTGTACTGTGAATAACCTCCAATTCATGATTAAAGCAGGAAGGTGTCTGTAAAGCCAAGATCATGAAATCACTGAGGCTCTAGACAGATGCAGGGGACAAGCAATGCAGATTTGAGTGCAGGCTCAGATCTGAAATATTCTACAACTTCAGTTGCTGTCTGATTTTTCACCTACTTGTGCTTCAGGTTCCCCATCTGTGAAATGCGGATAATGATGTTTACCTCCATTGTAAAGCACTTTGAGATCTGTGAATGAAAAGTGCCATGTAAGATCCAGGAATTCATTAATATTTCTTATTATTGCCCAAAAGATGATACAAAGAGAAGAGAAAACGATGGCTTGGTTAGTTGTACCTAACTCTGCATTACTTCATGAATTTGTCAAGAAATCTGTAATAATCCCTATTTATCATAGTGTAAGGGAACTATTGGCCCCTTACTAAAACTCAGTGGAGGTTTCTTGACTGGCTAGCTCCCTGTACCAAAAGTAAGGGGAAGGCTCAATGGGAAATCAGGACCCGGTGACTGACAGTCCCCAGGGGCAATGGAGAGAGGCCATTGCTCCAGGTCAACCTGATTGATGGGGCAGGCAGGCTAATAAGGGAGTCAGGAGGTCGTGGAGGGGTCCTGTCCTCTGTGTGAGCTGGAATTGCCTGGGTCAGACAGAGGGGAGTGGGTCAGTTCTGGGAGTAGAGCCAAGGCAATAAAAGCCCAGAAGCAGCCCAGAGGGCAGACCTGTGCTGGGAGGAGAGCTGTAGCAACCAGAGCCAGAGGGGCCAGGAAAAGCAGCGCAGGGTGCTGGAGCCAAAGCAGCATCAGTGCTAAGACAGAGTGGAGCTGGGACTGGAGCAGTCTGGAGCCAGGTGTGATGAGCAGCTGGGGAGAGTGAGAGGGACCATGGGAGTGGGGCTCAGCGCAGGGAGACGCCCCAGCCAAGAGGCCTTGCTGGTCAGACTTGGAGTAGGATCATAACTCTGATGAGGGGTAGTCCTGCCACATGGAGCCTGAGAGCGTGTGGCCACCGCCACAGCAAGTGTCTGACTTGCAGCATCCCTGGAGCACAGCCAGGGCCTGAGAAGGAGGCCTGGGACTTGTGAGGAACAGACTGTGAACTTCCCTTACATTCCAGAGACTGGTTGTGATATCCCTATGCCACAAAGTGGGGTTGTGTGTTTTCCTTTAACCGTTCCCATTTATTCCTTATTTTTAAAAATTGATTGACATTTAATCAATTGTATTTGCTTTGAACTGTATGCAATGATCAGTGGGTCAGGGAAGTGTCCAGTGCAGAGAGAGCACCCCGGAGTCAGACATCTAGCCCCTTCCTTAAGTGACCACAACAAGGTTGGGGGTCAAGCTGCCCAGGAATCCTGGGCCCAGCCTTGTTGGGGTTATGAGGACTCTGCCACATAGGAGAATGGAAGGGGAGCCCTCGAGGACAGGTAGGCCTCTGGGTAAAGGAAGTGGGAGCACGGACTCAGATCCTTTCTCTAGTCCACTTCACCGGGGTAGTGTATAAGCCAGGAAAGTTCCCCACAATATCGAGCCTGTTCCTCCACATACAATAGCATAATTGGTACTACTAAATTAAAATAGGTTTCAGAGTAGCAGCCATGTTAGTCTGTATCCGCAAAAAGAACAGGAGTACTTGTGGCACCTCAAAAACTAACAAATTTATTTTGTAGCCCTCGAAAGCTTATGCTCAAATTAATTTGTTAGTCTCTAAGGTGCCACAAGTACTCCTGTTCTTTTTTTAAATTAAAATAGTGCAGGCTAATACTCTGATGTGTGTCTATGCTGCATGGAAGTGATCTCAGCATATTACTTTTACTGAATTAGGATTTAGATGTAATATTGACCAGATATCAAGGAATTTTTTTTCCCGGCAGTTGAGATGAATGATTTATTTCAGAGACAGTCTATTTCATTGTCAAATAGAAAAATTGTATTTCTACCTTACTGTTACATTTTCCTAAAAGACAAACCATGAAATCAAAACTGCATTCCAGTGCTCTTAGGGAATAGCCTAGGACACAAACACAGGGATCAATAATAGAAAAACCTAGTCCAGAAAATAACTAATTAAGCCTTCTGTTTTATTTATTTATTTATTTTGAAGTTCCAAAGGATTTCTGATTTTATCTTCATGATTTTCCTTTTCCCAGGCCCATTTTCATCTGTGCTCCAGCCAGCATCAGAAACCCTAGTGCTCAGAAAACAGAAAAGGAAAACAAACAAATGCAAAACAAAACAAAACAAAACTCCCACACTACCTTGTTGGAGTATTTTGAATCTAATGGGTTCAGATAAACTTTGGACAGTAATCTTTTGCCATCTTATTCTACCTTCTGAACTTACCTGAGCTTCGCCAGTCATTAATCAAGTATTTGAGTTCTTTTTTATATCTCCAGAGAGATTCATAGTTGCGATTGAAAAATATTAATCTGATACTAGCCGTATATTCCCATTAAGCCTAGGCAAAAGAATCTAAGTATGTTAAGCACATAAATACCATTTAATTTTAATAAGAGCTGGAGCCCTAACTCTAGTAAATGCCTTTGGAATTCCCATCTCTAATGTGATTAATAGTTAATAAATATAGCTCTAAATGCACTTTAAAAAGCAGTATCTATCTGTCTCAGTAGTATCTATGTCTGTTTCACTCATTTCTATAGTTAGCACAAAAGCAAAAAGGCCTTTTTTAGCCTCTAATGCTATGTAAAAGAGTGGGGTTATTTTTCTCTTTTTAATTATACCCTTTGTATGGCTACTTTTAGATCTTGACACATATGGAGGAGCGTGGTCCTTTCCACTTATTGATTAAGTGCACTTAGCTTTCTGTGATCGACTCCTATTTCTGTTAATTATAAAACTAAATTTTTTTCTTCTTAAGAAAATAAGAGCCAGTAACTAATTTCATTTAGGAATTATTTCATGTCTTCATCTGATGTAGAGGTCCATTCGGGAGATGGGAATACTTCCTCACACTGAAGAGTGAGAGAAGAAGGAAGAAAAGCTAAGAATGCAGCATCTTATGACCCAAGCTTTTCTGGTGAAAGAAGAAAAGGTAGGTGTTTCACTTAGATAGTCAAAGTCTTTTGAAGTTGAGAAAACAAGAGCCTGGACTCCCTGTTCAGGAATTCTCTCTCTCTCAGAGTGCCCATGAAAAAGAAAACCTCTTCCTCTAACTACAAAGCTTGTGATGCTCAAAGCCCACGATGAATCTTTCAGTGATGGCTCTGGAAACCTGCAATATCCTTTATTGTAATATTGTAAAATTATGGACCCCAAGGCACACAAATATCCCCATGCAATCTCTAGGCCAATCTCTGTGCTCAGTCACACACCTGAACCTGATGCCTGTGGAAATGATGCATTCATATCTGACTAAGAATATCCCTCCACTAGGACAAATAGCTTCAAACAGGATGGAACAGCCCTTACCACCTTGGCCCTCTTCCTGTCAAGAGGAAACAAGTGTTTATTAAACTGAAGTTCAATGAGCGCCCATATAATTTGGCACTACCATGATTTCAGGGGCTCTGGGGCCTTGGGTTTGCAAATCATTAACATTGTCTCTTCCCATAGTGCTTTGCCTTCTGAGCAACTTTCTGGTCAAGGATTTCTTTTTAATAGTGATGGTGCATGAAACTACTGCCATACATGAGGTCTAGTTTTCTTGGAACACTGGGATTCTCCTCAGTTGCTGTTAAGAAGCACCAGTGCATGTATAAATGATTGATGGAGATTATGTATGCCTTTCAGCACTGCAGGGGAAAAGAGTCCTTTCCAGAACTGAGCAGTGAGACTACGGCATCAAATCTAAAGGAGATATCTAAGAAAATCCATGTCTTTATAGCCAGCACAATGCACAAGCAGGACTGTCACACCCTACCTACAGTTTACCATCACAACTGTGGGAGGGCTATGTGGGAAGAAAGCCTAGCTACTGGTGGGAGTGGCCATCTGTCTCCACTAGTGATGCAGACATAATACTTTTGTTTCTTGGGACAGTTGCTGTTGGACAGTTGCTAGGTACCTCTTGAACAAACCATTACTAAATTTCTCCACAGCAAGCAAACACTTAGACATGCAACAACAAATCTAGGTGACCTAACTGGATCAACTGGTCCATCCTTTGGACTTTTCTGCTCCCAGTGATTTAGTGCTGTACAGTTCCCATCCCTCATGAAGTCATTCAGAGCATGATGATGTACAACCATGTACTACCAACTGCTCCATGAAAGTTATATTAGAGAAACATGATCTTTATGTAGGCAGCTTCTCTTTCATTGTGCAGTGGGACAACACACCTGCATCTAGTTGGGTAATGGAAGACATCACCTTCAAGAGGAGGCTTTGGCTCAGACTTATTGCTGACTAATCCCTGTTACTTCAAGCAGGGGTGGCTCCAGGCACCAGTGCACCAAGCACGTGCCTAGGGCGGCAAGCCACAGAGGGCAGCCTGCCAGTCGCTGTGAGGGTGGCAGTAAGGCTGCCTTCAGTGGCATGCCTGCAGGAGGTCCGCCAGTCCCTCAGTTTCGGCGGCAATTCAGTGGTGGGTACGCCAAAGGCGTGGAATTGGCGGACCTCCTGCAGGCATGCTGCCGAATCTGCGTTACCAATGGATCACCTGCAGGCGCATCGCCGTAGACCACCTGACTGCCATGCTTGGGGTGGCAAAATATATAAAGCCGCCCCTGACTTCAAGTTAAAATTTGGGGGAACTTCTCTGGGTTAAGTATCAGGGGGTACCCGTGTTAGTCTGTATCCACAAAACAACAAGGAGATGCATCTGAAGAAGTGAGGTATTTTACCCACGAAAGCTTTACATCTGTTTTTAAGGTGCCACCAGACTCCTTCTTGTTTCTCTGAGTTAGTTCATGAGTGTGCACATCAAATACACAGAAGGGAAGAAAGAGTAATGAAGCCAAAATGCGCCTACTCTTTGGCAATGCCCTGACGCTTTGCATCTTGCACTTGCTCCTGCATAAGGGGTGGAGATTTGGCTCTACAGGATTTATTGTAGAATGCCTTTTATTTCATGCTTTTCAGCTGATTTGCTACAGGAAACCATCTCCATGTTTACCACTTCTGGAGTCTCATTAGCTGGGTATTGAATTAGGCAAGATGTCAGTCCAGAATAAATGTGTTCCTGGCAGCACATGCTTTTAAATGCTTCTGTATGTCACATTCAGAGTGTAAAGGAATGTTGTTGGGTAAACATTCAGTAGACATCCTATTTTATGGTAACTGAATTAAGGTTTATGAAGAGCAATTTAGAAGCCATGTGTAATTGTTTCAGCATTTCCATTAGAATTCCCTGTATCCATGGGTTTATAACTGGCTATAAAAATTCACAACGGGCTTGATATATAAGGTCAAACCATGGAAATAAATGTATTTTTAAATGGTGGAAGTGTTATTTAACTGGCTTTCTATATTCTTGTAACAGAATACAAATCTGATCAATGATTAGTCCAGACCAAAGATTATTTTTGAAAAACAGAACAGATTTAACTTACCTTTAAAAAAGAAACATTTTGCTGTCAAGCATTTCATGAGAATTTTTATTTTGTGGCTCAACCACACATTCAGAATCCTACTGAACTAATAATGACTCCTCTTAGGCTCAGTTACCACAGTGATGAGCATGGGAAAGATAGTTGAAACATCAGGATCTGTGAATTAAGCAATATTCTGATTACTGTTGACCTTGAAACCATAACATGAATCTGATTAAACATGCTCATTTCATGAATTTTTAAATGTCCATACACAGATTTTTTTAATGTACATATGAAAAAGTTTGAAAAAAAGTTAAAAAACAAGAATATATTTTTTAAAAATGACCAGTCACCAACATGTGTCACTTTCTTACAGAAACATTTCTCAGACACTTAATAGGTTGGTGAGAGGGATAAGAAACGGTGACTAGAATCTAGAAAAATATGAGTGTTTCACTTGAAAGAGACCCTGAAAAACGTAGTACCAATGTAGTAATTTTTCCTGAATAGCTAGACTAATGCCTTCATGAAATTTTATATCTAAAGGCTGATGTTGAAAATGTTCAGTCAGCAAGGGTGTTCAAAAGCTATTTGCTTGTGCTAAATACAAAAAGTTAGGTTCAAGTGAAGAGTCTGGTTTAAAATTATAAATGCCAAGAGTGAAATCTGAAGCTCAAGACCAAATTCAGCTCATGTAATTATTGAAAACAACTGAGTTGCACCTACTTACCCAGGGCCGGCGCTTGCATTTAGGTGGCTTAGGTAATTGCCTAGGGCGCCAGCATTATTAGGGGGTGGCATTTTGCCGGAGGGGGCGGCAGGCGGCTCCGGTGGAGCTGCCGCAGTCGTGCCTGCGGACGGTCGGCTCCTTGCGCGGCTGCGGTGGACCTCCTGCAAGCACGACTGCGGCAGCTCCACCAGAGCCGCGGGAACAGCCGACCGTCCACAGGCAGGACTGTGGAGCTGGGGGACCAGCGCGCGGGGCGGTGAAATGGCCGTGCGCCTAGGGCGCTCAAACCCCTAGCACTGGTCCTGTATTTACCTCAGAATTGAATTTGACTGCCAGTGCTTAACTTTACTGTATGCAGCGAGGGCAGAGGTGGAATAGAGTTTTAAGGTTGAACTTTAAATTTCCAAGTGCTTGTTATTATGCTAGATACTTTCCACATTATCATCAACATAGTGTATGATTTAAAATACAGGAACAAGTGGGGAAAACTGACATGGACAATAACATCTGTCATAATTTGTACTGTAAATACTTATTAAGGTATACCTGACTTAGCTGGCTGTAGACTACTGTAGTGCTACAAGGCCGGATTTAGGGGCAGGCGACCTAGGCAACTGCTGGGCTTGGGGTTGCCAGGCTCAGGGTGCTGTTTTTGTTTTGAGCGACAAAAGTGAAAATAGAATGTTTGAAGTAAACTGTTGCAGATCACTGACTTCAAATTTTTGGTCTCAATTGTGGTTTGGCATGATATCCTGTTTCAAGTAAACGTTGTAAGCAAGGCATTACAAACTCAATTGATGAACACTGTGACTGCTACTACTTTGATGAGAAGCTGCCTTGATTTTGTTGTGGCCTACAGAGAATGGATTTGAAGATGCCATTACTGCTGCCAAAGAAATAGTGGAAGACTTAGAAGTTGAGTCTGTGTTCAGGGAAACTCTTATTTAATTAGAAGAAGAGACAGTTTGGTTGCAAGGGCAATGATGAGGTGATGGGAAGCTTGGAAGAAAAATTGAAGAAGGAGTTCTTTTGCTCATTCATTGACACTGCTTGACTATTCATTGAAGAAAAATTTGGACAAATGAAGCACCATGAAAAGACCTGGGTTTTTCTGCATGAGCTTAGTAAGTTGCTGTGGACAGGAAAACACCCTTGAACAATTGTACAGATCTTCACCGAATGCTGACACATGGGAACTGTCTGGACGTCGGTGATAAAGAACGCTATGTCGAATTGGACAACATCTGTCACATTTTGCCACACAGCAAGCAATCTACACTCCAAGTTCTCCAATTCATTCATGATGCAGAGCTGAAGGACACTTTTCCTAATGTGTGGTTAGCATTGAGGATTCTACTCGTCACAGTTGTGAGTGATGAGTGCAGCTTTTGAAGCTCAGGCTTATTAAAACATATCTTTGATTGACGATGGCCAATGAGAGACTGACATCGCTTGATATTTTATTGCTTGAAAATGCCATTGGCCAGTCTTTGGATCTTTCTGACATTGTGCTTCTGTTCACAAGGGGAAAGGCAAGAAAAGTGAACTTTTGAACTGAAGGACTAGGGCAGGAGCTCTCAAACTGGGGGTTGGGACCCCTCGGGGGTTGCAAGGTTATTACATGGGGCATTGCGTGCTGTCAGCCTCCACCTCACACCCCGCTTTGCCTCCAGCATTTATAATGGTGTTAAATATATCTAAAAGTGTTTTTAATTTATAAGGGGAGGTTGCACTCAGAAGCTTGCTACGTGAAAGGGGTCACAAGTACAAAAGTTTGAGAACTACTGGACTAGGGTTAACATTCAAATGCTGTCACCTACTGTAACACTATTTAATGCTGGTCCACCCAGTGTCTGTGCACAGTTCAATTTCTTGATGTTAGTACATTTCAGTTATTTTTAAAAATTAAGACGTTTCTATAAGCTCAGAGGAAACTTTTTTTAATTTCCTTATATATAGCATGAATAAATACAAATTAACAGATTCTATGCAAACAAGGCCGGTGCAAGGATGTTTCGCGCCCTAGGCGAAACTTCCACCTTGCACCCTCCCCCCCCCACGCTTCCCCCCTGAGGCGCCTCCCTGCGGCAGCTCCCCCGCTCTTCCCTGAGGTGCTCCCCTTGCGGCAGCTACCACCCCCCACCCTCCGCCCTGAGGCACCCCCGCCCCCACCCCAGCTCACCCTTGCTCCGTGCACGAGCATCCCGAGCACGCCGTCGCCGCTTCACTTCTCCCGCCTCCCAGGCTTGCGGTGCCTAAGCTGATTGGCGCCACAAGCCTGGGAGGTGGGAGAAGTGAAGTGGCCACGGCGTGCTTGGGGAGGAGGCGGGGCAGGGGTGAGCTGGGGCAGGGAGTTCCCCTGCGTGCCGCCCCCTCCCCCCTTACTTGCTGCAGGCGGCCCTCCCGTGCTCCCCTGCCCCAGCTCCCTCTGCCTAAATGTCAGTGGCGACCAGGGTGGCCAAAGATCTGGCTGCTGCGGTCACTGCAGAAGAAAATGGCACCTCCTAAATGCCAGTGCCCTAGGCAACCGCCTAGGTCACCTAAATGGTTGCACCAGCCCTGCATGCAAATGTATTGTCTCATATAACAGGGATAAATCATGCATGCAAATCATGAATCAAAATTGTGAAATGGGCTACAAATGTAATAAAAATAAGGTATTCAAAAGTTTAACAAATGGGGGGGGAGCACTGGAGATGCTCCTCGCATGGGCCATTTGGTTTAGCGCCGGCCCTATAGTACTAGACAGATACCCTTGAAACCACAGATATACTTAAAAAGACATTAAAAGCTTCTCTCTAAGTCACTCTTCTTCTGTGTAAAGTTCAACCATTTCTTTATTTTTAAAGCTTTCCATAACCCTGCCTACATCTCTATCCTCTTCTCCAGCTAAATATACATTCTGTTCTTTCACAGTGCTTCACTCCTGATCTCTCCCTTTGGCTCATTCACCCACTCTAGACTCCAGACTTTCTTTCGTGCCACTGGGTGTGCTTGGAACAACCTCCTAATCAATAACCATCACATTTCTCATTCATCTCCTTCAAAAACTCCAAAAGCTTGTCTGTCCCTGGAATATTCTAATTTTAATGACTAGACATTAAGATGTTTTTTCCTATTTGATGCTCAACTGCTTTTCTTAGATGGTAAGGCCTCTAAGGCACAGGTCTTTCACCTATTTGGTAAAGCTCACCAGCTGCAATCAGAAAAATAAACCATTTAACAATTAATATTTCTTTTCTCTAATTAGATTTAAAAAATAACAAAGTACACCCACATAATACAGCTGTAGATGTCCTAACAATTAGACATACAACAATATAATGATGACTATCTGGCAGCATTCAATACACATATACAGCTAACATTATTAACTCAGCCATGCTGTTTTATTCCCTCAGCCATGCTGTTTTGAATTAATATTCATAGGTAACAAAAATAAACTGAGCCAGCCAGTAGCTTAAAGCAGTCAAACAGCAAACAACAAATTCATCCAGACAGCTAGTAAATCAAAGCAATAGAAAAGGCAGTCTCACCCCCACCAGGTTCCTACCATCCAGGGATAAACTCTCAATCCCTCCCCTCCAAAACAATGAATAATAATAGTAATCATCAAAATTTCAATTGCTTCTTACTCTGTATGTCACACATCTGGAGGATGTGGGCCTCCTGTCAATTTTCAGAAGAGCTGGTCAAAATGGTTTATTTGAAATTAAGGTTTTTCTGTTTGGGGGAAAAACAAGGCATTTTCTGTGGGACATTCTGATTTTGATAAAAAGATCTGTTTTTACACAAAACACATAAAACTTCAGCAGAAAGCATTTTGAATTTTCATTGTATTTTTTTCATATAAACAAAAGCTATTTTCTGACCAGCACCAGCTTTCAGTCCTGACTGCGTAGCTTTTCATGAATAATATTCGAAATATGGAGTGCTGCTTTAACAGGAGTTAATAAATAGCCTGAGGACAGAGTCAGAGCCTTTCATTGAAAAAGAAAAGACTAATGAATGTTCCTGTTAAGAAGTTGTACACTATTCCCTCTCCATCATAACACCCTTGGTCTCTCCGCTAAATCTGACAGCTTCTCTCTGGGTCCCGGTTTCTTCTTACACATCATAAGGGCACCAGCTAAAGGTAAAACTAATGTTAAACTAGAAAGTAACCTCACTAGTCATCCTTCTTAGCACTTGTAAGATTCAGATTTCTGATGAAGGAACCTCTAGCAGTACTTAGAGAAATTACATATCCTAGTAAAGAGTGCTAGCCCCCTCTTGTGGACAAATATCCTCTCTTCTGCAGACATCTCACACTAAATAAAGTAGAGATAGTATTTGAAGTTTAAATAATACTACATCATAGGCATAGTGTGTATGTTTAACATGTGCTGCAACTTATGTCATTCCTGTTCCTTTCTGTCATTTGCAACAAGAAATTGGTGTTCTATTAAACAGATTTTGCTGTGCTGCTAACTGCATGCAGGTAGCAACCCTAATTGTATTTGCTTGTCATTCTAAATGTTGTCAGTAAGTTTCTGTTTTTAAGTAGAGCTGTGCTTTGAAAACTTCATGAGAATGGAAACAGTTTTATGCAAATGGTTGGGAAATGTATTTTCTGTTTTCTAACCAGTTCTTCTGGTTAGTCACAAATAAAGTTTACATTTAAAGCATCCCTGTCAATCCCTCTTGTGAAAGAGATGCCTTTTAAAGAAAAATATCTGCAGGATTCTTTAAAATACCCAGCATATACTCACACATTTGACTTTTGTTTTAGTTAAAGTGATGCACAGCTAAACTAAACATATATAGCATTTGGTTGCCTAGAAGCCGCATCACAAATGAGCACTAATATCAGCTCATCTCACCAAGAGCAGGGTCAGTTCAAGAAAGTCCGGGGAGCCTTTCAAAATCAACATTTGGTTGGGCCAGCCATTATAAAGCCCAAGTTGTAATGTTTAGTCTTATTCCAGACCATGAGCAGGACTGCGCTGGAAATGTGAGGGCCTTCAGGGAGAGCAGAGAGGGCTCCCAGGGTCATCTGGACAGTGATAGCTTGTGTTTGCCCATCACCTTTCCCTCTTGGACCTGAGGCATGGGGACGGTATTTTCTCCAGTCATTCAGATAAGATGGCTGGAAACATCAATGGCCCCATTTCATGTTGTGATTGTCTGGTGGGTCTGGCTGCCCCAGCACTAGCTCTGCCACATGTGCTTACCTCCTGCTGTTAGGAGAACGCTTAACTGAAACACATGAGGCAACAGTGTTGCCTGTACTGGGACACTAAACTCAAACAAAAAAAGCAATGAAGGAAAACTGGGGTCAGTCCATGCCCTCACTCAATTCCTACCTCATGAACCCATGCATTTCCAGTGATTGGATCCCCCTGATCTGCGCGTGTGGATCTTGGTTCTGTTGGTCCCTGGGCCCCTGCCAGCCTTGACTTAGATCAACAGATCACTGGGATTTGTATTTGAACTGCCACTGCTTGGTTTTGGGGGGCCTTGGAGACCTGGGGCCTCCCAGGAGATTTCCCTTTCAGCCTTTCCAAGCCTGTCCATCCCCTGCTCCAAATTTATATGCCAGCTGGAGAGGGACAACATAACTATACAAGTTAAGAACTTGTGTGTGTGTGTGTGTGTGTGTGTGTGTGTGTGTGTGTGTGTGTGTAGAAGTTAGAGCAAGTGTTTCCTTTTAATGAGAACTTCTGCTCTGCCCCAGCCAAGTTGACAATAAAGGAGAAGATGTGGTTTCCAGAGAACGTTATCACTGTTCTTAATCAAGCAGCAGGAGCTTGTTCTCATGATACACAGGTACCACATGATAGCAGAAAACAAACAGTTAATGTTTCACCAACATTTCAATTTGCCCTTGGTGTGGTAGGGTGGAACTCTCAAGGCTTTGAGGATGTTGTGGTTATGAACTGGACGTTGTGTATGAGTTGTCCCTTGCCAAGAGAATACCAGCTAAAAAAAGTGCACAGAGTCTCTCATAGAAAACTTAACTCACTCTTATCATAGCTATGGAATATTGCGGGTACTAATTCTGCTGCTAAATGTGTACATATACCTTAGTGTATGTACCTACATACTGTACTATGAGCCAAACAGTTCACTGAGATACTCATTCACAACTCCAGTGAACATCAATGAAAATTGCATAGATGTAGCAGGAGACAAAAAATCAACTCTATATACTAGAAGAAAGGACAGTTGCTCCTCACCAATGGTGAGTGAGTCCCATACTATACAGAGGGCACAAATACAGTACTGCAAGAACATAGCCTACTTTAAATAGTTAAACAATCCATGACTGGATACATATATAAACATGCGCGTGCGCGCGCGCGCACACACACACACACACACACACACACACACACACACACACACACACACACACACACACACACATATGTTTCCGGGAATAGGATTGATGCAGTCTTTCATTCCCTGTTCATTTTTAGGCCCCAATTCTGCAATGATTTATGCGTGTGCTTATTATTACTATTTAACATAGGCCAATGGGACTACATACACACAGTATGTCATTTTAATCTCATGCATAAATTATTGCAGGACTGGGGTCTTAATTTGCCTTCTTTAGTGAGATCAGTATCTAGGAAATGCACCACTCACTATGTATATTGTTTATTTCACATTGTCTGTAGATATATTCATTTATTACAATGAAATGGTAAAAAAAAAGCAGCAAAAAACATACCACTTTTCAAGCTCTGCTCAGTCTCTCCTGTTTCATTCTATTTTTTTAATTTAGACATTCCTGCAATTTCCCTCTAGTGGACAAATAGTAAAGTCATCACTACTGTGTTACAATTAACAATTATAAAGTCATCACTACTGTGTTACAACAATTAAATTGCCAGTTAGTACATTTATATCTTAATCAGACAAAAATCATACTAACGGTGGTTAACAGACAGTTATTGATATATTTAAAACGTGCTGTATTACAAATTTTTAGAGTGAGGAAATTCAACATCTTCTGCAGATATCTTCCTTTATTGCAATAAAACAGTAAAAAGAAACCAAAAAAGAAACAACAAACTTTTCAAGCACCGCTCCTCCTTATTAAAATTAAAGATGTAACTTTAATAAGCAAATAAGTGTTTTAGGCTCAATGTAGCTAAAAAAACCTAAATAATAGAAAGACTGGAAATACTCTAGCAAGCTTTCAATATTGATCTTAATCCTTCTCATTTACTCTGCTTTTACTTGATACAAGTGGGAGAACCTTACTAGTAGCCAGGGGTGGCTCTAGCTTTTTTGCCGCCCCAAGCACGGCAGTCAGGCAGCCTTTGGTGGCCTGCCTGCAGGAGGTCCACCAGTCCTGCGGCTTCAGCGTACCCACCGCCAAATGGCCGCCGAATCCGCGGGACTGGCAGACCTCCCGCAAAAACACCACTGAGGGCTGCCTGACTGCTGCCCTCATAGGGACTGGCAGGGCGCCCCCCGTGGCTTGCCACTCCAGGCACGCGCTTGGAGTGCTGGTGCCTGGAGCCACCGCTGCTGGCAGCTACAAGAAATGTGCAAATGTGACACAAGACTGAGATCTAAAAATGCCTAAAATCAACAAGCGAGACAAAGTGGGTGAGGTAACATCTTTTATTAGACCAACTCCTGTTGGTGAGAGAGACAAGCTTTCGAGCTTACACAGAGCTCTTCCACAGCTATGCCACTGCAGCACTTCAGTGAACTCTCTACCTACATTGACAGAAGGGATTCTCCAGTTGGTGTAGATATTCCACTTAGGGTTGCCAACTGTCTAATCACACAAACCCAAACACCTTTTCCCTGCCCCTGCCCTGAGGCCTCACCCCATCCCTTTTCCAAGGTCCCACCCCGCTCGCTCCACACCCTCTCCCTTTGTTGCTCACTCTCTCCCACTCTCACTGGGCTTGGGCAAAGTATTGGAGTGTGGGAGGGGGTTTGGGCCCTGGGCTGGGGTCAAGGGGTTAAGAGTGTGGGAGGGGTGCTGGGCTTAGCCTGGGGCAGGGGATTGGATGCAGGAGGGGGTGCAAGCTCTGGGAGGGAGTTCGGGTGCAGGAGGGGATAGGGTCCATCCCGATATTTGGGTGGTTGTCCCGCATCCCAACCAATCTTTGTCCCAATATTTCACTCTGCCGGCAGCACTCTTTTTTTTACACTTTTTTTTTGTTCCGTCGGCAACACTCAGATTTTTTTTTTGCTCCCCCTCATGTGTCCCTGTATTTCATCTCATCTGGTCACCCCAGGAGGGGGTCTCAGGGCTGGAGGTTGAGGTGCAGGAGGGGATTTGGGGTGCTGGCTTTGGGAGGTGGCTCAGGACTGCAGCAGAGCGGTTGGGTGCAGGAGGGGGTGAAGGGTGTGAGCTCTGGCCGGGCAGTGCTTACCCCAAGTGGCTCCTGGTCGGCAGACACAGCGGGGCTAAGGCAGGCTCCCTGCCTGCCCTGGCCCTGCACCACTCCAGGAAGCGGTCAGCATGTCCCTGTGGCCCCCAGGCACTACCCCCTGAAGCTCCCATTGGCTGCAGTTCCTGGCCAATGGGAGCTGTGGAGTTGGTGCTTGGGGTGGGGGCAGTGTGCGGAGACCCTTTGCAGGGCTGGCTTTAGGAAGTGCGGGGCCAAATTCGAACACTTTTGGCGGGGCCCTGGCAGGGATGACTTAAAAAAAAAAGTGTAAAAAAAAGCCTTCCATTTCTTTCATGTATTATTTACTTTCCATAACTATATAAATAATAAAATTGTATATTATGTACCTTGCATCATATATGCTGTTGATTGGTTATTAATGACTGCCGTTTCACATGTGTGGGTCCCCGCCACTCCCTGGGGGTGTGCACATGTGTGGGTCCCCACTGCTTCCTGCACCCCTCATTGAAGCAGGTGTACAGGTTACTGGCCTGGGAACTGCAGGGCAGCAGTGGACATGGGGCTGGTTCGAGGCAGGGCAGGGGCTGACTGGAGGTAGGGTCTGGCTGCAGGCAGGGCAAGGAGTGCGGGGTTGGCTGGAGACAGGGGAGTGTGGGGCGGGCTGGCTTCAGGCAGGGCCACGGGGGTGCAGCAGGGGTTGGCAGGGCTGGAGACAGGAGTATGGGACTGGCTGGCTTCAGCAGGGGGATGCAGCAGGGGTTGGCTGGAGACAGGGCAGGGCGGTGTCATAACCTATTCCCAGATTTGGACCTTAGCGTCCAAAATATGGGGTTAGCATGAAAACCTCCAAGCTTAGTTACCAGCTTGGACCTGGTAAAGCTGCCACCACCCAAAAAATTAGAGTGTTTTGGGGCACTCTGGTCCCCCCAAAAACCTTCCCTGGGGACCCCAAGACCCAAATCCCTTGAGTCTCACAACAAAGGGGAATAAACCATTTCCCTTCCCCCCTCCAGGTGTTCCCTCCCTGGGTTCCTGGAGAGATACACAGAAGCAAGCTCCGTGAATCTAAACAGAGGGATGCCACCCTCCCTGTTTCCAGTCCTGGAAACACAAGTACTTCCCTCTTCACCCAGAGGGAATGCAAAGTCAGGCTAGTAAATCTAACACACACAGATTTCCCCCTGACTTCTTCCTCCCACCAATTCCCTGGTGAGCACAGACTCAATTCCCTGGAGTTCCCCCACTAAAGAAAAACTCCAAGAGGTCTTAAAAAGAAAGCTTTATATAAAAAGAAAGAAAAAGTACATAAAAATGGTCTCTCTGTATTAAGGTGACAAATACAGGGTCAATTGCTTAAAAGAAATATGAATAAACAGCCTTATTCAAAAAGAATACAATTTAACACATTCCAGCAACTACACACATGTAAATACAAAAAAACAAACCTATGGTCTTCCTATCTTTGTACTTACAACTTGGAAACATAAGATTAGAAAGCAGGAGACAGAAATCCTTTCATAGCCGAGAGAGAGACAGGCACAAGACAAAGAACAAAGGACTCACACACAAACTTCCCTCCACCCAGATTTGAAAAAGTCTTGTTTCCTGATTGGTCCTCTGGTCAGGTATTTCAGGTTACTCCTTTCCAGGTAAAAGAACATTAACCCTTAGCTATCTGTTTATGACAGGCGGGCAGTGCAGGGCTGGTGCTGGCAGGGGTGTGTGGCAGGGGTTGGCTGGAGACAGGGCAGGGGGTTTGGTAGGGGCTGGCTGTGGGCAGGGGGTGCAGAGCTGGCTGCAGGCAGCGGGGAACGGGGCTGGTGCGGGCAGGACAGGGGGTGCAGCAGAGGCAGCTGGAACCCCGGCCCTTTAAAAAGCCCCCAGAGCCCCCACCCGCTACCCCAGGGCTCTGAGGGCTATTTAAAGGGCCCGGGGCTCCCCTGCTTCTACCCCACCCCGGACCTTTTAAATAGCCGTGGGAGCCCTGGGGAATGCATGGGGGCGGCGGGGCTCCGGCAGCTATTTAAAGGACCGGGGTGGCAGAGGCAGCTGGAGCCTCGGCCCTTTAAATAGCCCCCAGAGCCCCCTGCTATCCCAGGGCTCTAGGGGCTATTTAAAGGGCCCGGAGCTCCAGCCAGGGGCACAGGGCTTGCCGCGCTTCAGCCGGAGCTCCAGCCAGGAGAGCGGGACTGCAGGGCTTGCGGCGCTCCGGCCGGAGCTCCAGCCGGGGCTGCGGGGCTTGTCGTGCTCCGGCCGGAGCTCCAGCCGGGGCCATGGGACTTACTGCGCTCCGGCCAGAGCTCCAGCCACGGCCGCGGGGCTTGTCGCTCTCCAGCCAGAGCTCCAGCCGGGGCCGCGAGGCTTGTCGCGCTCCGGCCAGAGCTCCAGCTGGGGCCGCGGGGCTTGTTGCGCTCTGGCCAGAGCTCCAGCCAGGAGAGCGGGGCCACGGGGCTTGCAGTGCTCTGGTCAGAGCTCCAGCTGAGAGAGCGGGCCTGTGGGGCAGCCGCGCTCCCGCCGGCGCTTTGGTCAGGGGAGTGGGGCCATGGAAGTCCCCGGAGCAGACCGCAGCCAGGGTAAGTAAAAAAAATTTAAAAAGCGCCTAAAGCGCGGGGCCCTCTTAGGCGCGGGGCCCGATTCCCAGGAATCGGGCGAATCGGCCTAAAGCCGGCCCTGACCCTTTGCCTCCCCACTAGGGGCCGCAGAGATGTACAGGCTGCTACCTGGAGTGGCATGGGGCTAGGGCAGGCAGGGAGCCAGCCTTAGCCCTGCCAGACTATTAGCACCTAAAATCTCCCGATTTGGCTGCAGTACCATCTCCGGGAGATGAGCCAGATTCTGGGAGACTCCCGGTGAAACCTGAGAGTTGGCAAACCTAATTCCACCTCCCTGAGAGTTGGTGGCTGGTTGACAGGAGAATTCTTAGCACTGTCTACACCAGGGGTTAGATTGGCTTTACTGCATCACTCAAGGATGCTGGAACAGATTGTTTTGCATAAAAAGTTAACACATATTTCAAGAGACCATTCAAGGTGAAGTGGCCTGTTAACAGTTCTTCAGTCAGAGGGAAAGGAAAGAGGGGTTGTGGTGTGGGGGAATGCAGCTGTGTGCCTGTGTTGTTTGTTTGCTTTTCCTCCATCACTTCCCTGTGACTAGAATGGTGTTAATGGTCCTACTCCATCTTGAATGGTCCCTTGAAATGTGTTAATGCCTTATGCTAAACAATCTGTTTCACTTTGTATTTAGCTGTGACACGCTTAGCACTTTCACAGACCTGAAGAAGAGCTCTGTGTAAACTCAAAAGTTTGTCTCTCTCACCAACAGAAGTTGGTCCAATGAAAGATATTACCTGACTCATCTTGTCTCTCTAATATCCTAGCACCAACACAGCTACAACAACACTGCATACAATTAAAAGGGAAATAGATCTATGCTTTCTGGGCTGCATAAAATCATAGTAATAGAATTTAAGGCCAGAAGGGACCACCAGATCCTCTCATCGGACCTTTTGCACATCACAGGACACCAGCATCCACGCACTAAACCCAACAGCCAAAATTAGACCAAAGTATTGCAGCCTACAGGAGACAAATTATTATATGCCATAGGCACAGAAAGTAGGAAGGGCCAAAGTGCACCAATGCCTGCGGCCCCCCTGAGCTGTCAGGGAAATGGTTAAGTGAGATATACCCAGATAATCCTGGCAAGTGACCTTCACCCACATGCTGCAGAGGAAGGCACCCATCCCCCTATAAGATTACTGCTAATCTAGCCTGGGGGAAAATTCCTTCCTGATCCCATATATGGTGATCAGTTAGACCTTGAGTATGAGAACAAGAACCAGACAGCCAAATCCCTGAGAGAGGAATGCTCAGTGCCTCCTCAGATCTCTGGTTCCTTCTCCAGCCATGACTATCACTGATGCTTCAGAGAAAGATTTTTTTGGGGGAAAAGATCCCTTCTTGACCTCTGCAGGTGGCTGGCTGAAACCATGAAGCATGAGCTTTTAGGAACATAAGAAACTGAGAATGAGCTCCAGCACTGCTGAGCCCTGCCCCCTACCGTCATCAGCAGCACCATCATGCAATCACACTCAAATTCCTTGTGCTACATGCATGCAGTTGAGTGTATGAATTATGGTTCCAATACTGAAAGCAGATCTATACAAGGCAGATCCTTATACCTGTGAGGAACATACTGACAGCAAAGTCTTGGGGGAAGGGGTGAAGTATGAAGTATGAAGGACAGTAAGTTAAATGTTTGGTCTCTGTTCCATACCACAGGGGCAAAGGTGCTCTGGTCTCCATCCTATGATGAGTGAGTGGATTTGAAGTTTGAAGGCAGCATGGAGCTTTTTTTCTAGGATAGCTAGGCACCATGGCAGAAAATGACAAGGTACCTTTAAAAGTATTCAGTGGAATTCACACCTTACTGATGTCATCTGCTATGAATTGCAGCCTTTGTCACTTCTTGTTTGTATTCTTCTTGGTTCACTTCTTGGTTGTGCATAGCAGTTTCTTCAGAAGGAAATCTAATTTAGGGATGGTTGAAAATTTTCCATCACAACTGTTCAATAGAAAATTGGGTTTTCAACTATATATAAATTCTGCTTGAAAAGTACTGAAAAAACAAATCCCTAAAGCCAAAATATTTCAATATTGAAAATGCAGCTGCAGCAATGCATCATGGAGGCTGAAGTTCAGTGGCCTCATATCCCCATTCTCCTCTATTAGCCAGGCTCCCAGGCTGGACTACATCTTACAGGATAGCCCATGGCTATGGCCTCCCATGATGCACCATCACCCTTAGTCAAGAGGAAAGACATGGTGCATCATGAGAGAGATAGTCTGACCAGGTAACCTGGCCTATGGAGGAGAATGGGCATGTGAGGTACTCAAACAAAATTCTTTGAGTTATGCTGGCAGCATTTCCATATCAAAACATTTTAGTATTCAATTTTTTTGTTGAAAATATGCACAGCCAGCACCTGGGTCCTGCTCTGCCTGCTGGAATCCACGGTGGCTTCTCTTAACACTGGGGACCTCTGAGAAGCGAGGAGGGATAAGGGTTTGAGGTGGGGGACAAGCTGGGCTGTTCTAGCCTGGCCTGTCTGGGAGCTGCAATGCAGGAGGAGAGACAGATATTCGGTATCACCACTACCGAGGCAGAGTTCTCCAGTCTGTATACTCCTGCTTGCTGTGAGCTGCGATGGCAACTCTCACCTGGGGACATCAGGAGGGGAGAAAAGTGGGAGCAAGGCTGGATGTAGATACAGTGAGGAAGACCCCAAAATCCCTTCCCATAAGGAAGCCTCAAGCCAGCAGGGAGGGGCAAGGACAGGTGAGGAAGACATGGAGTCCTGGGAAGGGATGGTGCAGCCATTGAACAGCGAGGCTACATCCAGGCCTCATGGAGAATGCCCAGGGTGGTGACTGACGAGGGCTAAATTGGAAGCAGGAAGAGTGATGTGCTTCAGCCATCACCAAGCCTTGTGGAGATTCTGGTGGAAATCTGTTTCACCCTGTGACTGCATTAACTTTTTCACAGCTCCTCCCAGGCCTAGTAGCCCCCTGTAACAGGGAGATGGTGGGTAAGTGAGAGCAGCCATTGGCTTGTATTTCTGTGCCTATGTCTTCATTGCAATAAAATAGGTGTGGTTTACATGGAGATAACTCGAGATAGCTGTCTTGAAGCACAGTCCTAGCAGAAACAAAGCATGGGTGGTTTTTATCCCAATGTGTCTAGTCAAGGTTGACCCTTCAACTTCCATCTAGGATTGAACTTCACTAGCTACATGAAAGTTAAAAACTGTCTGTGCCATCTCTCTGCTAGGATCTCAGTAGTTACCTCTGTGTTAAAAAAATAATCCATTTCTTTCCACTGAAGCCTATGACAGCTAGTTTAACCTCCCATTTGATGTCTTACCAAGTCTCTATCACTGCAGTGATATCCCACATTATCACTGATGTATGTGCTTCAGATCTAACAAATAGTTTTGGTACTTACTGTCAAGTTACTTACTGTGATGTCAAGATAATTATTCTTCTAGGCACAGATATATTGTTATAGCACGGGTATAAACTATGGATACATTGAGAAAAGAGTGGGTGGGACTGGAGACAGTTATTTTGTTTTCATTTTTCAAAATATACTTTTATGAGAAAACAAACATTTAGCTCAGGTGAATTATATCTAAAGCAGGAATTAAAAGTATCCAGGATAGCAGTCCCTGAAAAGGAACTGGGAATTGTTCCAGAAAAGAAAGAATACTAGATAAACAAAACAAAATCAATATAACAGTGCACAACTAAAAATTATAACCTAGCACAATTATCCCCAGCACTACTACACACTGCTATTCTTAGGTGTTATCTCATTTGACAGCAGCATTATGGAGCTATTTAAAAATCTTTCATGCAGATGGATAATTTGTGTATATCTGAAGGTATAGTATTTTCTTTCATTGTATTCTGACAGCTACCCATATGATTATTCATTATGATTATTTGGCTTTTCAGAACTGTTATCGGACATTGCAGAATTAATGCAGTTTATCCAAAGTTGGTCCTTTCTGGCTTCTAGCCTGTAATTCTGTTTTCCCCACACAGTGAGTGCAGCCAAACAAATCTGTTTATGTTCCTTGATGTTTTTTTTCTTCTTGGCAGAACTACTGGGTTGTTAAAAACAACGCTACCACCGCAACAGTATGAGAAGAGCAAATGAGATGCCAAGCATTAAAGATCTTGAGTTTTCATTAACAATACAGACAAACCAAAGTTTGCTTGATTTAGAAACAAAATATATTGAAATTTGAAAGTGACAGTGTTTTAGGGAGAAATTGTCCTTGTTTATCTGGAAGTTTCCCATTGTATCTCATTCACCCTTCTGACTGAACATTTTGAAGGACAGCCAAGCAAATATCCCCCTAGTGACTGAACTGTGAGTCAGTCACTTGAAACAATTCTCAGGGGATTGCACCCCTGCTGGGCCAATTGCTTTGAAAACTAATCCAACCAATGTCAGTGACGGGATGTGAATGTCCTTCAATTCCACTGCTATGAGGTTTGGCCAATTATTTAGCTTACATGATTTGTAATGAATACTAATGATCCTGTATATCTCATTCCAATTGTGTGACAATTTTTCCTATAAGGCAGAAATGGCCTTGCACTCAAAGGGATCAAGGTGGTGGACCAGTTGACATATATGGTCAATAATGTGGCTAAGTAAGAATAAAGCATGATTGGAAAAGCAGAGCTCATTTATTTTAACTCACTGAGGTTTGCTAATGGAGAGGTTGCTTCCCTGCTCATAAATGAGACAAGAGGCACCTCGGTAGGTTAACAGACCCCTAGAAAGACAAGAGGGAACACTGGGAGCCATAGTTCTGAATGAGGGTGTGCAGGTGCAGACGATTTGGTCATGTAAACCACAGTCCTGACAACTATGTAGGTAAGGGAGTCTAACAGATTAAGTCTGAAGGAAAGACATTGTGTTAGGGACCAGGACATGGGTGGTCAGGCAGCCTAATGCCCACAGTGGGATTCTGTAGCCACATGCCAGAGGCAAGGGTCACAGCTGGAGTCAGAAGCCATATGCTAGAGCCAAGGGTCTGAGCTGAAGTCAGAACTCAGGAATCAGAGCTGAGGGTCACAACTGGGTTATCGGGAGTGAGGCAAGGCAGAGCAAGGCTGGGCCCAAGAGAGGAGCAAAGCTGGAAACAAGAGTTATCATAACTATGGGTGAATGCTTTGAGTAGCCAGAAATCTGCTGCTGCTGATCTTAAGAGCAGCTAATCCCCTCAGCTAGTGAGGTGGCTCAAATGGGGCCCAGGCGCACTTATTAGACTGAGGTTAATCTGAGGGTCCTTGCTCCTGACACAGAAAGAATGACCCATGAAGTGGTGGGATATCAAAGAAAGAGGATAGCATGTACTGTGACAAAAATATGGCTTTGAACAGGGCACCTTGTAGGATGAACACTTTAGGGTGGACTCCTTTTAATGCAATTTATACAAGGAAGAATATTTTGAATGTCACAGAGATGTTCTAAATATACTGTATTGGTATCAATACACAAGGAGACTGTTGCTGTCTGACGATGCTATATATTTCAAACAAAAAAGTGCAATTAGGACATCTGGAGAAATTAGAATTGTAAGCGATCATCCTTGTCATCTTAACACCTCCATTACTTTTCATTGACCTTTGGAACATTTCTGATGCAGGTTTTACAAGATTGCATACACTGGAAATACACACTTGCATAGTATTGATAGTATTCATTTAAGTACCTATGGCTACCTGTAAGTCTGTTATGTATCATACATTATTGTATGTATTTTATGTAGTTCTCCACTGACAGACTAACTTTAAGGTACTTTTACACTGAATATGGGCTAGCAGCCTTATATGTCTGCACTATCCAGAGAAAAGCCAAGCCAACTGAGAAAAGTTCTCTTGCTGACTATAGTCAAAAGACCCTAAGCCTAGGTTCAGCTGTAGTAATTTTGAGTGTCCTGTCCTTGTGTCCTGTATAGGAGCACTCACTCCTGGGGAATCTCACTGTTCCTGGTGGCAATTTGGCTCACTTCCAGCAATCTTTCTGAGTCCAATTATAGATCACTTGCCTCTAGTCCTTGGCAGCACTCCTCAAGTCCTGCCACAGTAGCTGGATGGGAGGAGCCCTCCAGTGCCCCTCATCTGTATCAGGATTGTTGTATCAGTCTACCCCCAAACAAAGGCAGGGACACAGAAAGAGGAGATAGCAACTACCTCAGCCTAAACTCACCCTGCTATGAGAGCTCACTAGCAAGTCCTGACAGCCTTCCAGCTCCTGGGAAAACTCCTATTTGTATGGCCAGTCTCATCCTTTTAAACTCCATTTCTCCAGGTGAGGCATGTTCTGCAGGTCAGCCTAATTGGTGCTGTCTGAGTACAGGAATGTACTATCAGCAGAATGGGTGTGTCCCATCACACTGACTAGCAGCTGGTGTGCTTATTTATCTATTTGATGGTCTCTTTACTTTCCTCACTTCAAAATGTCCATCTATCTTGCACACTTTACAGCATACAGCATTGAGCAGCGACTTATTCTACATTAACCCTTCCAGATACCAAGCAAAACTACAAGTGTCAATCTTAGTCAAACTCCAAGGTATATAATTGTTTAATTGATGATGAATTAAATTATCATAACCTAGTCCCAGATTTGGACCTTAGCGTCCAAAATATGGGGGTTAGCATGAAAACCTCCAAGCTTAGTTACCAGCTTGGACCTGGTAAAGCTGCCACCACCCAAAAAATTAGAGTGTTTTGGGGCACTCTGGTCCCCCCAAACCTTCCCTGGGGACCCCAAGACCCAAATCCCTTGAGTCTCACAACAAAGGGAAATAAACCTTTTCCCTTCCCCCCTCCAGGTGTTCCTGGAGAGATGCACAGAAGCAAGCTCCGTGAATCTAAACAGAGGGATTCGACCCTCCTCGTTTTCAGCCTTGGAAAACAGAAGTACCGAGAGCTAATCTCTCTTCCCCCCTCACCCAGAGGGAATGCAAAGTCAGGCTAGTAAATCTAACACACACAGATTTCCCCCTGACTTCTTCCTCCCACCAATTCCCTGGTGAGCACAGACTCAATTCCCTGGAGTTCCCCCCTAAAGAAAAACTCCAACAGGTCTTAAAAAGAAAGCTTTATAAGAAGAAAGAAAAATACATAAAAATGGTCTCTCTGTATTAAGGTGACAAATACAGGGTCAATTGCTTAACAGCAATATGAATAAACAGCCTTATTCAAAAAGAATACAATTCAAAACATTCCAGCAACTATACCCATGTAAATACAAAAGAAAACAATAGAAACCTTACTGCCTTACTATATTTGTACTTACAACTTGGAAATAGAAGATTAGAAAGCAGGAAACAGAAATCCTCTCATAGCCGAGAGAGAGTCAGACAGAAGAACAAAGAACAAATGACTCACACACAAATTTCCCTCCACCCAGATTTGAAAAAGTCTTGTTTCCTGATTGGTCCTCTGGTCAGGTGTTTCAGATTACTTCTTTCCAGGTGAAAGAGACGTTAACCCTTAGCTATCTGTTTATGACATAAATAAATAGGATTAAGCATCAAAATTCAGATCTGGAATACCTGAAAATTCGAGGGGTATTTGGAGAAGAGGAGTTGACTCATTATAAAGTTAAAGGTTATTGGTTAATTTTAGTTCCAGGTTTGAATTTTAAACACTCTAGGTGTGTTTGTATCCAGGGTTTTAGTTTAGGTGTGTTTTCAGAATGGATTCTCCTGTAAGTGAAGTTGTCTTATGCAGATGACAGCAGTTCATCTCAGTATCATAATTAGACACAATTGCACTTCTTAGGGAGCATTCAAAATTAAGGTTTGTTGGAAAAAAGGCACAACACTTTTATTAGCTTCATGAGCACTCAACGGGGTCTGATTCTGCTCAGGTTTCTGGAAGTATCCCATTCATATCTAACAAGTTCAGGCATTTAAACCAAGTATTAGCATAGTCACTCCCATAGTAGAAACCTGATTCTTACCCTTGAAGTAGTTTATTATTTAAGTTTAATGAGAACTCCAGATTTTCTGCTGTCCAATCTTATAGTTTTCTTTACTGGTGTTGATATCCTTCACGTACTCCCTGGCTCTCTCTGCTATTTCACACGTCCTTACAGGCTGCCTCTGCTGACCTTGATCAGTTACAACCTCTCCTGCTTCCTTGATTCTAGTCTCCTTCTTTCTCCTTTCTACCATTCACATTTCTCCCTCGTGTTCTTAACCCTAGCCTTGTTCCTTAAAACACTTTGGCCTGTCCATGTCTCCTCTGGGTCGGTACTAAAGGGAAGTTGTTCTTTCTATTTCACGATCCGATTGGCCTTTTAAGTTCTTAAGGCTTTGTAGACACTAACAAAAAAAAAAGTATCTTCTTCTTCTTGACCCCTAATCCTCTCTGCCATGCTCTGCTATGAACTCACTCACACTCTGATTCATTATAACCCCCTGCTTTATAAAAAATGTTAAACTCTTAATTAAAATAAAAAATAAAATCAGTTTTGTTTCACCATCCTTTCTGCTCCTCCTCAAGACTGCTTAATCTTACCCCAGTAATCCCTCTTCTAAATCCTCTTTATAACGTAAAGAAAAATCTAATACTTTCCATTGCCTCCTTCCTACTAATCCTTTATTCTCATTCCGTTACCCTCCACAACAGCTCAATACCTGCCTATATTACTTATTGTGAATGGTTCTTTAAATAGAATGAATGTGGCTTGGGACTAAAACGGGGGATCAGGTGGGATTCAAAGATTGGAAGGTCTGGACTGTGCATACAGAGTGCACGTTACAGCAGTCTTGGTAGCCTAGTCAAAAATGGCACGACTCGGTGTCAGACTACAGACTGTAAAGTCAATATGATACATTCTGATATATGGGCTGTGTAGTGTATATTAAGGTTAAGGCAAAGCCCACATTACTTTAAATTAGTCTTTATTTTCCATAATATATTGTGCGGACAACAATAAAATTATTTTGACCAGACAGCAGATTTCCATTTTTTTTCACAATACTAACAAATTTACAATACCATTAAGTAGTGAAAGGATAGGAATGTTTTCTTTTCAACGTATTTAAGACAATGCATGGTTCTTTTTGCAATTACTTGACCATAATTAAATCGCAGCATTCTGCAGATTTGTACCAATCACCCTTTTCCTTTTATGTTTATTATATCATTATAGTATATTATTGAATGCTTAAACTGAATTGTAATCTTTTTGCTAAGTGCCTTGTCTATTGGACTTTTTTTTTTGTTTTTTTAATTTAAACTGAGGCTATCTGTGGAGCTTTTTTCTCAATAGATGGGGAAAGTTTTGAAGTTTCCCAAGAGAAAAGAAATATTTCCAATGAGAAACTGGATATGTACATTCTCAAGCACTTCAGTGTAGTTTACCTGGCACTTGATACTATTTTGAAAAATACCTTACCCACTCCAATATCAAGTAGTGAGAAATGGAAGGAGAGAACTCACACTCAAGCGGAACTTGCATAATGAAGAGATGTATCTGTTAGTCTCTCTTTTTTGGTTTGCTAGTTTATTTGCATTTTTTGGAATGGGACTTATATATAACATGTACCCCTCTTCATTTCCTTCTCCGTACTTATATTATTTACTTATCTAAGGCCAGAGATTCAAATTCAGCCCTGGTAGATAAAGGCTGAAAGGAACTATCACATGCAGGTTGGTATGGAGAAATCCTTTGGTGGTCTTTGTTAGATTTTCAAACTACTAGTGGGAAGCTGCAGTGGATCAGGTATTGGGTAAGAGGGAACTTCTCCTGGTGGCACTGCTAGCACAGCCACTGATGCCCAGAGACGATAAGGAAGAGGAGCGTTGTGTCCTGAGTAGGATCTTCCAGAGATAATCACACACAGGCTGTATATAGTTTCAAATGAAGATGCCACAGACAACTTGTTTAATCCGGCAGCTCCCAGAAGACAGCATAGAACTGATGCAGCTTCTCTAACCATAACTAACTGAACTCTCTAGTAAAACTCCAAAACTTGGAATGGACTAATGTAACCCAGCCAATATACTCGATGCTCCATGAGAAACCTGGCACAGATCACAGAATGAATTCTCCATAAACACTACAAAGATTGCCCAGGAAATTAAGAGTCTATTTTTGTCCTGGGACCCAGGGTGAAGTAAAAGATGCTGGCTGCAGGTAGCTGAGGACCTGGCCACTCCTTTTCACAGGAAAACCTAGAAGAGGGAACTAAAAGAGAGGAAATATCTTGCTGAATTTTCTCCTCATTTGTTCCATCCAAGGGTGATGTTAGCTCTCCCATGGAACAGCCTCCCCTAATCTTCATGGATCCTCAGCAGAATCTCTGGCTTCACTCCTTAGCAGCTTGGCTCCGTTGCCTGGGTGTGGCAGCTCCCAGACCCTTTTCAAAGGCAAGTTACTGCCATGGAGTGGGGTTGCAGAAGTGGAATAAAATCTCTAAGGGAATCCCCATGAGGCTAGTGGGGAAGAAAGATATGCACTCTGCCCACACCTCTCTAGCCACTCTGTGGATCTCCAGGCCTGCAGACAGACCTCTACAGAACACTAAGTGGAGGCGTGGGTGGGAGAAATGTGTGTGTGGAGGCTCCCATCAGTGGGAGCCTGATCTAGTCTTGACTTCCAGAGTCTGCTGGCTGGGGAGGTGTTAGACAAGAACACAGCTGGAGAGGGTGGCAGGATGGGTGGATGTCTGAGTTGTCTTCTCTAATTTGTGTGTGTAAATATCACTGTGACCAGTCATGGTAGCAATCAGATAATTTATATATTAAGTTCTTGTGCAATGAAGAGTCCTATAAATGTGCTATTTAAAAAAAAAAAGAATTGAAAGGGTCAGATTTCCCATAGTCAATTGGACAGTATTGGAAGGGGTCACTCTGACATTTCCTCTTTGCCCTACTTTAAACATGCCAATCTGTTTGAGATAAAGCAAATGCTAACTTTCTAGCCCAAACTCGTTTTGTTACAGAGTGAGACCAAGAATATATTATAAGCTATTCTAAATGGGACTTACACTGAAATTTTTAAACTCTCATACCTCTGTAATTTAAAAAAAATTCAATTTCCTCATATTTGGACAGAAAATTCTCTTGTCTTATGTATAATATATGAAGTGGAAAGAACCATTCTGGAGCATTTTAGCGTCTGTTTACATTCTTCTCAGTGAAAAGGCTATTTTCCTGATGACTTGGAACATTGCTCCGCCCACCCCTATCCATGCATGAAGTGGGCTATCTACTGTGAAAACCCACCTTCCCATATATCAGTGGAACTATCTAGGGAATAAAATGCTAATCAAGATGAGGAAGCAGAAAGGGACCTTCAGTTATTAGTGTGATTTTAGGAAGCACGTGGGTCAAACTTCTCTCTTCTCCTGTGCATTTTATTGGTGGGAACCTGTAACTAAATTATATTCTCAGCTGTTTTGGTATAAAGGTGCTATTTCCACAGTAATGTCTGAATGCTTCGGCAACCCAGTGTTTAGTTAACACTTGCCCTGGGAAGAGCTGGTGCCTAGCAGGGTGCTAATGGGGCTCCAGGCCCTCAGGAGCAGCACAGGCAACTGATTGGAGAAAATGAATCGTTGCCTATCCCAGGCATGTTCAAACCATGGGGTGACTGGTGGGATCTAGTCAGTGTTTGGGTGGGGACTGAGACTCTTGTTTTATTATATCATTTACAATAATAAAAATAAGAACATACAAGTGACTGGCAGGGATTTTCTTTTCAATCCAACTAAACATCTCACTCATGAACGCATCAGGGAGCGATCAGGGTTTCCCTGCAGTGACTGCCCTGGACCATCATGAGTCATGGTGGTACCAGCAATGACAGTATGTAGACTGTCTCTCTTCCCTCATGCTTAATGTCCCTTGCTGGTGCCCAGCCAGCCAGCAGACACTGGAGGAAAAAGGAGGAGGCAGCAGCCAGCTGCTTCTTGGCTGTGCCAGCAGCCAGTTGCCATCTGGCTGTGCCAGTAGGGAGATGATTGGAGAAAATGAGATTCAGTTTTGGTCAGTCTGCCAGATCTGGATAGCTACGCACATAAACAAGGTCACCCATCTGTAGTGGCGTGTCCACCCCACACAAGGCAAAGTAGGGTAAATTAGAACAAATAACCTTAGAGGCTGCACCTGAAGAAGAGCCAGGGCTTGATAAAGGCTAATTGAGGAAGCTCAGAAAGGAAGGAGCAGGTTGGACCTGTATGAAGCTGAAAAAAGAAAGGAGTTTTGGGGGAAGTAGTCTGCAGTCACTGGCTGTAAGAAGTGTGATTTGTTTGGGGCTACGGAGTCTGGCAAGAAGTCAGAGAGAGGAATTAGTCTATCATTGCTCTCTGGGAGGAGGGAGTTTGGGCCAGAAGAGGGGTGGTGAAGATAGAGAAGGGAAATAGGACGGAGTCCAGAAAAATAGGAACAGCGTCTGGGAGCAAGCAGACCATAGTTGCTAGACTTTGGGTCCCTGGGCTGAAACCTGGAGAAATGACTGAGCTTGGGTTCCCCTACCAGTGGTTGGAGAAGTGGTACAGGACCTGGCTGTGGAGCAGAAAATTATCTGGACTAGCATGCGGACAGCTGACCCAGTGAGATATTGATACCCCAGAAGGGAAGAACTACATAGTGACCCGATTGTTGGGGCTGATTGCTGAGAGGGAGCCTGTTCACACCACAGCCTTCCTCACTCTCTAGAGCTCACAACCTGTTGAAGAAGGTGTGTCTGACCTGAGTGGAGCTAATTTCCAGACCCAGCCACAAGAAGGTGCCAACAGTGAGTGAACTCTGTAACACCATCTCACTGAATTGTGAATGGGGCTGTTCTAGTGCTTGTCTAGTCTGGTCACTGAAGGTCCATTTCTCTTCCAGATAGGCAGAGAGAGGAAACAAGAAGTTTTCTTTGGGAAAAGGAAGATGCTGTCATCAGTTTCCCCTATGCTAGGGCTATTTAGAATCCATAGGTAACAGACTGTCCCTTTTCTTCCCCTGGAATTCCCTGGGGGCCAAGTAGGTGAGAAAACATGTATAGACCCTCTACATAGCTCAACTCTGTGTGTGTGCACAGTGTATGCATGTGAACAGTGTTAGCCTCGCTATATGCCTGTATAGGTACCTGGACACCTTTCAGATACTTTTCCCCTCCTTCCTTGCTGATTTCTCCCAGCCTTAGTGTTGGGTGAAGTTTTCTTGACAAATTGGCAAATGTACCAACTGCATTTTTCGGGCACCAAAAACATTCATGGATTTGGGTCAAACTTAGAAAATAGTTTCATTTGAAAAAAAGGGGGGAAATGAACTAGTCAAAACAATTCATGCTGACAATTTCAAAATGAAATGTTTTGACTTTTTTGATTCAAAATGCCATTTTGTTTAGAAATTTAACTATTTTTTAAAAACCATTACAATAGGGTGAAAAACACTTGAAAGTGACCCAAAATGAAACAGACTTCTTTATTCTTTTGATTGGGGTATAAGATTTGATGCCAAAATGATTTTTTTTTCATTTCAGTGAGGAAAAACTGGAGAAAAAATGAATTTTGGTTCAAACTGAACTGACTCCCCGGCCCTGAACCAAAAAATCATTTCACTCAGGTCTACCTGTATGCAGATAATATGGTATTGCATCATTACATGACATCAACACTCATTATGATTTACAATCACCAAAGTCTTACTCCCTCTCCCCTAATTTGGTCTGTTTTAAGCCCTGATTGTGGGGCCTGATTCTGATTTCACATACACCAGAATAAACCAGGAGTAACTTCCCTGAAGTTAGTGGAATTAAATAGCTGCCAAATGGGTCCAAGAGATCAGAATCAGTCCCATAGTGATCCCTCAGTGTTCAGTGTCTATGCTGAGTAAGGAGGACATTTGGAAGGTGTGGACCCAGTCTGGCACATATTCAGTCTTGGCCCATGTTGCCTGTAGATAATGTTTGTGTTTGTATCATTTTTGTTCCCTGAACTTAAAGCAATTTGTTCATCTTGATAATCCAGTGTGATATTCAGCAGCTTTTGTTAGGTTTGTCATAAAAAGGAACTTAAAGCATTTTTACAGTTGAACTCCATCGCCCACACGGACTCAATTCTACACCTACAAAGACAATGGGAATTTTGAAACTGACTTTCATTGGAGCAAAGTTCATCCCTAGTGCTGATCATATGCTCTGTTTTAAATCTCTAGTGAATGACTTGCTGCAATTTCATTCCTCATAACAGTCTATCTCTGATGCAATGCAGTACCGATATGTGCTGCCATCTAGTGCCCAGAGAGAAAATACATGCAGCTGAGTTGATAATGTTAGACGAGCACTGCAGGTGACACAGTTCTTGCTGTCTGCACCTACCTCCTTCTGTTTTACTTTGCAATTAACCCTGCTGAAGCTTGCTTTCTAGAATATATCGTTAGTGACAGAAATGTGTACAAAGGGCTAAAAAAAAGCTCACAAAAACAATTGGTAAACAAGGCGACATGCAGTAGCCAGAAGGAAAATACAACCTATTAAAGTTGTAGCTATCTTGCTGTTTGAAATAATCAGCACAAGGGCAGTGCTGAACCAGAATAAATGTACGAAGGGATACAACTGGTGATTTTGATGACCTTGGAAGGTGCCCAGGGCTGGGGGTGTGGAGATAGAAAAGCTTACAGAATGGTTTAGTGTTGGAGATGGTAGAATAATATTTTTCTAAATGTTTTGATGCATTCCCCAATTTTAAAAATGATTCCATGAATAAATATACATATAGTTTTTTTAAAGGAAACAAACAAAAAAATCACAGTATTGGTAAACCAACCAACCAACTTACCAAAAAACTCCCAAACAAACAAAAAAACAAACCTGAAAGCAAACCCAGAATAACATTAAATGTAAACAATTCACCAAAGCCCTAAATAACCAACTACACACGGACAGTTTCCAAAATAAGTATATATATTGCATAATAGTTGTGAACTTTCAATAAAATTCTCCCAAAGAATATCACATGTTGGCATAAAAATGTCACAATCCATAAAGTTATACAGTAACCAAAAGAAAAATAAAGGCCTCCAATCCCAAATGACATTAAGCACCACTGTGAACGTACAATATCAGAGAAAGAGGAAAAAAAACATTATTCATATTCAAGGAGAAATGAGTATACATTTGAAATCAGATCCTGCTCTGAAATATCCAAAATTCTTTCTGAAGATTTTTCTTTTATTTGCACTAAAAAGAAAGTTTTGGTGCTGTTGTATTTATAAAAATATATATGCCTCTCTAGTCCCTTCCAGTCAACAATTGATTAAAATTCCAACTTAATTATCAGAAATGCCTTTCAATAAGCTTCAGTTGCTCACAAAACTGAAAGAATATCTTTTTAATATATAAGAGTGGCCATACCGCGTCAGACCAATTATCCATCTCGCCCAATATCCTGTCTTCCAACAGTGGCCAATGCCAGGTGCCCCATAAGGAATGAACAGAATAGGTAATCATCAAGTGATCCATCCCCTGTTACCCTTCCCAGCTTCTAGCAAACAGAGGCTAAGGATATCATCACTACCCATCCTGGCTAATAGCCATTGATGGACCTATCCTCCATGAACTTATCTAGTTCTTTCTTTTTAACCCTATTATTGTGTTGGCCTTCACAACATCCTCTGGCAAAGAGTTCCACAGGTTGACTATGCATTGTGTGAAGAAATACTTCCTTTTATTTGTTTTAAACCTGCTAATAATTTCTTTTGGGACCTGTAGTTTACTGAGCAGAGAAGCAATGCAAAGTGCATGATTTACATTGAATTTGATAGCATGAGTCTCCTGTTTATCACATGGCCATCACTATTGATATACATATGTATATTTCAAGGATATTTAAAGAAATTCAACAGAACCTGAATTTTGAAAATAGCAGAAGTGAATAAAGAACACATGCACACAAACACACATTGAAGGTTGCCAATGATAGGTTTTGTTTCAGCCATCCCTTACCCTTTGTGAACACATGATGTCAGAGTAGCAAAACCTTTCAAATTTTTGACAAAAAATACTGTCAAAAATAACATGAGATCTTGGCTGTAGATACATGTCTATCCCTCTACCCCTCACTGGATACACAACTAGATTTTTACAGAGCAGGCATCCAAGATAGCTTACACTCAAGACCCTTCTTAAAACTCAGTTGTATGTAATGCTCATGAATAGGGTCCTACTAATATCAAGGCCATGAAAAATTGTCCTGGACCATGAAATAAGCCTTCCCCGTGAAATCTGATTTTCCCCCTTTGCTCCTGGGAGCGCCCCAGCTGGGGATTCTCAGTTGCAAGTCCCAACCAGGCTGGGGAGGGACAGGACTTGTCCTTCCCCCACACAGCCACTCTCATTGGGAGATCAGACCCGTCTCCAGGTGCCTCCCCCTGCAGCTGGAGGAGGCTTGTGGATGTGGGTCCGATCTCTCCCAGCTGCTTGGAGTGCCCCAGCTGGGGGCTCCTAGCTGTGAGTCCCTGCCGGGCTGGGGAGGGACAGGACTTCCTCTTCACCTCCACAGCTGCTCAGGGGGGAAGATCAGATCCACCTCCATGTACCTTTTGGGGTGGAATCCACATGGTTACAACACCATGAAATTTCAGATGTAAACATCTGAAAACGTGAAATTGACCAATTCAAAACCCCCCTGGCTGTGAAATTGATCAAAATGGGTCATGAATTTTGGTAGGGCCCGACTTATGAAACATGTAAGGCTAGGTGGTTGGTGTGCTGAGAATGATGGTTGATATACTAATTGTGACTGTTTCATTGGTGCCTTTCCCTCTTCCTGCTTGTTTTATCTACCTGTATGCCATCACAAACTAGACTGTGATCTTTTGGGGTTAGGAGCTGCCTTTTTATTAGCTGTGTGTATAGTCCTTAGCTTAATAGCCCTGAGATAGTACTAGTGATACTACTGTCACTAGGAATGGCCTCGCTCTTCATAACCAATGTAGCAACCAAACCTCTGAGGTTACAGCTCAAAGGAAAAAAATAACAAGAATATCTGAACAGTCCTGTAGCCTTATGCTGAAGGATATTGTCACAAGAGTATCTCCGATGAGTTCTTAATTAGTGGAGGAGATTTGGCAAATTTAGCTTGAAGGTAACATGGATAAGTTGCACATTACTCCTACATTATGGGAATCAAAGACATACTGATAATGATATTCAGTTAGCTTGGTGGAACTTAGTTTAGATGATCTGGGAACTGGCTGAGACATGCTGCCTGCTTCTCAATATCAGAGATTCAAATGAAAGAATAGAGCATGAGATGTGGGAGGCTTGTGTAGTCTTACAAACTAGCTAGTACTGCTCAGTGTGAGTGAGGGTGTCACACTCTGGCCCTAAGCTAGAATCCTATACAGCTGTGGGGTTTTGATTAAGTTTTTCCGCTGATGCCTGCTCACATTATTTGCAGCTCCATGAAGCCTTGTACAAATCAGAGTGAATGAAACTGGAAGACTTATCTTCCTCCAAAAATTGTTCTCTGAGGACCAGATTCCAAAGTCATTACAATGGCAAAATTCCCATTGACTTCAGTGGGAGTTTGGCGGCTGCAAGGACTTCAAGAACAGCTTCTTGCTAGCCAATGTGGATCTTTGATTAGTCCAGGCATGGAATGGGGAGAGGCTACTGCAGGTCATTCCTTCTGCCTCTGACATGCCTAATACTTCACATACCAGCTGGCGTATGGGTGCTCCATGCCCCACCCAGCAGCTGGCCAGCTCATAGCATGTGGGGAGGTGCTTGAGTACTTCTCCCTGCCCTGTTGGGAGTGTATATGTGGAAGAGCTACCTTATGCTTCTCTCATATTTGTGGTCATCAGTCATGGTGCCCTCTTTTGCCTCTCCTTTCCATCTTAAGTTTGGGTTGAGACTGCACATGTTTGGTTATCACCAGTTCTCCTGGAGTGCTGTGGGCTTGGCTGCTCAGATCAGGAAGGCATTTCTATTTAGTGCAAGTTTTTTGCATACACTGTCTGCCTTTTTCCTGCAATCAGGGGTTTTGTCTCAGCTTGTTTTATAGACAATTAAATGTTTGTTGCAACTTTGGGCATGAGTCCAGTGTTTTGGGGTTAACAGTGGCTAGTTTGAAGGATCTCAGCACAAGCTTAGGACCTGAATTTCATGCTTTTTGCAGATCAGGTGCAAGTCTCAGTCTCTTGCACAAATTGAAGTATTCCTCATCTATGCCCCCTAATGCTTGTATGAGGGAGATGCTGCAAGGGACTGACAGAGCTAGGCCAAATTCTTATTGGCTGGTAGGGGGTTGGTCTAGGCAGTCACTTGGGGCAGATCCCTAGATAAGAATGTACAGTTCAGAGCAGATCAGGGACGTCTCTAGACATTTCGCCGCCCCAAGCACGGCGGCATGCCACGGGGGGCACTCTGCCGCTCGCTGGTCCCGCAGCTTCGGTGGAGCCATGGGACCAGCAGACCCTCTGCAGGCATGCTGCCGAAGGTACCCTGGCTGCCGCCCTCCTGGAGACTGGCAGAGCGCCCCCTGTGGCATGCCGCCCAAGCACGCGCTTGGCGTGCTGGGGCCTGGAGCCACCCCTGGAGCAGATGCTCTGATCCTTTTTGTTCTGACATTTGATGGAGTTAGAGTTATAAACTTTCCACTTTGTCAGCCATCATTTTGGATGTTTCAGACAAGACCGGCTAAAACATTAGATAATATATGGGCATGAATAATATAGCACTAGTAGGGAAATTAACTAGATGGTCTAATTGCCTTTTCCAGTTCTGATTTCTGACATGTTGATTCATTTTGTGTGTACCCAAAGACACTTAAGTTAGTTGGGTGATCCTTTGTCAAGTTCTGGTTTTCTAGGAGTAGCAGGAAGTAGATATTTCACTACAAACTAGAGTTGGACAAATGTTGAAAAGAGAAATTTCACAAGTATTAATTTGACACTCTAAACACATTTTCCAGCTATATTTGTACCTCTTTTTTGTTCATTTCCTTCAGATTTTCAACCAATGAGTTAACTTGTATTTTCAACATATTTGTTCTAGTAAAGTGAATACTGAAGAATGTTTGCAGAAAGTATATAGTAATTCAAAATCATGTGTGTATAGTCTTAAGGGCATGATCTGTGTTTGCATTTGTACAACAGGCCTCTGATTCTGGCTGAGCTTTTGGGCACTATTGAGAAATAAATAAGAAATACTATTTGCAGAAGGGACCTGAGTCTAAGATTTATGCTCACCCACTGAGGGAGCAGAAACATGTCTAATCAAAGAGCTTGAATTTAGAATTCTTGCAACTAATTGCTTGGGGTTGAGTTACAAACTGAGAATAATTCACAAATGATATTCTGCAGATAATGAAAACAATTAATAAACTCCAGAAAAATCACCATCTGCTCCTGTGTAATTCACGAACAAAAGAAGAGTCAGGATGCAACAGATGAATGGGTTTGTTATCGTTATACACCCTCCTCTGTTGCTAACAGGTGAAATCTGTGGAGCGCTACTATGCTATGTTCAGAATGGAATTTTGGTAATGGCTGCATTTCATCATCTGAGTCCTGGACTGTTAAAGGAAAAGGAAGGCCATTTAGCACAAAAAACAGTGGTACTTGGCATATTGAAGATAACTGCTTAACTTCTCAGCTTCTTTAAGTTGTCCACATTGCCAGAAAAACAGAAGATATTCTATATGGCAGGAGATACAGGATTTGGCTGAGTGCCTCATCTCTCATTGTAGCAGGCTGCCTAAAGAATAGAAATTTGATTGCATTTCTTCAGCTTCAGTCAGCTAGAGTCAGGCTAAAAATATAAAACATGACTGGAGCATTGTTTCTAAATAAAATGAGTTTGAATGAAATTAGCAAAAGGCTTACTGATCAATCCACTTTCAAACAGCTGCAGTAAGCTGTAGTAAGAATCCTTTTCATTCTGAAAGTTCCCAATGGGCAAGAGATACTCTTTGAATTCTATGGTCATCTCACAGACCTTTGCATCATAAGACATTTTCACACAAGTTGTCTGGGTATTTGGATAAAATTCAAAAAGAGGCTTATACTTCAAAGAGTAGGAAAGCTGACTTAAGCTTTAGAATAAATACCAAAAATGTCTTATCTTTTCATATTTGTCGTTTGTTATAATCCTTGCAAAAGTGGCCTCAGCAATAATAGGAAAAAAAAATCACAAGATTGGCTTGACAGACTAACAAAAGCATTATATATAAATGCTGGTTAGCGGACAATTATGGGGGATTTAAGCTTCAGAAATGATAAACGCTCATCTAAATTAAAATGTACATGAATTTTCAGTGGGAATGTTTCACCATGGAAAGTAAAAAAAAGCTTTCTTTGGGGAATGTGACTTACATTATTTTTTCTTTAGCATTCATTCAATGGAAAGTTTCCCCAAGTGCAAGGACAGTGAGGCCTCATTCCCTGATGATTTTATTTTTTAATTATTTTTGTTGTTTTATTATGGTGAGTCCCATTCTTTTCTACAAGTTCAGGGCTCAAAGTCCCTTAGACAATATAGCGATGAGTGTAACCAGACCAATCTCTTTTGTAAATTACCTTTTGATTGTGAGACGGTTAGCTAATATATTTCAAGTGTAGTATTATGGTGGCGTTAGTGATTATATAGTTAAGGTTGCATGGAGATTTGTACTTATATAAAAATTAAAATCCCATTATTCCATTCTACATTACATGATTAAGATTAGTCTCCATATTAAAAGCTTTTGTTTTTTGTTATGTAAGTATTTTATACACAATTTAACTTTTTATGCTTCTTTGGGTAAAACTATGAATTTTGGCAGAGGACACATTTAAAATGAGCCACCTGTGAAATTTTCTTTATGAATCTCACTCTTGAAAGAACAGTTAATCCAACCCAGTAGTTACCCCATACACATTGCCATGATATCTCCCGAATATAAAACTTTTCTAATCTACCATTTTAACACATGAAGTTATTCCTCTTATCACAACTGAATTTATCACCAAAGATAATTAGACATAATTACCCTAATATAGTGACTTTGCAGCCCCAATGAAGCTGTTTCATGCTGTCTTGGAACTGGCTTAAGCAGCCATCTGAAGATTTACCTGATGTAGTGATGTAGGGGAGACCCTGGTGATGTAGCAGTGACACAGCAGTCTGCACACCCTGCCTTTCTGGAGTTAGTTTTACTTTTCTTGACTCTATGTGGTTGCATAGAACTCAGGCACAACCTAACATCCATAGCGATTGCATTGACTGGAACTTAAGTAACCTGAACTTTGAAGTTAGCTAATTTTTTTTTGTGTGGGAATGTAAGGGGCTAAATTCAGTCCTGGTGTTAGCTGCTACAGCTCTACTTAAATCAAAGAGATCACACGAAGGCTAGTTATAGTTCTATAAATGCAACCTTTGATATACTTGGGGTTAGCACTCTTATCCCAATAACAATGTCTTTGAGCGTCCCTTATTATTATTGTTTATTACATTATATAAGACTTTAAGGAGCTTAAATTCATGTTTCAATCAATATTATACCATTGAAAATAACTGATTTTTAAAACATACAGCAGACATTGATTTTTGAAATGCCACAATGCACTCATACCACCACCAACATTAGCAAACTGTTGCAAGAAGCCATTTGCTAGGGAAAAACACAATCTTGGCATTTTTTCGATTTGTTAACTCATTATTTTTTCACGATGTTTCTTTTTTCTCATTGAAGTTTTTTTTCTTTATTTTTTCTTCGGGTCACAAGAAATAAGTTACCTTCTAGATGAGAACATAAAGTGCAATAGCTCACTAAAATGCCACAGAGAGGTGCTCTAAGCCCACTTTAGTTACTCAGAGCAGCTCTGCTGAGAAGAAATGGATCTGCGTTAAGCTCCTCTCAAGACAAGATTCTTTCCGATTTTAGTACTCTTCCATTTATTTATTTATTCAGCATTCATTGTGCCACATCATGTGCCCAGCAGTCAGAGCTTAAAATAATAAGATCAGTAACTGCCACTACGCTTACAAGCTGGGTGAGATTCACCCCACAGAATGAATTCAACCAGAACACTCATATCCATTATCTCATTTTTCATACATAACACATTCGTTCTAATAAACTCCTTTATAATTTGATTAAAGCTATGCAATAAGTGAGTTGTTTGGGCTTATTTTATATTGGCCTTTATCCTGAAAACAATTATCCACCTGTTTAGCCTTCCTCATGTGAGTAATCACCTTGACTTCAGTGGGACTACTTGCACAAGTAGTGATCAGCATGTGCATAAAAGTTTGCAGCATGTGTTCCAGTGAGTTATGGACTAGAATTTCCCTTCTGGAGATCTGGTTTCCAAATCTGTTTTCAACAGAAATTAAATGAGTTTAGACGGGTGAGTGGGCAAAACTTTTTGGAATATGCCCATGCAATATATGTCTTTGAGCAGTGCAACTACAGGAAAGTTCATCTTCTTAAAGTCCTTATGTGTCCATAACTATGTGCAGGACTTTCTAGACAGAAAGGGCCAGAATTTCACCTTATTAGTGCCAATGGCAAAGTTCCCATTGAGGTCAATGGGGCCAGGATTTCACCATCATCTCATTATTAGAACTATTAAAGCAGAACACTGTATATAAGCTTTTTCCACTCTAAGTGTGAGGAAATTTGCATTTTTATACTGGACCAAACTGAAACACCAAATTCGAACAGCTCCAAACTTTGAGGGAGTTTGGATTTGTATGGCTCATGCCTCATTCCCAGTCATCATACATATCTTACTATGTACCACACAATGAAGAGCCACTGTGTGTGGTTTTCAGAGCCTTTGTTCATTAGGCACCATGAATGGAATTATTATACAGAGATTGAACAAATGGAATACAAAATTGTTGTCAACTCATATTTCATTACTATTTTTGAACCTTTAAGAAAAAAATTACTTCATATAAACGTGGATTGAGTTATGATTGAGTGCCATGTTTAAAATAAAGCTTCAGCTCTTTATTTAAAAAAAAAACTACATCCCCCCCAAAGGCAACTTTATAAATAACCAAAAAATGCAGCTCTTATCAATTTAACAAATGGCATTTGAAGCATGTATGAATTTTTAACGTATGAGGTTCTGCCCACATATAACTGAAATATCATGGATGCTTGTCATGGGCTGTGACTGTAATTGTTTTAGAGATACTCAGATATTGAAACACACAATTTGCCTTGGTCCCCCAAGGTAATTAGGTAATTCAACGCACCTACTGCTACTTAGACAAGAGCAGGTTAAGTGTACAGGTTACTTCTAATGGCAGGATGGATGCAGTATAATTGGCTGGGTAGATGATAGATTAGATAATGAAGATATTCAATACCTCATACCAGCAAAATGGTACCAGTGAAATGAAAGGAGAGGGATAAACATTAACTGTTATTAAAGCTTCAGCTTATTTAGGCACCTCTTACAGGTTACACTACATTGTTAAGTGCTTTTATTCTTGTATAGTATGTCTATCTGGTCACCCTTTTCAGGTACCCTCCTCAGAAACCTTTCATTAACTATTCTCTTTTGCTACCTTTTATGTATATATATTCACGAGCCTAAGAGTCTCTAAAAGCTGCTATTAACCCTACTAACTATAGAAACAGTAGAGTGGTATGAAAAGTTATGCATTTCTTGAGATAGTGCTAAGTATTGCCTCATCAGCATTCAACACTACTGCCACAGCATAAAGGATAGAAGGGGGAAAAATCCTACAGACATATGAGAAGATAACAACCCCACCCCCCAAAAAAAAAAAACACACAGAGCAGAAAGAAAAGCTCTTTATGTCTGTACTGCAGACTCTTTTTCTAATGGGTCCCACTCCCAACCTCCATTAACACCAGCATGTGATGTGTTCTGCAAATAATAGATCAGCAATGTCACATCTGAAATTGCACCTCTCTGGCATTGAGGTGTTACAGCTAATCAGCCAGCAGCCAGAGTTTTGGAGGAATTACCCAGGGGTGTATTACAGAATGAACGTGTATGTTAGATCATCTAGCAGCAATTATAGTAAACCACCTCTGGCTTGAGCCTGAATCACCGTTACTTCCCACAGCTCTCTCTCCTTCGCTCTCATATTGTCTGTCCCTCTCCACTACCGGGTATCAGACTGATTTGGCTGGAATTAGTGAGGCATAGTAAATACCACAGCTTCTTCAGATAATGAAGTGACAGCTCTTCAGCAGTTCTCAATCATGAATAGATCTTAGTGAATAATTGAAAAGATAGTCATCAAATTATTTATCTGAAAAGTATTGCAAGATGTATTAAGTAAATGATTTGATGCCTATTGTTAGACCAGCTCTAGTCATGAGTGTTTTCTTCTTTCCTTTTTTTTCCTTTTCTCATAATAGTCACTGCAGCTAGTTGTAAATGCATTGAAACCCCCCTGCTTATGTAGGACGGAGAGAATACAGACAGTGATTTATGGTATTACAGCAATTGGCAAAGTTCAGCTGCAGCGGAAATCTCACCAGTTTCCGAATTTGGAGGGAAGAAAAAGGCCCAACCTTTCATGTGCAAAATGTGAGAGTGGAATTTGCATGTGCACAATTACTGCAACTGTGTATGTATTTGCACATATGCATGTGACAAATTAGTTGTCTAACTGACATTTTTCATATCCAGTTACTGTGTGTATAATTCCACACATGGCAGGTATGCCTGCAGTTGCATGTGTGATATTTTTTGTCAGGGACCTCTGTAGAGAACTCCCCCAAGCAGATGTGGGAGAGGCACACACTTATTTCCTGTAGCCCTCCAATATGGTGGCAGTGAGGGTTTGTGGGGAGACAAAGGCAGTTACAGAGGCTGGAACCAGGAACCATATTGAGTCTCTATCCTAGCCTACTCAGCCTCTGTCCCACCCTTCAACCCTGACCACTCCAACAGTTCCTGTTCTGCTGTATTGACAACTCGCCTCCCTTGGCAGCAGGGCACTGGAGCAACTGTATGCCTCTGCCTCATCTCTCCTTCTGCCAAGAGCTCCATGCTGGATATGAGCCAGCAGGGGAACCAGAGAACATCCAGATGGGAGACAGACTGGCTGCCTTCATATCTATCCCCACAGTCCTAGGATTCTCGTATTCCTCACTCTGTTAGCAGGCATTGGAATCCTGTAGAAAGCTGCAGGCCAATTAGGAACTTTGCTGTCTCATTAGGGACTCATTTGCTTACTTGTTAGGGAAGGTGTGACTCCTCATAATCCTCTATGAACATAAGGAGGTGAGGATAGCTTTCTAGCAGAATGAGCTAGAACTATCACCTACTTTAGGGGGACAAATATCCCTATGAGCAGACAAGTCTGCAACTGGGGTGAAGTAAATATGGAAACAGCCAAGCCTGAGGAAAAGGCTTGGCTTTTATTTCCATGTATTGTTTTGTAATTTTCATTTCTCATCAATACACCTGATTCCAGCAGGTGTCATTTTTGTAATTTTTATTTTATTCAAATGTTTAGTTTTGTTTGGTACTATGGCACAGCTTCAGCCATTTGCACCAGTGAAACTGACCATACACAAAGTGCTGTCAAATTCACAACTGAAAATAGAGAGGGAATATATATTCTGGAAAGGATTAGACTCTCCAGGCACATGCTCTTCCAAACTCTTCAAGCCATTAAAAATAAATTAAATGACTTTATAAAAAAAATAGAAGAAAAAGCTAGTTCATTGCTGATCTCTGCTCATTTCACTTATACTGTCCATCTCAAAGTCTGATGGAAATTGAAACAGCTGTCAGTAGATCTATCCAGGTGGGAAGGGATTTCTTTATGGGTAGTAGTAATGAACTGAATCATGGCTAAAGAAAAAGTGACCTTGCTGTTCCTTAAACCACAGAATATGTGAGCAATCTTGCAATTTTTGAGAGTTGAATGTGTTTTTATGATACTTTGGCAGGACACCAAAGGTTTTTTGTGGATATATTTTTTTTTGACGCACTGAAGTTTTATTATTGTAACTTTATCAGCAAGTAAGAATCAGCCATCCAGAAGTCTGTCTGGCATACTCTCAGACTCCATTTAGTTTCAGATTTCAACATTTAGTTAAATCTTGGTAGTTAATTATTTGTAACATTTGTAATGTTACTTTAAACATAACATGGAATCACACAATATAACTGTCTAGCACAAGGAACTATACATTCAAAACAGTGTTGATCTGATATTTTGAGTTAGGCCTAGCTCTACTAACTGTTAAATAAAATGAGTTATCATATGTCCAACTACTGGGACTGCTCCTGTAATCTTATCTGCTTGGGCAGGTGCTTACACCCATTTGAGGTCCCCTGTTGTCAGTGGGACTCTGCACAGATGCAGGGTTCTGCTTGCATGGGTCAAATTGCAGGATCAGAGTCATACACAGTGAAATTATGTCTATATTAGAAACTTACAGAAAATGAAGTCTGCAACAGCTTTTTGACTTACTCAGTGACTGAGCCTTACTTACTGACAAATAATAAAACTTTGACTAGTTAGAAAACAGCTTATTTTTGTGTGAAAATACGGATTGGCTGAAGCATATTTGAAAGTTATTCCCTCAGCCAATTATAATGCAGCTTGTATAAGAGAAATGAAGTCTGTCTAGTAGAACATTTTCTTAGGATCAATGTCTCTCAATATACTTCGACATTTACTTTCAATAGATGTCTCGCATCTCTGCCCTGGCATTTATCTAACAACAGGGGACCATTCTACTGTGACAATGTTCTAAATCCATTGAGGTTATCTCTTTTACTATATGTGTGTGTGAAAAAGATGTGCAGTAACGAACAGAGCAATAGAAAGGAGCAAGCTGCTAAATAAAGTAAGATGATCTAGGAATTATACTTGGACCAAATTAAACTAGACAATATTTATAAAAAGTGTTCATTGCATAGTTAGAACTCAGTTAATATTCTGTATGGCTGAGTTATTTTGGGGCAGGGGAGGATGGCATGCTATCTAAGTTGTAGTTCATTATGCATTCCAAAGTTATTAGAGGAAGTGCATTGGGAATGGGACTTGCTACACCTCTATAACCGGTGTATCCCACACTCCTCACTAGCTCAGCCCTACTGTCTTGCAGTAGACGAAGGAGGGCACCCACACATTCTTCATCTAGCATCATTGTTGCTACTCTCAGTGTAAGACACTCATATTCTTGTTTGTGATCCCCAGACCTGCAGCTAATTTAAGGATGCCTCTTTCACAGCTTCATTAGAGAGGAAAGAAATAACTGTACTACCTTTCCCTCCCTACCACTGCCTCACTATTTCTCATCCCAAAGCATCTTTACAGACATGCGGAGTAGTACAGAGTCACCATTCATTCCTGTCCAGGGCTTGTTCCTCCATTAAGCCCAGCCTGGTCATGTCCCTGTGTATAATGTCCCACAATCTGGTTGTCAGTTGGCCTCTAGATCTGACTGACCTTGGTGATATTTTAATTATTTTCTTTGGTATCCTATCATTTGTTTGTCTTCTATGGTTTCACCACGATTTCTTTTCGATTGCAGCCAACCCCAGGCCCTTTATGAAGTTAATTACTTACTTGTCCATTCCCTAGAGGAGAAGAGTACATATCAGAAAAAAGCCACCATCATAACTGGCATCATTTTTAGTAATCTCAGCAAAGAGGTCAAAGATTAAATGAGTCTGAAATCTGAACTGTCATTAGATTGTTCCCACATAATCTAGGTGACTTTCACATCCTACTCTCCTAACTTTCTCATTTATCATAAAATCATTCCACTTTACACCTGCCATCTTCTGAAAAATCTCATCTTTACTGCTTCCAGTCTTCCGATATCTGTTTCATTTAATGCAGCTGCTTCCAGACCATAGAATAATATGGTTAGTACACTGATCAATTTTCACTTTAGTACCAACAATATTTTTATCAGTCCATAATTTCATCAACTTCTGTGCAACACTTGTAGCTAAGCACATCTCCTTTAACTTCATTCTTGATGAAACTATCAACATTGATCAATCTTCCTTAGGACTCATAAGATTTCACTTGTAAAATCTTGTGTACCTAGGCAGCCTCACTGGTGTGGCGTAATTGGGTCCTAAATAAGGGTTTCATTCACAGGTCATCAAAGTATCAGTTTTTGTGGGAGAATTCTATTTTATATTTGTTCCTATACCACGCTCATCACTATAGTATCTGAGTGCTTTCCACTAATGCATTAAACTACGTGACTAGCATTTCTCATGTGGCAAAAAATAATGGAGCTGCTGCCTCTTGTCCTTGAGCTGCTTTTTCTTTAACATCCAATAGTTCATGCTGTGCAGTAGGTATGTTCAGTATCTCTTCTGAAAACAGCTATTGCAGTTTTTAAGAGAAAATTAGTAAGTTTAGCCTTCCCAAACTTGCTGTTACAGTTCCGGGCCCACGCAGATAGAAAGGGCATTGCACAGCTCTGTGCCTGATGCTTGGATTAGAAGCCATGTTTCATCATTCAGCAACAGGGTCTAGTAAACAAAAATATGATCCATTAGCACTGACATGTGAATGACTATTCAATTGAAACGTGGTGCAAATGAGTCAGCACTCATCAACTTTAACAAACCAAGGAGAACGATTACTAACTTTAATGAGAAGGCTCTTTTAATAATACAATTTTTTTTAAAAATTCATGTAAGTGTATGAGGAATGGGTGGGGGTAAGGAGAGGGTTCCAACATTTTCCTATTCTGTCAGATCTTTCAACAACCTTAATATTCCTCTGATTATCCCTTTGAGAAACTAGCATACTCTTAAGGTTCATTCTTGGCTTCAGATTTACAGGCAAACCACACTGCATAATTTCTAGTAATCAGCTACAGTGCATGCAATTTCAAGTGCAGTAGCAGATTTAAAAAGGTAAGTGGCAATGCAGACTCATGTATGTGAAGGTTGGATTGAACCCTGAGTGTCTGAAGTTTTTCAGGGATGCTGGATCACCACTGTGGGATAAGATAAACTGCTAGGTTGGAATAACAGCTGGGATGATATTGAGGATGCATTAATACGATTACTCTCATACAAGGCATTATAATATCAATGTCAAGTCAAAAATTGCGCATACCTAGTCTGTTTCAATTTGAACTGGTGAGCTCAGAAAGAGCATTAAGGCCTGCTCAACTGGATCACAGCCAGAGAACATCTGCTTTAATGAGGTGCTTAATAAATGCAATTTTATTGAATATTGCTATATCTAATGAAATTAAATTGTGTAGCATCTCCTCGTTTCCTCCTAAGACTTGGAGCAGCTTTTGACAAAGTGAACAATCTCCAGGCTGTTTATCTTCCAAGGATTTAATTGAGCATGTTCAGATGCGGAAATGCGTAGGCAAAGTAGTGGGGGTTTTCCAGAGCCATGTCCCTTCCATTAGAATCAGGCTTGGTGTCACCACTCTGTTTTGTCACTTGCTTAGATAAGTGTATTTGATTTTAAATACTAACATATTTGCCAAATAAATTATGTATCTGTACCCCATGAAGAAGAAAAGTAGGACATGATAATACAATGTTAACGTTTAAAAATTAAGCATTTAGAGTTAAGAGATTCTAAAAGTTAAGGTTGAGTTTTGTCTTAAAATAGTCTTTTTATAACAATGAGCTATTTGTCTAATATACCTTAATTTTTATACAACCTTATGCACAATACACATACCATAGGTCAGATTGTCTCTGTTAATATATTCTTGGTATAAGACAGGTGGGGAACTCTCAGGGAATCCCACATTTTCAAGCTGGCACAGTCCTAATGTAAATCAGCACAGCCTAGGGTTGACTTTAATTTACAGCCATTAGCTGCTATGGCTAAAAGGCCATATGCCAGCTGAGAATTGTGTTATGAGAGCAAAACTCCATTCAGTTTCCTTTCTTTCTCATCATGCCTGCTATGCCATATGAGGAGGGTGGCATAAGAGCTGGCTCCACTGGCTTTACACCAACTGAGAATTCCCCTGTTGGGGAAATATGCTACAGTCAAATTAAGTTACCTGAATGCAAGTTAGGCAGAGTGAAAGGGATGGAATTGGAGCTAAGAATTTGGCCCTCCATGCACTTGCCATACTACTTGTTTGTCATTGACTATTACTCAGCCTTAGCATATGGTTAATTTATAACTTTTTCTTCTACCCTTGGGGAAACCCAGAGGCACAGGATAAAAGGAGGTGATTCTCATGCAGTTTTCCTTATGTTTCTGCTACCCTCATGGAAAAATCCTCCATTGATCTCTTGCGACCACAGGGCTTGTGGGGAGTTTGTGCGGCCTATTCCATGAAGGAAAACTAGTTTATGAGTGTCAGTGATTGATTGAAGCCCCAAATCAGGACCCGACAGTTCATTCTAAACCCAGGAGGCTGTTATCTAATCACTAATTGCAATGGGCCAAATCCTAAAGAGTCTTGCTTTCAGTAGGAGTTTGCCTAAGTTTCCTTTGTACTCATAATCCCTATGAAATTTTTCATGAATAGTACATATGTGCACTGTTACATATGTGCCCAGCCTGCTTTTCTAAATTACATGTTTGTTTTAAACTTTTTCCTGATCCAAACTAACAGCAAAAAAGGGTTCACAGTGTAGACTATCCATTTGTATAGATTTTTAAAGACATAAGTTTAATTCATAGGTTTAAGAATTAAACTTCTGTATTGAAAGATCTATTCCCCCCTGCCCCAATCACATGAATGTAAGGTAATGCTATGTTATCATTCTTATGCTTCTGACTTTATCCAATCACTGGCTAATTTGGTGCTCCATTTAATCTGGAATCAAGCCATTTGTATTAAAAATAACCTAACTTTCACCTCTTATTTTGAGAAATTTTCTGCTCTAAGCAGCTATCTGATATTTCAATTACAGGCTGTAAAAAAAAGTGACCACTATTAATAAAGAAGACCAAAATTCATCATGACCGAGAAAAGGAGCCTCAGTAAGATCTTTGTTATAACAAATGAAAATTTCCAAGTAACATAATTTTGTATTGATGGGGTCCAGGTTGTGAAATCCTGACTCACTTGAAACTTGCATGGATGTCAATGGGATTTTGTCTGAGGGGGGACTGCAGGACTTTTGGAAACTCATAGTGGTATGAATTTTTACTGTACTTTATAACAATTCAGTAAGACACGTTGTCTACTCTGTCTGATCCTGTAAACGCTTATACATGTCACTGGTGGGTTTCTCTGGCAACTTCCATTTCCCTGGTGCCAGATTTAAGTAATTGGCAATCCATAAAAAGAGGAATTAAGTTGCCATCAAGAGAAGTGACACCTCTCTTCAAAGAAAAACATTCAACCCACCATCCTGCTAACCAATTATTAGTATCATGTTTCCCCGCACACCCTGGCTGATTCCTTTCAGAGTGAAGATAGAGAGACACTAGTAGAGGTAGTCTTATTTATTTAGCATGCATACTCATCTAGAAGCTAAAAAGATCTCATGTCCTCCAAGGGATTATAGAGACGGTGACAGGGTGCAACTCACCACACTAGCGCCTCCTGCTGGTCGTCTTGCAGAGCAGCTCCTCAGGTTGGTATGCCAACACTTGTTGGTGTCTTGCCCACAATCACTTCTGCTCCTGGACCTGTGTCACTCTGAGGACCATGGCATCCTCTTCATGACATAGCCCTCTGGCTGTACCACATTCTGTGCTCTCCCCTTTTGGGGAACAGTACCTCAGTCCAGTGGTCCATCCACTTTCTCAGTGGTCAGTGGGGGTAGGGGTGAGGGACCCAGGCCCACCTGTTACTCTGGGTCCAGGCTCAGGGACCTTGAAGATGGCAGCCACGTGCTGCATCCCCTTAAACCTCTCAGTATATTTCCCTGGTCTGTTTTGCTGTAGCCCCAGTGCCTTCTCTGCCCTTATCTCAGGGCCTAAGCAGTCAGCCAGGAACTGGCTCTCACTCCCCCGATCCTCCTCATTACTGTACTATTCTGTCCAGGGTGCTAGCATTTTTCCTCCTGCAAGGCAACCAGTTCTCCCTCCTCGAGTTCCAGTGACCAACTGAAGCTGCTGTGTCCTGCAGGCCTCTTATATGGGCCTGCCCAGCCCTGATTTGCTGCTCCTTGCAGCCCCTCCCTAATTGGCTGCCTTCTGTGTAGCCTCCCTAGGGCTCTATTACCCCTTAAGGGCCAGTGTGGGGCAGATGCAAAGCAGGAATATTCTCAAACTGTGAGTTCTGCCAGGAGTGACTTTACAATGATATTGGATGGGTAAGAGGTAGCAACACGTGGGGGGCATGAAGGATCATGTGCCGCACCGAAATATGTGGCTTGACTTGTACTGAGCATGCTCACACAGACAGATCATGCTCAGTAACACTGTTGAAGCTGTCTGCCCTCACTCTGTCCCCTCATAGCAAGGCACAGGTCGTCTCTGAATTACAGCTTTAACAATTACTGTAGAAACTGGAGACATTGGGGGATGATGTAGAATATATAAAACATTGGACTGAAAGGAGATACTAAGGAGGTGGGGACCAATAAGGGTATCACTGAATTTTCAGAACTTTGGTTTGATTTTATTTGGTACATGTGGTTTTTGAAAACACTTGCATGCTCCCACATCTGGTGCTCTACTCTCACTAATCCTGGGAGCAGATGCCATATACCAATTGTTATATTCTTCTTTATTCATGATGAGAAATGGGTTCAGACTAAGATGAAAGAGAAAAAGTGGCTTATCATTAGACTCCCTATACTCCTTGACCTTCTTAGAGCTGCTGAAAGTTGACTTTTTCCAAAATGGAAAAATTCCAGCAATTATTTCCTCCCCCCCCCCCCGCTAAACTTTGAGGATTAGCTGAAGGAACTAAATATGATATTAAAGGTTGCTCAGAGGCAAAACTCAACTCTTTATGGGAAAAAGCTGAAGAATCATTACATAATGATTTTCACTCAGAACTCATTCCTCCTGGAATGTTTGAAGTTGATTGCTGAAGGATAAATGGTTTATTTGTCCTGCTTTTACTTTAGTTGACTTTTTATTTCTGGAGGGAACAGCATTGATAACGTTTGTTCATATAGACATATTCTGAGCCAAGCAATATTTATGGTAGGGTAGCTGTATAATGAGAAAGATTTCTTTCCTTCATTATTTAACCTAATACTGAATTCTGCCAGTTTGCCATTTTGTAGTATCTTGCTTGGGGGTCATTTATTTAAAGGTCCTTCTCTCCTTTGAACTTAACTTGAATATTTCTTCGACTTGAAATTTATACTTTTTAATGTTCCCATTTTTGTTAGTGTTGCAGACTATTAGATATAGGGCATAATTTTAATTTATGGACTATGGCTGACTTCTTACAGTAGTCCATCATTTGCAATGGTGTTACACCGGCAGTGAATTTCACCCACCAGGGCCTGATTCCTGGATAACAGTATAGCCCTACTGATTTCAGTGAAGTTACGTCTAATTTACACTGTTACACATGAGAGAAGTATTAGACCCCCTTTCCTTCCATAATATGGCATGTGATTTTAGTAAGAGAAAACAGAAAATGACTCTAAACCTAGTTCTGGGGTGTGCTATATTCAGATTTGTTATTTTTCAAGTCTAATATCTTGCAAGCAATCAGTGCTAGAAATTAATGTGTATCCCTTAGAACAGCTGGAAACCCTGCTTTTCTCATGATACCTGTTACATTTCTGCTAGAGCAGTGGTTCTCAAACTTTTTTACTGCTGATCCCTTTCACATAGCAAGCATCTGAGTGTGACCCCCCCCATAAATTAAAAACACTTTAAATATATTTAACACCATTATAAATGCTGGAGGCAAAGCAGAGTTGAGGTGGAGGCTGACAGCTTGTGACCTCTTGAGGGGTCCCGACTCCCAGTTTGAGAAGCCCTGTGCTAGAGCTCCTCTTGGTTAGATACTCACCAGGTTGTTTTGTTTGGATTCTAACACCCTTTACGAGAACTCCATTTGCGTGGGCTCTGTGGGTTTAAAGTTTAACTCTTCAGGGGCATGCAATACTGAAAGCAAACAGACTTTCTAAAGGATTCTGATCATAATGACTCTTTACCCTGCATGCAAGAGACCTACACAAAATAATAATCAAACCTATACCCATTTCCTGGCCTCACTTTCCTCACCACTCTGGAGTCCTTTGGACTTGGGCAGAGTCCTCTGGAGTATCCAGGATCCGTCTCCTGCGGCTTGTGGCTTATCTTCAGAGTCATGGAGTCCTCCTCTGCCCCCAGGTCAGTTGTTTTCTCTGAATTTGGCTGGTCCTGCAGTTAAACAGGACACCCATACTATGGAAACATGTTCCTCTCTTCTGCTCCAAACTTCTGATGTCTTGCTCTGAGTTCCTCAAGTTCATATGCTGCCTACCAACATGTGGTACTACTTCTGCTGTGGGGGATTTTCCATTCCCTCTCCCTATAGAGAAGTTGGAGGGACTAGCTTCTCCCAGCTTTTGCCAACCCACCACTGTCTCAAGGTTTTTCCAATTGAATAGGTGCCTATTAAGGTTTAACAATAATCTATTGTGCCTGGTCTAGCAGAGATCTACTATTATCTCTGTCAACAAATGGTGGATTCCACATTGAAGCCTTCTATGATATATCAGTTTCCTAACAACAACTTCATAACATCAACTGAAATTCATATGTTGTACAAAAACAGATTTCCAAAATCACTACAAGAGCCTATAACAGGTCTGTTTTTGTTGCCCCTGCAGTTCTGATTCGTGTTTACTAACATTAGAGTTACAGGATTTGGCTGGGTATTTGTTGAATGTTGCCAGCTCATGATTTATCAGACCACTTCTCCCTCCCCCCACCTTCTTTCAGTACAGATGTTTCTGTCACTCAGCTAGTTTGTTTTTGTTACTAGAGACCAGCTTTCTAAAGGATTTCAGCTTCACAACCTATAGCCTCAGTGGACGAAGAGCTTCCACACCAAAAACTTTTAAAACCACTGTACAATGTCTCTAAAATATGTCATAAACAAAATAATACATGATGGGATTGTGTAGTTTTTGCTACTCTTTGATTAGGTTGGTCTCCATAATCCAGGTCATGGCTTGGCTCACACATGCAGAGAGGACAATACCAATACTAAACAACATTTTAATTATCATAGTGCCTAGGAGCCCCAGTCATGGACTAGGAACCATTGTGCTGGGTGCTATATGAACAAATTAAAAAAAGACAGTCCCTGACTTTCCAATCTAAGACAAGAGACAGATGGATACAGACAGATGGGGAAATATGAGGAAATAGTGAGACAATATTGATCAACCTGGTAGACAGTAGCCTCTGCACAGTAGCAGCCCAACAGTTATCAAGTCTTTTGTAGACATTCTGGCAAAGAAGGGTGTTGAAGGAGGATAAGGAGTTAGTTTGTGGATGTTTACAGGGAACCTCTCCCAAGTGTGAGGGAAAGCATGGGAGAAAGCACCAGCACTGCCTGTTTGAAAGTTTAACAAGTGGCTGATGGAGGCTGACAGTATGGGCTGAACAGAGATGGGAATTGACTTTTTGATACTGAAAGAGAGTAGATAGGGTGGGAATAGATCATAAAGAGTCTTGACAGTGTAGAAAAGCAGTTTACTTTTGCTACACCAGTGAAGAGTGTTTCAATGAAGGAATGCAAAGAGAGGGGTGACATGGTCAAAGCAATGAGTACGAAAACAATCTTCACAGCAGCATTCTGAATGGATATCAGTGAGACAAGATTGCATTTGTCAAGGCCAAAGACAAGAATGTTGCAGTAACTGAGACATGAGATCATGAGTCTGGAAGAGAATTTTAGCTGTGTGGATGGGTAGGAAAGACTATCTTACTGTTGTTATACAGAAGAAGTCTGCAAGACTTAGATATAGTCTGGATGCAATGCCCTAGAGAGGGCTGAATCAAAAATGACACCCAAGTAACAGGCCATAGTGACAGGCCGCTTGGTGACGTTGTCCACAGTGATCAAGAAAGTAGGTTGTGAGGATTGTTTCTGGGAGATTAAGAGCTCTGTTTTAGTCATGTTGAGCTTGAGTTGATGGCTAGACATGCATGAATATAATTAGTCATTCCTAGATTGGGTCCTGGTCTGACAAAATTTAGCTCAGAGCTGTTTATGCAGCACATCTCAGTTATAAATCCAGAACAAAACCCAGGATTTTGTGATGGGGATTATATCAGAGGTGTAGCCCGATCTATAAATTATATATATGTTGATTACTTAAGAATCCTCAGTTATCACTTCGAGGGTTGACAGGTTCTTCTCCCAAGATCAGGCTCAGTATTACTCAAATTATTATATGGTTGGGAATCCCAACGTGCACAGTTGCAACACACACTCAGGGAACTCTTCTATATTTACAAATAGTTTATTAATACATTTAGCACAGTCACAAACACCCCAAGTCAGTAAGGTAGATAGAGATACCATAGAATGTACTTCTGCACACCCATATACTCACACCATACCTTGCAGAACAACTTGGAATGTTAGCCATCATCTTCCTTATCACCATCACCTTCCCCATCATCACCAGTGAGCATCATTCTGGCACTAACAAGGATTACATCTCCTTCTCCTACTGTCCCTAGGCTGGGATGGCACTTTCATAATATGTTACGCTGATGCTGCTATATTTGATGTACATTCAGTAGGGGATTGTCCCCTTTTCCTTATTTGTATTTCCTCCCCTAACTAAAGTTGGAATGTTCTGTAGGTTAGTTTATCAATGATCTAAACTTATTATCATACATGTCAATTTGTTGCCATGGCCCTTTGGTGGTTAGGTATCTACAAATGTAGCTTGTGTACCTGTTATACACAACAATTCATTGCCATGACACTTCTGTGGTTGGATCACGTACCTGTGGTCAGAACTTCTCCTTAAACACTATTTTCAATTTTCCATTGGCCCGTTTATCTGTGCAAAGTTCATAGCCTCAAGCCTTATGCTAACTTGCTGAAGCTAATGCCTTATAGGATACAGGCCTGGAGGTTCCTTGCATTACTGCTGATTATAATGCAAAATAGAGTATAATATACAACTGTGGGCTACTGGGCTACAATAACTAGATTTTAAATTCTTTGGGGGAAGCAGACATCTTTTCGTTCTGTGTTTGTACAGCACCAAGCAGAATGGGGTTCTGGTCCATGACTGGGGCTCCTAGAAAATACGAGTAATAAATATATTGGCATGTGCCACCCACTATGACCCCCATCCAACAATGATGGATCAGTGCAGAGCTCATTGCAGTATCATGATGCCTAATAGGAAACCAAGGCATGTAGGCAATATGTTTTGAGTAACACAATGTGTAGAAGGAAACTCTTTATTAAGATACTGCACATTAACTTGTTCTCTTTTTTTTTCTGTTGTGTTATTTTAGTCCTCTGACACCTGTTTTCAATTTGTTTGTAATACTAAGGTCTTATTTCTGCTTCAGTGTCAGCATCAACTCAAAATAAAACACAAGTTTAACAAAAATAAGTTTTACATACTGATGTTACCCCATATCCAGTTTTTCCATTTTCTTGAGTACTTTTCAGCAGCAAACTGTCCTCCAGCACAGTTAACACTTCCAAATAAAAGACAATTTAAACTAAACTTTAAAAAAAATCATTTCTTTTATAAAAAATAGGTTTTCTGTGCCCATGGTGTCATGATTTAATGATATTGATGTTAATAAATGATTACAATAGAGTGTAATAACAGTAGATTTGGGTATGACATGAGCAAATTTTCATTTAAAGTAAGAATATCCATTATAATCAGAGACAGGGTGCTTGAACTGAGGATCACCACTTTGTTAAAATAAAAAGAAAATTGGTATTTTTAATAGAAAACGTCACATGGATACATGAGGAGCGGTGCACTTTTAAAAATGTTTTCTAGAAGTCTATTTTTCCATTTTGGATTTTAACATTTAAGCATAAGAAACACTTTAAAGCTATTTTAGGTGGTACAAGGCTATGTTTAATTTTAATTGACGACAATAAGGCATCTGAATCTATAAAACTGCCCAGTGTTGCATTGTATATGAAAACAGACAACCAATCAAATAAATGGTTAGAAGCACAAAGCCTAATTGTAACTGGAAGTAGATAACCACAACATAAAGTTATATCTCACTCTAGTAGCTCCACAAATGTCTTAGCCTATGGAAGTGCAATAGGAGTGGTTTTTGAGGATAATTTTAGCCCCTTACATTAGTCTGGTGACAAACAGTCATCTAAGGTGTATAAATTAAATAGGGCTTCCATTATTAACAGAACCTTACAAGCAAAAGGCTGTATCTCTGCCATGTTTACTCCAAAGTACATGCACAGTAGCCTTGAAGTTTCACTCAATTGCCCATTCAGCACTAGAAGACATATGAACAATTCCACTTAGTAAACGCTGGAGTTTATGACACTGTCCATGGCAACGTGCATCCATTGTACCTGTAAGAAGGATTATGCTCTTCATTTGTAGATATAAAGCTCTGGTTATGTTTTTTATTTGATGCATAATGGCACAGTGTGTGCTATGTATATTATAGAATGAGTGCACATTTAATACTCACTGTACATATGAGCACTGGAAAAATGCATGATTCTGCTTTTAAGGCAGCCCAAAAGCTATGCTAAACCTGAAACTTGCTCAGGTCTATGTTCCCAAAAACATAACACCAGTGCCAGTCTTCTCAATATCCCTTTCCCTAATCCTAATGCTTCTGAAAAATCTCGCTCCTTCTTTTGTTTGGCTCTGTTACTCACGGGCATGTGGTTGCTTCTATATCCTCCAGGCTTCTCTGAAAAACCTGGGGAGAATCCAGGAACACACAGGTTCCTCTGCAGCCAAGAAGAGAAACTTTGGTGTCACATGCATATCCACTCCTGGCGTCATAGATAATGCTGTAGTGTGGAGTGACCTTCTGTACCAGTGGTTCCATTACCCCAACACAGAATTGGACAGTCTGTCTGTAGATTGGTTCAAGTTATTTAACAACATATTGACAATTCTGCAATCCAACAATACATTCAAAGAAAGATGAGATTAGTGATAGATATTCCACACAGGACTGCCTACGTCATTACAGCAACAGGGGAGAGGAGCTCTAATGTGCTGCACCCCAAGAACTGTCCAACATTGGGCACCTCTGCAAAGATAATTTAAGGGAAGAGAAAGTGTCTGTGCTTTTTAAGTAAGACTGAAATCTGACCACCAGATGATTCTTCCCTCTTAAATTCGGTCTTGTATTAACTGCCTGATATAAATGTATTAAAATATCTTTTTGTATAAATAGCTTGTATGTTGGCACACTTTCTTGGACTTCAAGAATTATGATACCACATTCATTGGGTGGTTCAGGGAAAAAAACCACAATCCATCAACATATTGTTAATTTTTTAACCTCCAAGCTGGAACACAGACAATATGATGTGAAGTCAGAAATAGAAACTTTATTTAAACATGTACAGTTGATGCAAAGAATCATTACTATAAGTTCATGCACATGGAGTTAACTTCACAATTATATGAAATATGTATTATTACTTTTGCTTATATGCTTTCCTTCTCTAGATATATGCCTGAACAGTTTGCATTCATTAAGGGTGTCATTTTCCTTCATTTAGCATTAGAAATATTTCATTAAGTTTATTACAAATAAAAATACGCTTTGGCACCTTTAGAGAGTTCTGTCTCTCTAGTCTTAAGGAGCTGATGCTGTGAGGTGTGAAGACAATGGGAGTTATGGATATGTGTAGTACCTCCCAGGATTTAGCTATAACTGTTTAAATAAGATACATATGGCTGTCTGAAGTTAAAAACTGATTATATTCTGTAAATAATTATCTCACTTTCTGCCAGTCAGATCTTTTGAACTCATAATTCAGTACTTTGAAAGACCCTGGTTAGAAATCAGCTGCTGAATAATACCACAGGCTCTTCAATTTCTATTAAAATAAGTTATAACTAAGTAAAGCTAAATTCCCTTATGTGGAGCTAAAGGCATATTATTATTATCTTTACTAGAAATAAGTAAAATAATGAATAAACTCTTATCTGAGAGGAGCTTCATCTTATTTGGAATTGCATAGGCAGAGTGGCTCATCTCTGTTTTATGGTCACCTCTCAAACTGAAAAAGATGATACCTTTATCAGGTATAAACATATTATACCATTTGCAAGTCTCCTATCCTGATAAGAGCAGCATCAGTGCTTTCCAGTTATGCGTTTTGCGATTGTTGGTGCAGGAGTATAAAAAATAAACACTGATTTCAGTTGCAATTTAGTTGAGCTCATATATAATGAAAATGGCTTTTGCAATCATTTTGCAGGAGACCAGCATATTTTCCAAAACAAAATGTAATATAAAATAGACTTTTTACACCGCAATGCAGTTAAAAATGTAAGAGAATTTTTAGAGTTCATTGTTATTCTAGACATAATAACAGCAGCCATATTAGCATAATAGAGATGTAATCATTTAGTCTTACAGGGAGCCACTGCAGTTACCTGTATCACAAATCTGTTAATTACAGCCATCAGTAAATAGGCCTTGATATGAAAGACCATTGTGATAGCGCCAAAGCCCGCGCAACTGTCTCCAGGTAGGCTTTGAAATGATAAGTGCAAATGGTTTCAAAGGAGATTTTAGGTCTCCATGACTGCAGATTAAAGTGTCTCCAAGTACTCTTTGACATTACAGTCCATAAACAGCCCCTATAGAGCCATAAAGTATATTATATCAATGATCTATGGATTTAAAGCGTTGACAAAGCCCTGGAAATAAATTTTATTTAGACAACACTTCTGCTTATGTGAAACACTATTTTTTTCTGCATTCCTCTTCTTTTTAAGGGAACCTCACAGAAAACTGAAAACATTCTATAGAAATCCAGTTCTGTATCTGTTTTCTAGATGTCTCCTCCCACTTTCTTTACTACTGAAGGTATTTGCAATGGAAACCTGAGTTTTATTTGTTCAGTTCCTTAATTCCCACCTAATTCTCCATGACATTGCAACAAATTGCATGTGAATAAAGGTTTATTAGTAGATTCATAGAATTTAAGGCCAGAAGGGACCCTTAAATCGTGTAGTCTAGTCCTGTATATCACAGGCCATTAAATTGCATCCATTTATCCCTGTATTGGGCTCACTAATGTGTTTTATTAAATCACATCTTCTAGAAAAGCATCCAGTCATGATTCAAGATGAAGAATCCATCACTTTCCTTGCTAGTTTGTTCCAATAGTTATCACTGTCATGGTTAAAAATTGTGCCATGTTTCTAATACGAATTTGTCTGGTTTCAGCTTCCAGCCATTGGTTCCTGTTATGCCTGTCTTCCCTAGATCAAAGAGCTTTTTGGCACCTAGTATTTTCTCCCCAAACAGTGATTAAGCCACCTCTCCGTCTTCTTTTTTGTATGCCAAATAGACCAAGCTCTTTAAATCTCTCACTGTCAGGTAGTTTCTCCAGCCCTCAAATAATTTTTGTGATTCTTTTCTGCAACCTTTCCAGATTTTCAACATTCTTTTAAAAAATGTTGTCTCCGGAACTGGATATAGCATTCCAGTTATGGTTATGACATAAAGTAGACAATAAATAGCAAAAATAAGTGAACTCTTAATAAAGGTCCTGATTATACACAAAAAGCATCACTAGCAGCAGGGTCGGATTAAGGCAGGGGCTTTAGAATCATAGAATATCAGGGTTGGAAGAGACCTCAGGAGGTCATCTAGTACAATCCTCTGCTCAAAGCAACACCCAGCAAGCCGAGCCTTAAAAGGATAGAGATTCTGTCAGCTCCCTAGGTAACCCATTCCAGTGCTTCACCACCCTCCTAGTGAAATAGTGTTTCCTAATATCCAACCTAGACCTCCCCCATTGTAACTTGAGACTGTTGCTTCTTGTTCTGTCATCTGCTTCCACTGAGAACAGCCGAGCTCCATCCTCTTTGGAACCCCTTTTCAGTAGTTGAAAGCAGCTATCAAATCCCCACTCATTCTTCTCTTCTGCAGACTAAATAACCTCACTTCCCTCAGTTTCTCCTCACAAGTCATGTGCCCCAGCCCCCTAATCATTTTTGTTGCCCTCTGCTGGACTCTCTCTAATTTGCCCATATTCCTTCTGTAGTGAGGGAACCAAAACTGGATGCAATACTCTAGGTGTGGCGTCACCAGTGCCAAATAGAGGGGAATAATCACTTTTCATCCAAAGGGGATGGATCTAGACTGTTCTCAGTGGTACCAGATAACAGAACAAAGAGCAATGGTCTCAAGTTGCAGTGGGTGAGGCTTAGGTTGGATATTAGGAAAATCTTTCTCACTAGGAGGGTGGTGAAGCACTAGAATGGGTTACCTATGGAGATGGTGAAATCTCCTTCCTTAGAGGTTTTTAAGGTCAGGCTTGTATGGTTTAGTTGGGAATTGGTCCTGCTTTGAGCAGGGAGTTGGACTAGATGACCTCATGAGGTCCCTTCCAACCCTGATATTCTATGATTCTAGCCCTGCTGCACCGCCTGTGGTAAGTGCCTCCCAGCTGGAGCCTACATCTCACACCCCCTCCTCCAGATCAGAATCCCCCTCCTGCACCCAAACTCCCTCCAAGACCCTCCACCCCCTTTTACACCCCAATCCCCTGCCCAGCTCCCTCCTGCACCAAACTCCGTCCCAGGAAAAAGACTTGTATGCAGGGACCCCACAAAATCTAATAGCCCTGGGCCCACAGGAGAGTTAATCTGGGCCCTGACTAGCAGTAATCTTGGAAACAAAAATAAACACACACACCCAGACTATAGAACTATAATTGTTTTTACAGACTGCAATGTTTGCAATTTCACATGAACCATCAGCTTCTCCTTATGTGTTACCAAATAGGCTAGATGTTAGAAAATTTTCTGCAAATGTTTAGTGGAATTCTGATTTTTTTAATATTTTTAGTTCACTTTGCTGCAAAGGTTGAAATTTTTTGACCACCCGTATTGAGTGCTCTTTCATCATACAAATGTTTGGGGGAAAGATTTTATTCAAACATATATTATAGGTGTATTCATTGCTACTTTAAGCTCTTTTGTGGGTTTAGGTTCCATAGAGGATTGCTGTGATGGGAGCTCTGCCCTTTCTTCTACCTCTGACATGCTCCTTCTTATTTGTGAAATGTCCCCCTCCCTTCCTGATGTGCTTTCAATGCTGCAAGAGGGTGAAGCGAGGAGCAGGGCCCAGAGGAAACTTAGATGTACCAGAAGGAATTCTTTTCTGGGGATTTGTTACTGAGTTATAGCCCCTTTGCATCACTCAAGGGAACTCAGCTTGTGAATCTGCTCCATTGTTTTTGTGGATTTGGAAGTGAAGGTTGCAAGTGAATGTTCGAAGCTAGAGAATGAGAAGCTAGAGACACTGTTGTCATTCTTATCCATTAATATCCTTTTCTTTCCACAACCTTCTCTCAGTGAGAAAACAGAAATAACGTGACTTAAATGACCAATTACATATCTGGAATAGTGCGTCTTCAAATTAATACTCACAAAGAACAGTGTATGACCGTTCCATAGGTTGAATTATTCTCTTTAAACAACTGTCAAAAAACAAACACATTCAAAAAATTTTCGTAAGCAAACCAGAAAAAAGTAAGCTAATTTCAATACATACACTGACTCTTATGTTGTTTCCCATGAATAATGTGATCAGTTCTAATCTTGACACTATAATCATTTTCAGCCATTCTCGTCTGTCCTGCCTGTGGCCCACATGTTAAAGATTGTGTGCTGTACCAAAGCCAATCAGGTAAAGTCTTCTGTGTCAAAAATCCATTCATTATCCAACACTGCTGAGATGGTTTTACTGATGACATATGCTGCAAATAAAAGAGTAAGGCACAGCTGTGTGGTTTAAATTAGATCCTTAACACCAGATTCTAATGTCTATGGTCCACTTAGTGGTCAAATGTCTTTCTTGTGCTGGTTCACAAGGCCACTATTAACTCTTCATTATTTCACTCGAAGACTCACCTTTGCCATGATGGCTACCAATTAACTATAACAGTCAAATTTCCCTGCAACAATGTCATAATTACTTGTGCTGTAGACATCATTGTAAAGGAAGATCTTCAGGTGAAATTTTAGGCTCAATCCTGCTGTCATAAACAGATTGTTAAGGGTTAATGTCTCTTGTACCTGTAAAGGGTTACAAGCAGGGAACTGGACACCTGACCAGAAGACCAATCAGAAGACAAGATACTTTTAAATTTGGGTGGAGGGAAGCTTTTGTGTGTGTTGTTTGTCCGTTGTGTGTTCTTCTCTCGGAGGGTCTGAGAGAGACCAGACATTACTACAGGCTCTCTAAGTTTCTTTTCAAATAGTAAGTAAAAACAGGCGGTTTAGGCTTTCTGATTGTTTTACTCTATTTGCAATTGTGGATCTGGCTGGTTAACTTTTATATGTGTAGTTGCTGGGAATATTTTGATTTGTATTGGTACTGGGGGGAAAGTCTCTTTCTGGTGTCTGTAAGCTATAGGACCCTGTAATATTTACATCTTGAAGTTACAGAGATAATTCTTTACTTTTTCCTTTCTTTTATTAAAAGATTTCTTTTTAGAGAACCTGATTGATTTTTTTTTCTGGTTTCCCTTGCTTTATTCCAGGGGATTGGGATAATTCACCAGGATGGGTGGGGGAGATGGGAGGGGGGAGAGATAGAATCTCTCTCTGTTTTCCTTGAATCTGTTTGCCTCTTTGTGGAAGGGAAGGGAGATGCTTCTGTATATGGTGATTTAAGAGGTTGGATCAGTATCTCTCAGGATAGCCCAGGGAGGGAAATTCTGGGAGAGGGAAAGGTGGGGGAATGGTTTATTTCTCCTTGTTTTAAGAACCCAAGGGATCTGGGTTCTTGGGGTCCCCAGGGAAGGTTGGGGAGGTCAGAGTGCCCCAAAACACTATATTTTTGGGTGGTGGCAGTGCTATCAGATCTAAGCTGGTAATTGAGCTTAGAGGATTCAGGTGCTAGTATCTCATTTTCTGAACTCTAAGGTTCAGATCTGAGAAGGAATGCTATGACTAACACCAGATTCTAATGTCTATGGTCCACTTAGTGGTCAAATGTCTTTCTTGTGCTGGTTCACAAGGCCACTATTAACTCTTCATTATTTCACCCGAAGACTCACCTTTGCCATGACGGCTACCAATTAACTATAACAGTCAAATTTCCCTGCAACAATGTCATAATTACTTGTGTTGTAGACATCATTGTAGAGGAAGATCTTCAGGTGAAATTTTAGGCTCAATCCTGCAAACACACATGTTCAACTTTATGCATTTGTTTAGGACTATTCATGGGGCAACATTGAGTATATACTATTATAGGACAAGAGCCTAATGAAGAGAAGCTGGTGGACTTGCAGACCATATCGGGAAGCATTACATGCAAAGGAGATGGACAGAGTAGGTGCAGAGACAGTTGTTATAGAAACAGACATCTGTTGTATAATCTATGGATTACTGACACAAACATTAACTGCTCATTTACAGTATAAATGCCAATTTGGAGATTTTAACACATGCTCATTGGCAGGATGAGCCATAATGACTAGAAATTATTATAGCGTCAATATTGCAGGTGGTCAATTTATTCTTTGCAAACAATTTATCTGCTTAAATTAGTTTTTGTTTGTGATTTTTCCTATGAGGAGGTCAGTTTTTTTATGAATGGGTTGGCCTCAGTCCCCCAGAGAACAATGGGTGGAGTTGGCAGCCATTTTAAAAGGACAATTCTCCTTGGAATTCTCTGTGGTAAAACGGCATTATTCAGCTTCTGCTGAAGAAGTAACTTTCAGCTATAAAGAATATGGAGGCCAGGGGAAGAGAAGTGATCATTAATCCTAAAATACTTCCTTCAAATGTAGCATATAGACAAGAGTTCAAATGTTAATTATATGGGAAGTTGTGTTTGTTATTCCATTAGTGAGTTCATTAAGTATAACAGAGAGTTCTGAAACCAAATGTTACATTTCTTAAAAGAGCCATTTAAAATTAATTTTAACTCCTAAACGAATTAACATATTTACTTGTATAGTCTCATAAAATTTATTCTATATTCAAGAAATACTACAGTTTTGGAGATGTTGTGCTGTATTTTTCATACATAAGAGGTTGAATATTTGCATTAAATGCACTGTGAAACTCATAATTTGAGTATCCTTACTTAAGATTACCTCCATATGTAGTAAGTTAATCACAGCTCAAATAAACATCATAGCATTAGCACTTTTCTGTATCAAGATGTGGCCAATTGATACCTGATTATCCTACTTCTTTGTTGTTTCCTTTTCCACTGTTCCATCTCTTCCTTTGCATTGTATTAGGCTATGTCTACACTACAAGCTAGAGGGTGTGATTCCCAACTCACATCCCTTATGTGTGTAACAATAGTATTGATGTGGTAGCACAGGCAGTGGTGACATGGCTGAGCTTCTGCCAAGTACATACTGACAGGGTTCATGAGGTTTGTACATGGCATGGCTAAATTATGGCGCCTCCACTCATGCTAGCTCTTATTGAGCTCTTTTGAATATGTAGACATAAGCTTTAAATCACAAGTCTAGCTTGTAGCATAAATGTAGCCTTATGTAGATTATTAGGGCACATTTTTTGTGTTAGCGGAAACAAGTAATAAATCATAAGAACAATAAAAATGTACACGGCTGTAACTGAGATCAGAATCTGGCCCTTAATGTTACTTTTGGTGGTATTTTGTATGTATGTGTTCACTTAATAATGCAAGCGTTTCTAAAGTCATTAGACAATTCCTCCCGTGCTATGTAACTCATTTTATTTATGATAGCTGCATTCTCACTACTTCAGATCAGAATTTCCAATCAGTACCTAAAAACTCATTCTTGTGCAATTGTTCCCTCATGGTTTCTTTGTTTGCATATTGTAATTATGGATAGCATTAATTGTTCAAGCTACTTTTGCTAATTATATTTGTATTCCTATATTTCAAATGTCTATTACATATTTTCCATTTATGGAGTATAGTCTTGTTTTATTGTGGTGTCTCAATGGGTTCGTTATTTTTTACTGCTACACAATATATACATAAAATACGGGGCATGAATATGTGATTGCATGGAGAGTTTTACTGAATAAATATTGGTCCCAGTGCTAGCGGAAACAGATTTAAAATTAAGATAACAGATAAAAAATGTTATTTTATTATGAAAAGGGAGTTTTAAAAGTTAATCCTATTGATGTCAGTGAGATCCTATGTGGGTCAAAGGTCTGCTAGCCACTGAAAGATCAGAATCTTCCTTTTTACTAGTTGCAGAATGCAATTTGTTTACTTTTCTAGGACAGTGACAACAGAGAAATACGTTTAAATTTCTTGATCACATGCACTTAGAGCCTGATCCAAACCCGAAATGCTCTCATTGGCTTCAGTGGCTTTGGATCAGACTCTAACATAGTTCTGAAATGATTAGGTTAAAAACAATTCCACAGAATGTGACTCCAGAAAGAAAAAAGTCACTAGAATTAAAAATTAGGTGGTAAAGTCTGGGGCACGAGGGTGGGATCACCCCTGGGAAATATTTTATCTTATTTTTTGATCTTATAAAACCTGGCATCAATTAGGCATCAATCCCTTTTAGGCTCTGAAAGTGGCTATTGCTATTACACAGTGCATTTCTTCAGAAAAAGAATAACTCTTGAGTTTTTTATTTTCCTTTTACGGCACTCAAACCTCACATCGGTGAAAAACAATGATAGCAACACGGACATTTATTTTTTCCTTTCTCTACCCTCTTACTCAGAAATACTATGCAACATTTTTTGTCAGAGATTTGGCTTATAATGTATCCCACTGTATATGAGGGATTGGCTAAATTCTCTACAGCAATTTCTCTAAAATTCTCCTTTCCCCCCTTTTACTGGATTTTCTTTAGTTGTGATGCTTTTCCTGCTACTGCCTAGGTAATGGGTCGTATTATTCAACTTGCTTCCCATTCAACACATATATTTTGCTATGAGCTGTCAAAATAATTAAATACTTAGTATAATTTGAGTACTTAAAATGACAAAAAATGCTGCTGATAAGAATAATGGAAGAAACAGAAAAGCAAAAAAAAAATCACAAGGGTAATTCAAACTGCTTCATCTGTAAATAATGAGAATTTAATGAGGCTGATATTCAAAAAGTCTCTCATTTCTTAGTGTATAAAACATTCATTTTTCACATTAATTGTCTTCCTGGTAGCATTCTTAAGACACTGTTCAAAGAGAAAAGGTTATACTATTTTTGCACAGAATGTACATGCATGCAGTTTTCACATAAGATTCTTTTTCCTTTTTGTAAAGAAAAGTCAGTTCACCTGTGGAGCTAGATGAGAATGGTTTTCATATTAATAATCAAAAACCAGGAAGGATAGACAAAATCCTCCCTCTTATTTACTGAGTGGAGGACTCATGAGAGACTTGTGTAGAAACTTTTATCTCAAAATACACCCTTGCCTCTGAACCAAACAGGTGATTAAGGCAAGAACAAGAGAGGCATGAAAGACTAGCAGCAAGAAAAAGAGAGAAAATGCTCAATATTCTGTGCAGTATCTGCCTTGGAAGATGGGTTGCAGGGAAGAATTAACGAAGCAAACTGTTCTGGCAAGCAAACTGTTTCAAAGCTCATGAGATTTATGCCACTCAAATGATAGGCTAACTCTCTTCATTGACAACCTGAATATGCCCAGAAAACTTATAATAGAGAATGAGCATACAAAGTATTTTAAAATAAATCCTTGTTGGAAACGTCTACTACTCTGAGAAAGATTAGAACCATAGGGATTGGCATGGAGCACACTTCCAGGGCACCCGCTCCTGCCAGGACACAGCACTGCAGGGATTCTTCCACTCTAGCAACCTCTGTAGGCCATGTGCCTTTGTGAATGATTCAGCTCTCCAACAAGAAGGGGTCCAGGTCCAACATATTTTGGAGTAGTACAAGTTCACTTCAGCAACCAAAGTGTCTCAACAAATCAGCCCTTCCTCTGAGCTCTCTCTTCATTAGTCTGTCTCAGCTACTCTGAAGTCTTCTCTCCAGCTCTGGTATTGAGCATTGGCCCCTCAAATTGAGTATTCCTCAGGTATCTATTCTCCTGCAATCTTTGGCTCAGACTCCTTGAAAGAAAACTCTCTGCTCCTTAAGGTTCCTCCCCTCAGATTGAGCTCTCTCCAGGTGTCCATTAAGATATCACCTCATGCCTCTTATTCCTGCCTCTCTGTTTGAGAAGCAACTAATTAATTATAGTACAGGTATAATAATTGTGAATAACCATATCTAAACCCTTTCAAGCCTGTGATGGAGTTTCACAAGTAATGAAATAAAGGATAAAGTTCAGAATGAGAGCATGACACCATCATCTTGGTCTAAACCAAAGATGTGGAATGTCTGAACTGAATTTAAGTGCACTGCATAAAGTGATGACCCCACTAAACGATCTAAAAAGACTTTGGAACAACTAAAGAAGAATCCTGCTCCAATTTTACAATGACCCCACTGCATGCTAAGACAGTAAGATGGGACTGAGTCAAGTGATCTCTTTCAGTCTCACTATGACTGACTGACAGCCAGTCGGCCAAGAATGAAAACCATTCTACTTGGATTTAGGGAAGTGATGGTGAATGCTCTTTGTTCCCAACTGTTACAGTCAGGGTCCAGACACCCCAAGGGGAGAACAGAAGGTTTAAAATGCAAACATAAATGGTTAAATCAACTGATTGTATACTATGTCTTGTATTATCCAAATACTGAGAAAAGGTTTTTTTACGAAAGCTTGTAATGTTTGTAATGTTCTGATAGCTATTATGATATATAGTAATACAGCATGGCCAGAGGGCAGCAGGAGAGTGTTAGCAGGGAGCCTTATTCCCTGCAAGGAGAGGAAGGTTTGCTATAGATTAACCAGAGCACCTGAAGTCAATTATGGCACCAGCAGTCAGTCATGTGATAAAAACCTCCTACTTCAGCCAGATAGTGTGGGAGTTGGAGTAGGAAGGTTTGGTTGGAGCAGAGAGCAGTTTGAAGGAGTTGGAGCAGAGAATAGTTTTGAAGAGAGACCAAAAGGAAAGTTTGGAGGAGTACTGCAGTGGGCTGAGAAATCCAAAAAAACCCTAGGTAAGGGGCACCTGGCTTATGTAGAAGGAGGGCAAGAAGCCCCTTCACAAGTTGAAGGGCAGGAGAGGGAAGCAGCCCAGGGGAAGGAACCACTAGTTCAAGTGGTTCACCACATACCTCAGGGCCCCTGGGTTGGGACCTGGAGAAGAGGTCCCTCCCTCTCCACTCCCCTCCTCAAGAACAATAGTGGGGTAATTAAAATACCGATTCAGAGGCAAGCAATGGTGCCCTGAACCTTCCCCAAAGAAGAGAAAGCGTGAGACCCAGCATAACAATACTGGCAATTTGGCACAATATATACAGACCAAGGTTATGAATTTATGTATTTGTATATATAGAAAACCTTGCTCACAAACTTCAGTTCCACTTCACAGGAGGGTGTGGACCAGTCAGGCTGGGAGGGGCACTTCCCAAACCAGTTGTTTACATGAAACCAGCTTCAAGTACCGATCCATTGTCCAGCTGAGGAAAGAACAATGATGGACCATTAAAGTTAATGGAAAGACATTGAGACAAACTGTAGATTATTCCCCCACTCCGAATAACCATGAGACACCATCTCAGGAGACTAAAAAAAATCAGAAGGGAAAAAAAAGGATAAAAAACCTTTAAAAAAGGAGGCTTGAAATGAAAATGTTCATCCAAAAACTGAGGGCCATCCTCTAGGCAGGAAACTTTGAGTGAGAAGCTGGGTCTGCCCCTACAGTTATGGGGCATGCTGGGAAACTGTGCAAGGGCAATAGGTAGCTTGTATTAGAAAAGGAATTTTATCAAATATAGAAGTGTAAAAGCCTGAGCTGTGCCTTTATGTTTATTTTCTGCTTAATTTGTCTATTTTTGCTCTTCTTTACAATTTCATCTTTGAATCTCTGTTTTTCCTATTAAATACTCTTTTTGTTCATTTTTACCCTAAGCAGGTCTCTGTTGTGCAAACTGGGTGAAGGGTGTGTGCTCCAATGTGAACTGATAACTGGGGGTCTGATTTCATGCCTTCAGGGGTGAGGAACAAGAGGGGGTAAATCCAAGTGTCTGATAAAATTAAGAATTCAGGAAGGACAGATTTGAGGAGATTTGGGACTGGAAGGGCTATTGGTGTCATCCTGCAAGGAGTCAGTAGGCGGGAGAGAGCTGTGGTGAGACTTTGTGCTTGTGGACAAGCTCACGCCTTACTGGTCTGGGAGATCCCCAAAACGTCACACCAACATCATCACCAAGTGTCTGACCAGACCAGACTGTTTGTGAGGGAATGAGAAGGAACTCTACAAATTGTGTGTGTATGAGAGAGACAAAGAGAGAGAGAGGTATATTAGGAGAAGAAAGGTAGACCAAAGCAAGAAACTGAAGGCTTATTACTTAACCTTTGTCCGAGGGGACAGGCTTATTGTTACTCGTAATAACTGATTGTTTATTTCAATACAAGCTTTCGACTGTGCTAGATTACTTAGATTTGTAATGAGATATGGAGCCTTTTATTTCAAGTTTCCTTGTTCAGTATGACTAGATTGGTAGTGGCTAAATGTTATTGCCTTTATGACCTTCTATTCTGCTTAATAAAGGCCCCAAAATGTCAACCAGTGATTTTTGTATCTTGCCCAATAACTTGGGCTTGAACCAAATACTTTCTGTTCAGTAATCTTTTTTAAATGAGTGGAAGATCTGAGTTAGCTGAAATTTACTAGTTGTTTATTATTATTTGTCTTTTTTTAGATTCACAGTTCCTAAATGAAAGCTGGTCATATCACAAAAAGCAGCATTAAATTTAGTACCTTTAGTGGCAGTTTCAAGACCAAAGTAGTTTGTGATAGTGGTAAGAAAAAAGACTGCATAAACATGGAAACCAAGCTGCACTCTGGACCCCAGAAATGATCCCTCCAGATCAGCTTGAAGCACATTAGATAGCTGGGAATAAAACTGGATGCAGGCCCAGGACAAAGCAGAAACATCACAGTGTTTACTATCAAAGGGATTGTGGTGTTAGACCCACAATGGGCAAAAACTAAGCCTAAAAGCTTACAAAAAGCCTTCAAGCTGTCAGGTTGGAAAAGGAGTAGCTCAGGGACTTTAGAAAGCCAGGGCCTTAGTTTATACTCATTATGTAGCCCTATCCAAAAGGTTTGGCCACCACTGTTCCAGAGGGAAATTTGAAAACAAATCTGTTTCTTGCATTAAAAACAGCTATAGAGAAGCATTTACTATAGATTCCAAATATCTTTGTTTTGGCAATATGCTGCTCTCTAGGATTCGCTGACTGTTCTCCCTCTACACATTTTGTAATGATAGCTTAATCTCTGGCCATGACTGCATGCAGAAGCCCCTGGGATGCTGGTTTAATACAAAACAACTCCACAAGGAAATTTCCAAATCTTACTGCAGTGCTTGGACGCCAAGGCAATAGGTACTCTACAAAACAATAAAAAAACAGGCAACTTGAAAAATGCTAAGAACAATGGGTCCATGTTCTTCAAAGGTGACAGTTTTTCTTACCTATGTATTAATTTCAGGCTTCTTAAGCAAAAGGGTATGATCGGTGTTTTGGCATCTATCATGGCAGAGGTCTTAACTTGAGCCATGCCCACTCCTACTCAGAATGCTCCTACTCTAGGAGCCATGACTGGGTGACACAGAGGCAGTTATGCCAGTATAATGCCACTTGCTGATTCCCCTACATAAAGGGAATACCCAACTGGCTGTTTAGGCCAGTTCTCCGCCCCCTGTGCAGAGTTAGAGTGACACAAATGGGAATGGAGTGGGAGACAACCTGTCTAGACATATTGCAGAGCATTGATTCACTGAAGGAAGATGTTTACTGTTGGTAGCTAAATTGAAACTACTTTTATGCCTATAGGATTGAATGTTGAGGTCCTAATTCAGACTAACCCAGGCAAATTCAATAGGCCTGACAGACTACTGTCTAACCTCATTTTTAGGCTGGTGTAATTGCACTGAAGCCATGTGAAAGTGATGAGGTAAGGGAGGACCCAGCTTCTCCTCTGCACAAACCAGCAGGATTGGTCAGGCACAGAAAGGACCTATTTAAAGTGTGTCAAAGCTGCCACTCAGTATAACCTTATGTACATTTTCCCTGCCAACACCTTATGTACCTCTTTGTTGTCAATGTCTATGTACCTTCCCTGCTATGCCTTTAAGATACAATCTAATCCTAAGGCTTTTGCTATGATAAGGTTGTTTTGCTCATGCACAGTGATCTATCCAGTATCTGTCTCTTTCATCCAAACTCAAAGCTTTTGTTATTTGAAATCAATGAATTTACACCCGCATAAAATTGGAGTAAGGCAGTAGTGGATCAGGGCCAGTGCTCTGCTTAAGAAAGGAGGTCATGACTTTGCCTATGATGAAGAGTGACATACATACAGCATGCAGTGGTATATCTTAAAGCCCACAATGCAATAATAGCCTCATTGAGATATTATGATTAAAATCAATGCTACAATCTCATTTTGGAAATCCATTTACTGTAGGTCTCTTCCAGCATCAATTATTCAGCGATTTCATTGGTTTATGTTCCATATAACGTGGGCAGTGGTGTGTGAACCAGAGGGGCATCTTTTCAGGTATAGGAACAGTTTCCAGTGAGAAGACTCATTTCAAGGTTCATTAGGAATATATTTTTATTGTTGCAAATTAGTCAACAGTCTCCTCCTTTTAAGCATTAGCTAAAGCTCTGAACCAGCCACTAATATGCAGCTGGAAAGTCAAAAGGAAAATTTTATTACAGTTACCGATGCAGAGAAATATTACTTTACTTTCACCTTGGCCCTCTTCTTTTCCCTTTCAGGTTCCAGAGTGTTCTGCACCTAACAACTAATGTCCCTTTCAGCTCTGAGTCTGGATGAGAGGTAGATACTGAATAGATCCCTGAGGATCAGCAAAATAACTTTATCTTAGCAAAAGAACTGTATATAGTGCTGCTGTGCAAATGTTAAATCCCAAGGGCTAGATTGTATTAAAGGCAGAGCCCTGCACTTATGGCGGGATGCTCTGGGCCTATGTTGCACTGGCTGTCCTGCCATCCTTTAAACTGATACAACTTGTGCTCCTTCTGTGGTATGCCACTTCAGAGAATAGACCAGACTATGATCCTTTGGGGCAACTAGTGCCACTAATAGAGATAGCAAAAACAGTGGCTGCATTCCCCAGCCATACTATAGCTGGACTCTGGCAGGGATACATGTGTTGAAGTGAGTTCACACATTTTGTGCCCTTTTCTCTCCCCCTTGCATGCTCATCCAAGCCAAGACTATATGTTAGGGAAGCTTTCAAGAAAAAAAAAGAGGCGTCTGTGAAGTTTTTGAATTTCGTGAAATAATTTAGAACAGCAAATGATTTGCATTCAACACCTTCCTCCTTTCAAATCCTTGATATATTAAAATCCTCAAGAGATGTTGTTCAAGGCACTGATGTGATTGTTGTTATATTGAGCAGACCACGAGAGGCTAAAAATAATTCTTTAAAATTTGGAAAAGAGAGAAACTCAAACTGCAAAGAAAATCAGTATCAGGACAAGACTGCTATGTTTTTAGCGTCTGATTTGGATCATTTCCATTCAATTAAGTGTGTAGGGTAAGTTGAAGTTTTCCCTCTCATATGTGGATTTTTTTCTTGTATCCTGTGTTTCCTATTCTCTATAAATTCACTCTTCATATATTTTGTAAGTAGTGCAGGCTTCCAAACAATTCTAAATCAAAAAGAAGTTTTTTATATTTGGTTTCATTAAAACTGCACATATTTCAGACATGCAATCTTTGAAAAAATGGGCCCCATCATATAGAACAGAACATTCTGAGATAAAACTCTTACAAAGCTATTGAGAATGAATTGGATCAGTTACTGATTGTAACATTACTATGGATAGTATACCAAAGTCTGCATTCTACTGGGGAGCAATGTTGATTCATTGCTATGAGTTCTTTAAATATGAATGTTAGATGACAACATTGTTTAAACAATTGCTGCATGTGTGTACTATGTTGTTGAAGCTGGTTTAAAGTTAGGCACATGTTTAAGTGATTATAAAGTAACCTCTGGACCATAAAGTAAACATAAATCCTGCTTTTATTTACAAGTGATACTTAGGCTTGATGTAACATAGCTTTTGTACCAATGTAACTGTTTTGGCTAGGGACTGATTTTTTTACTGATATAGTTATACCAATACAACCTTTACTGTGGAAACAGTTATTTCAGTATAAAGTTGTCTTATACAAGTGTAGTTTGTTTACCTTCCCATGAAGAAATAGCTATATTGGTGCTTTATACTGCTATAAGTACAACATCTATTCTAAGGAGGTTGTATCACTTTAAGTGCTTGTCTACACATAAAAGTTGGTATGTTTTCTGTGACATTTTCTATCCTTAACCATGTGCCTTGTCTATATCTGTCTTCCTGAGTACTGTGCCTTTTAGGTCTGTTAAACGTTAGTGTGTATCAGTTTTGTCTGTTTTGCATGGGAAATATTACATGATCACTCACTTCCTCATGCCCGTCACCCCAATCGGGGTATGGGCCGCCAACAACAGATCTCCAGAGTCCTCTGTCCTGGGCCATTCGTTCTAACTGGTTCCAGGTATAGCCCATTTTTTTGCTATCAGACTGAAGGTCACGTCGCCAGGTGTTTCTTGGACGGCCTCTTTTCCGCTTGCCTTGGGGGTTCCACCGCAGTGCCTGTCTGGTGATATTAGTTGGCTGCTTGCGTAGTGTATGTCCTATCCAACCCCACCTTCTCCTTCTGATTTCTTCCTCTGCTGGGAGTTGACAGGTCCTCTCCAAGAGGTAGATGTTACTGATGGTGTCTGGCCAGCGGATCTGGAGAATCCTTCTGAGGCAGCTATTTATGAAGGTCTGGATCTTCCTGATGGTTGTTTTTGATTGTCCTCCAGGTTTCAGCTCCATACAATAGGACTGATTTCACATTGGAGTTGAACAGTCGAATTTTTATTGCCAAAGACAGCTCTCTGATGTTCTTGAGCTGTAAGAAGGCTGCTCTTGCCTTACCAATCCTTACTTTGATGTCTGCGTCTGTGCCACCCTGCTGGTCGATGATGCTACCTAGGTAGGTGAAGGACTGCACTTCTTCCAGGGGGGGCTTCCATTCAGTGTAACTGGGTCATTGCTGATGGAGTTAATTCTAAGGATCTTGGTCTTGTCCTTGTGAATGTTGAGGCCAACCTGTGATGATGTGGCTGCCACTACGTTGGTCTTCTCTTGCATCTGCTGTTTACTGTGCGAAAGGAGCGCAAGGTCGTCAGCAAAGTCCAGGTCATCAAGCTGGATCCACAACGTCCACTGGATTCCGTTCCTACGCTCGTAGGTGGATGTCTTCATAATCCAATCGATGACAAGAAGAAAGAGAAGTAGTGACAACAAGCATCCTTGCCTGACTCCAGTTTGCACCTAGAAGCTGTTAGTAAGCTGCCCTCCATGGATCACTCTACAGTGTATACCGTCATATGAGTTCTTGATCAGGTTGACCACCTTTGCTGGGATGCCGTAGTGCCGAAGGAGCTTCCAAAGGGTCTCTCGATCCACGCTATCGAACACTTTCTCATAGTCAACAAAATTGATGTACAACGAAGAGTTCCACTCTATAGACTGCTCGAGTATGATGCGAAGCGTTGTTATCTGGTCCGTGCATGATCTGTTCTGCTGGAAACCTGCCTGTTCATCTCGTAGCTGTGGATCGACGGCATCCTTCATTCTCTCTAAGAGAACTCGGTTGAAGACCTTCCCTGGCACCGACAAGAGTGTGATTCCTCTATAATTGGCACAGTTGCTAAGGTCTCCTTTCTTGGGGATTTTGATGAGATATCCCTCTTTCCAGTCTACTGGAATCACTTCTTCTTCCCATATCTTCTCAAAGATGGGGTACAGCATTTCCACTGAAGCATCCAGGTCTGCTTTCAGGGCATCTGCTGGGATGTCATCAGGTCCAGCCGCCTTCCTATTCTTCATCATGGTGATGGCTTTTCTGATCTCGTCTCTGGTTGGTTTATCACAATTAATTGGGAGGTCCTCGTTAGCTGAGTTGATATCTGGTGGATTTGGTGGTACTGGTCTATTCAGGAGTTCCTCAAAGTGCTCCGCCCATCTGTTCATCTGTTGTTCTATTCCTGTTATAGACTTTCCCTGCTTGTCTTTAACGGGACGTTCTGGCTTGCTGAACTTTCCAGACAGTCGCTTGGTAGCATCATACAGCTGTTTCATATTACCGGTGTATGCTGCCTGCTCCGCTTCTGCTGCCACTTCATCCACATACTCTCTCTTGTCCTTCCTGATATTCCTCTTCACTGCTCTGTGGGCTTCAGCATACTCTTTTTGAGCTTTGGCCTTTGCTGCTCTAGTCCTGCTGTTGTTGACTGCTGCCTTCTTCTTCTTTCTGTCTTCTATCTTGATCAAGGTCTCTGCTGTGATCCACTCTTTCTGCTGGTGTTTCTTATTCCAAGCACTTCCTGGCATACTGACGTAAGTGTCTCTCTCACATTCTTTCATCTGTTTAGTACGCTGTCTTCCTCTTCCTCAGACTGATCCTGTAATACTGAGAACTTATTCTTCAGCCTCAGTTCAAAATCTTCCTTGATCTTATGGTCCTTCAGAAGGCTGAATTTGTACTTCACTCTTCTGTCTGACGTGTCTATCCAGTTCTTTTTTAGCTTCAGCTTCAATCTGGCCACCACTAAGTGATGGTCGGACGCCGAGTCTGCTCCTCTTCTAACTCTAACGTCCTGAAAGGATCTTCTAAACTTCTTGCTAATGCAGACATGATTGATCTGATTTTCTGTCGTGCCTGCTGGTGATACCCAGGTACTCTTGTGGATCCGCTTGTGAGGAAAGATGCTATCTCCTATGACCAGGTTGTTAAGTGCACACAAATCCACAAATCTCTCTCCATTCTCACTCATCTCTCCCAGAGCGTGGGTCCCCATGACTTGTTCGTACCTGTGTTGTCAGGTCCAATTTTGGCATTAAAGTCTCCCATAAGGATGATGATGTCTTTGTCTGGGAGAATCTCTAATATATTCTGGAGTCTGTTGTAAAAATAATCTTTGTCCTCCTCTTCGCTGTCATTAATTGGAGCATAGCACTGAACAACATTCATCTTAATCCTCTTCATTTTAGTTCTGAAGGATGCTGTGATGATCCTGGGACCATGTGCCTCCCAACCAATCAGTGCTCTCTGTGCCTGCTTGGACAACATGAAGCCTACTCCCTGTGTGTGGGGTGCATTGCTCTCTTCATGTCCTGAATACAGCAACAACTCTCCTGTCAACAGTCGTCTCTGCCCCGCTTGCGTCCATCTTGTCTCGCTAATGCCTAATAAGGTCAGGTTGTTGCTCCTCATCTCTGCTGCAACCTGCACCATCTTTCCTGACTCGTACATGGTCCTCACGTTCCATGTGCCTATGGTAATCCTCCTGGCTGCAAGAAGGGTAATCGGCTTAGTGGCTTCCTCACAGCTTTTACCACCCAGCGTCATGCATCTTTGAATTGAAGATCCTTCTTTTTCCAGGGTAAAAGTCTCTGTTATCTCTATTTTTGGCGTTTCTGTAGCAGGTTGATTTTTACGGGGTGGAGTTGCTAGCCCCACGCCCAACCCTCCTCCTTTATCCTGACTTGGGACAGGCAGATGGCCCCAAAGGACCTCTCTAGTGGAGTTAATATTACATGATATAGGATTCTTACCTTTCTGCAAGGGCCGCCCAGAGGATTCAGGGGGCCTGGGGCAAAGCGGGGCAGCTGCGGCACTTGTACTCACCCGGCAGTGGCCCAGGTCTTTGGCGGCATTTTGGCAGTGGAGGGCTCCACGTCTTCGGCAGCACTGAAGGCCCCCCTGCCACCGAAATGCTGCCGAAGATCCGGAGCGACTGAAGGGCCCCTGCCGCTAAAATGCCGCCGAAGATCCGGACCGACACCGGGCCAGAGCTCACAGGGCATTTTGGCGGTGGGGGGCCCTTCAGTCGCTCCGCATCTTTGGCAACATTGAAGGGCTCCCCACTGCCGAAATGCCGCCCAAGACCCAGGCCGCCGCTGGGTCAGGGTTCGTGGGGCCCCTGCAGCAAATTGCCCCGCTTGCCCCACCCCCCTCTGGGCGGCCCTGCTTCCTGCCAGCTACAATACTGCTGGAGAACAATATATAATTATTTTCAGGATAGGACATATACTGTAAGATCTGCTCTTTCTTGTCTCTGACTACAATTTAATTGTATTATTGAGAAAAGAAGATGGGGGGGGGACCCAATAACAGAGTAAGTTCTGTTATTAAGAGGATGGTGATTATTGTTCTATATGTCCAATGAAGGTAGGACAAGAAATAATCAGTGTAATCTGAGGCAAGGGAGAGTTTGGTTAACTATTAGGGAAAACTTCCTAATAGTAAGGGTAGTTAAGTATTGTAATAGACTTCCAAGGGAGGTTGTGGAATACCCATAATTGGAGGGTTTTAAGAATAAGTTAGATAAACATCTGTCAGGGATGGCCTAACTGTCTCAAACTGGGAGGAATGGATTAGACGACCTCCATTTCTATAATTCATGCATTCCTTCCAGCCCTCCATTTCTATAATTCATGCATTCAAATGCAAATGTATGTGTATGTTTTATGTTGACCGTTTAAAATATTTTAAACATATGTTAACGGTCTGATTTTCTGAGGTGCAAGTTTGAATCCACAGCTCCCATACACTTCAAGGTTGTAGGTGGTCAGCATCTTAGATAATCAGACCATTGGAGTCTGATTTGCAAGTTACTCACAAAAATGACCAGTTAGACATTCAAGTGGCCATTTGCGCTCTCAATAATTCAGTAGTCATGTGTAATACCAATATAAATAGGTTTAAATATCATGTCCCCTTAATTTAAATTAAATAAAAACTTTCTGGCACTATTTAAACTGTTTCTTTTGTTTACAGGACGAAGCACTCTGAAGCAGGAAATGTCTGGTGATCTGGTGATTCATGCTTGTACATCCAAAACAACAGGACCTTAATCTTGATTGGAACTCTAGGCACTACTATAATATTAACATTTAATAATAATAATAATTAATAATAATTAATAATCTACCACTACTTAGATTATTTAGTAATCTCAAAAAGAGATTACTCTATTATAGAAGCAGAGGTGAAAGTGGACTGGTACGGCTGGTATGCGTATTGGTAAAAAGTGGCCACCAGTACCGGCCAGTACACAACCATGGCAGTGCTTTAAAGTCGTCGCCAACGGGGGGCATAAATAGGGAAGCTGCCCTGGGGCCAGCCCTTTAAATCACTGTCGGAGCCTTGGGTGGTGTGGGCCAGGCAGCGCGGATGGGCTGGCTGGGGGACTCTGACCCCCAGGCCCGCCCCTTCTGCCCAAGGCCCGACCCCCATACTGGTAAGTGTTTAATGTTACTTTCACCCCTGTATAGAAATGGATAAAGCAGGGAAGAGAGGATGAAAAGAGACCTATGTAAATACTAAGTCATATGCGCAGGCTGAACTATTTCTGCTTTCTCTGCAAAAGTGTTAACAAATAATGGCACATTTCATTTCTTACTCAAGTTTTACAAACTGGCATTGTAACCTGTTTCATTCACAAAGAGTGTACAATATATGTGGCTTATTTGGTAATCAAATAACCCACAATCAGTTGTTAGTCACTGTTATTTTACCACTGTGACTTTAGCTGTGTCACCATATGCTGACCAGTCTAAGGATGTTATTTAGTCACTAAGAGAAAGTTCTAGCTGCTTATTTAATTGACACCTTAAAGAACAAATTTTGTATATCTGTCTGCAGCACATAAAAGGGTAATCTTATATTTCATTTCACACTGTTGCCTTTGGATTTACAGGCTTTCTTTGGTGTCCTTGGGGAACCACTTTGAATGTAGGCAGCTACAGTTATAATGGTTAGAAAGAAATCAGCAGTTACATGGGAAGTGATCAAACAGTAAATAAAATCACCATTTGGGGCTGTTTTAACAGTATGTCTTTATGGGCATTTGGAATTGTATTTGAATAAAGGCTTTAAGCCTGAGCTAGGATTTAAAAAAACACAGTTTCAAAAGGAGCATGCAAAACGACTCCACTCCTTTGCAGTCCTCAACCATGGGAGTGATGGAAAGTATAAAATTTTACTTGCCTATTCTTATATTTCTGGCAAAAATGATTTCCACCATATCACTCTTTTCTGCAGCATAATAGGACTAATTTACAATCTGTGCTTCAGTAGTGAAGGGTTCTCTATCTTTCCCCATCCTCCATCCAGCTTAACATTTATATTTGCTGTCTTTTCACTTATGTATGCATTCTCTCCCCTCTTTTTCTTTATCCACTGTAGTGACCGCATTTTGAAAAGAACCATAAGCAAAGTTAGAGCATATAAAAAAGAGTGGGTTGACAGTTGTTGAAACTAAAGTTCCCCTATTTAGCTACAGAACATAATGTATACTACATAATATGATACTTAGCTCTTTGATGGTGTTTTTCCCTCATAGGTTTATCAAGGAAGGTAAGTCATTGTCCTCATTTTTACAGTTGGGGAAACCAAGGCACCAAAATGAAGTACTTCACAGCAGATAAGTTGCACAAAGCAATGTAAATAATCCAGGTCTCCTGATTCCAAGTCCATCTCTCTGTCCACTGATCCACGTTGCCTTCATAAGTATTGTTTCCCCCTAAAATGTGTAACTTGTGTTCCACACCTGTGACCTGGATGGACTATCTCCAGGATTTAGGCAGTAATGCAATATTCCAAGGTCCCCCTTGCTAGCAAGTTGCAAAGGTGTGATGAGGGCAACTTTGACATTAGGAAATGGATTTAAAGTAACAGCTCATTTCACATAGTCAACTGAACAACTTCACTTGGTAACAACATTTTGTCCTTATGAAATTAGTTGGATTCAAACCAGTGATTTAGCAGTGAATGACGCCCTAGCAAGTTTCCAATCCCATGAGTCATTCAGCCCTCCCCCCACCCCCGGTAGGCCTTTACTTCTTAATAGCCTCATTGTCACACTCACTCACTCTTCATTGTCACAGAATAGGATCTTAGCCTAGGCCTTTGTATAGTGAATCTTTGTGAAAAAAACTGTATGCATTCTTCGAGCCAGGTGAATGATTTTCTGTTGATTGTACATTGCACACTCAGTGGCATTCAGGAAGCTAGGTCCATGCAGACTCCCCACTTTCCAAGGATTCAGAAGTAGCAATATGTGTTTCTGACAACTGTTCTCCAGTACGTCAATGTGGCACTGCTGTTCCCTCTTGTCTTTAAGCCTGTTTCTTTCCCTTGGTCACACAGTTTATTCTTTCACCGGTGTGGTGCTGGGGTAGGTAATGAGCCACATACTCTGTGCATCAAGGGGTAAAATGCAATAATTATTTGAATGGTTTCAGCAGATAAAAGGATTTCTGAAAAAATAATGAAAGTAATCTAATTAAATTCATCACATAACACTTCTGGATGTTAAAACATTACAGATCCACTCATTCAATGACACAACCAAATTAACGTTTTCTCACCATGTTGTGTCTGAGACACCTGATCTGATTACTGATAATGGGAAACAAGCTTCCTGGATACTTTAGGTTTTGAACATAATTATGTTTTCTTACCTGCGTTTGTTTTTTGCCCTCCCTCTTTTCAAATCTGCTAAGACATACCTCCTTCCTTATGTCCTTTATTAGTATTCTGCAGAAAGTACAGTCTTCATTACTGTAGATAGAGAAGATTTATCTTCATATACACTAGTTGTCATCTGAGAATTTTAGAATTATCTAGTTTAGGGATTCTGGGAAGCAGCTTGTGAGATTCTCATCTTCACTTGTTTTTGTCATTGGCAATACATCTGCACTGAGCTACACTGCTTTTCTGCTCTTTTGTCTAGGAGGCTTTTATGCCCTGGAATGCTAAAGACACATGTTTCTGAGGGGGGTAGAAATAGGAATACAAACCCGTTTTGATAGATGATCTAGTTTATTCTGCACACATCCGTTTTATTGATTTACAAACCAGAAAGACTAATCCAAATTTACATTGCATGTATTTTCTCTGGTCTCAGAGGAATTTCCCTCCCTCCCACAAGATTTAACAATGCAATTTTGTCTTTGCATCCAACAGCCTGTGTGATAGTCAAGTAACCATCAACTAATCAATTTTACTGCAAAACTAGTTTTTTACTTTAAACAAACATCGCCACACTTTCTTGACACAATTTAATAATTTCGCTGTTATGTCATATATCTAGCCTGCACCCTAGGGAGCAGGTAGAAGCCACTGCGGAAATCATGGCACACATGCTTTTGCATGAAATTAAATATTTCTCCCTTAATCCTATCACCAGCAGCTGTTAGGTACCGTGGCTTATTGCACATGGCCTATATAATGAGACAGATTCAGGCAGTTCAAGCTCCTCTGCTGAATGCTGAATAGGGCCCTTCTCTCCAAGGACACTAAGACATACTGCTGTTGAAAAAGAGAACTCCTCATGCAAATGAATAGCTTCAGCATACATGTTTCAAAAAGAAAAGCAGCATTAGAAACAGGGCTTCCTAGCACCAGATAGATCAAATAAAGAGTGAGTTGGTACATGAAATGAAAACTACAAGCAGGGAAGCTCCTTCGAGGTTAGGGGTTAGGGTCTTTGGTCATCAATAAAACTTTCCAAAAATGGGTCAAATCAATCTTTTAATAACTAAATAACTTCTAAGTAAGTCTAAAATTGTAGACAAATATTTCTAATAGCTGATATGATGTTCTGATGAGAGTATAATAGACATCTAAGAACTGTGCAGGAGAACAGAACATTTCTGCATGTAAATGATACAGTTAATTGACCCTTGGTATTAAGAATAGAGAGAACCCAGTCCCAGTTCTATTTTATTTTATCTCTCAGTTCATTGCTCAGTAGGCAGCAAAGTTAAGGGCATTCCTCTGACATGGAAAAGACAGCATTTCTGCATTTGAATGTTCAAGCATAACTAAAAGACTTCTGAAACATCAATTAAAATAATCTAGTAAAAATAATCTGAAAATAAGTTTTGTAACATGAACACTAAAAAGCAAAACAGCTACACTCACTGAGGCAATGTGATTAATATTTTCCCCTTGTAATGTACAATATTGGACTTCATTACAAGTATGGGAAGCTGTTTTTTATCACATTTGAGTTTTGCATATAAAAAGCAGATTAGTCTAAATGGAAAGAATATTTCTTTTGTGTTTCATGTCAAGCATGGTGAAAATTAGTTTCAAGGGGATAACTGGGGTTGCTTATGTTTATAGGGCCAAATCGTCTCCCTAGTGCACACCCAAAGCCCCTGAGCTGTTCAACAGAGGTTGAGGGGTGGAATTGCGCCAGTATGAGCACAATGCAGCTGTTACCTTAGGGCTTCAGTATCCTTTGAAGCTGATGCAGTCCCTCCATCAGACACCAGTATGTGGGTGGTCATGCCTAGTGGTTGGAGCAGGAGTCGGTAGCTAGGAATCAGAGGCCAGGACTTCTCAGAAGTCAGAAACTTGGAACAAGGTGGGTGCAGATTGGAACAAATAGGCCCTGGAGCTATGGGTGAATGCTTCAAGCAGCCACCACACTGCTGCTGCTGGGCTTAAGAGCTGATCTGCTGACTCTTGTCACCAATCAGGTGGTATCGCCAATCAGGCAGCCTACTATAGGTCAGCTGGGCTTGTTACCCAGAGACTGGCTGTGCTGTGGGCCCTAATTCCTGACAGTATCCCTCCTCAAAGGCACCTCTTAGAGGCCCAGGGTTCAGTTTCTTGGGGTACTTCCAGTGGAACTCTTGCTACAGATCCAGGACATGGATGTTTTCTACTGGTTTCCAAGACTGCTTGTCTGGACCACAGACTTCTTAATCTACGAGATAGTGAAGCCTTCCTTTAACTCATTAAGAGTTGAGGATTCAGTGGAACAAGTACTCATCCTATCTGTGGACTGTTATGGATGGTGGTGGCAGGCTGGAGTGGTTTGGGTATGGTTTCTCAGTGTAGAGCTTTAAAAATGAGATGTGAAAGATAGGATGGATCTTCAAGAACTTGGGCAGCTGTAAAGGGAAGACCACTGGGTTTACTTGTACTAGAATCTTGAAGGGGCCCAGGTATTGGTAATCTAGTTCGGTGAATGGGCATCTCAGTTTAAGGTTCTGGGCTGAGATCCATACATTGTCCCCTGTGTCTAGATTTGGGTCAGCCTGATGATCTGGGTTTGCATGGTATTTATAGGTTTCTTTGTTTCTGGAGGTCCTGGTGTACCTACTATAGGTGGGAGGTTAAATCCAATAACTTATTACCTGAACTACCTTGTTGTTAATGTTCTAGGACCAATATGTCCACCACTGCAAACAGCTGCTTTAAAAAGTGTCAGTCAATTTATTGGGGAGCAGAAACACCAAGCAACTTAGCTGACCATTTGAAAATAACCTATAGGCTGAAATGTGGTCACATAGACTAACTCAGCAATTAAAAATAGAATCACAAATATCAAAACTGTTTTCAAGCAACTTATGAAAAGGCTAAATTTGCAACAAATACTATTCACGATGAGTAATTTGACAAGTTGTTGGTTGAAAATAATGTAATTTTTGACAGTAGCATTGTGAGAGTCTAGGGTAATATTGTAAACCAATATTATCTCTCCTAATGCTGATGAAACAAAATGAGGGAAGGTGAGAGATGCAGTTTTTAACAGTTTTGTTACCTGTCATCCCTTCTTCTTGCAGTATTGCCATACTCTATTTATGGTAATTACTCTAATAAAAGGTAAGCCATTTTGTGAGGAACAAATGTTACATTCTTGATGTATGTACTAAATACATTGTACAATAGTTGACAGATTCTTTTTTAATAATAATAAAAAAGATTGATATTTATACAGCAGTTTTTCCCTTCTAATCAACCCAATATTAAAACTATAATTAGGCACATAATCTCTTACATTCATGGGCCAGGGAGAATGATTATGATCATCTAGTCCGAGCCCAGCATAACACAGGCCATAGAATACCAGCCATAGTTTCTGAATCAAGCCTAACTATCCTGTAGCTCAGACAGAAGCTCTTTTGGAATGACATTCAATATTAATTTTAAGACTTCAAAAGATGATGAAGAATCCACTATATTCCTATACCATATTTCTGTACCTTATTTGTGGCTTGAATTTGTCTTAGCGTCAACTTCCATCCACTGGACCTTGTTGTCCCTTTGCCTGCCAGATTAAAGAGCCATCTACTTTTAGAAATCTTCATGTAGGTACTTACAGACTGTGACCAAGTCACTTCTTCACATTCAACTGGATAAACTAAATAGACCAGGCTTTTTAAGTCTCACTGTCAGCCAAGTTTTCCAGATCTTGAATTTCAGTTTACTTGTTCATAGTATCCGTCTATCCCAATGTGAAGGAAAGCTAGGAAAAGGCCACTGTGAATCCATCTGGTGCTCTTTAATGTCCTGAAAATCAAAAAGGAATCCTACAAAAAGTGGAAACATGGTCAAATTGATAAGATTGCATGCCACAAAAGAAAAAAAAAAGCATCTAGGGACAAAATCAGAAAGACTATGTCACAAAAACAGTTACAATTAGAAAGGGATAAAAAAGGCAGTAAGAAGAGGCTCTATAAATCCCCTAGGAGCAAAAGAAAGATGAAGGAAAGTGTAGGTCCTTTACTAAGTGCGGAAGGAGGGCTAATAATTGATGATAAGATCTGATATGAATAATGCCTAGTTTTCACTAATGCTTCAGTCTTCACTAAAAAGAGAAATTGTGACCAAATACACAACACAATTAATATTAATAACAAGGTGGAAGGAATGAGAGACAAAATAAGGAAAGAACAGGTTAAACAATATTTAGCTAATATAGATGTATTCAAGTTAGAAGAGCTTGATGAAATTAATCCTAGGGTACTCAAGGAACTAGCTGAGGTACTCTTGGAACAATTATCAATTATATTTGAGAAGTCCTGGAATTTCAGTCTCAGAAGACTGGAGAAGGATAAACATAGTACCTATCTTTAGCATCTTATTATCTCTTGTTGGTGTTTGCTTTAGTAAATTTTAATCCACTCAGTGTTATGCTCTTTTACCCCTTTGCTGTTAAATTTTGGTTTATGGTGGTCATCCTAGTGTGAAGCACCACATTTTGATCTGTGCTACCATGTCCCTGATTAATTTTCTGGGACTCTGAAATCTTTCCAGTGCTGGTGAAGGGGCACCAAGGTAATGTAACAGCTGATTTGAACATGCAGAGGCAGGGTTGTGACATTCTACTAATGTGCCCACATTTGAAAATTGGACTCAAACCATCTTACCTCCTCCACATTATCCTATGATTTTGGTGAATTGTTACTTGAGTAAAAATACCTTCTGCACAGTTGGACCAATCTGACTTAAATATCTAGGGATCTGATCCCTTGAAATCAATGGGAACTGAGAGCTCTAGGCACGTCAAAATTTAGGCTCTGAATTACAAATTTGTGACTGCAAAGTGAACGGGTTAATTTTGCTGGTGTATTTCTGACACAATGCTCCTCATCACTAGAGCAGATTAATCTTGTGCCATTTTCTGTTTTGATTATAATCTTTGTCACACAAGTGAGGCAGCAGAATGTTAATGTCACATATTATCTCTGAAAGATAGTAGTATTCTCCATTGCTTTGACCTTTTCAGTGTTCTGCATTTTGATTTGATCTGGAAGTTGATGATTAATGATAATTACAATAATTACAACTGGAGGCTTGAAATATAAATTGTCAAATGTTCAAAAGAAGCAGTACAAAACATTTAATATATCTTTAACAATCTATTGGCCATTTTCTCTTCTTTTTAAGATGTAATACAATCAATGACATTTAGTAAAAAAAAGTAAAATTATTGATGGGCCTGAACCAAAACCATAGATCTGAATACTCCTGATCTTTGGGAAAGATTGAATCCAAATCTAAACTTTACAGCTTAGACTTATCTATAGCAAAAACACAGGTCAGGCTGAAGCAGGAAAAATAGAAAAGCTTTGATTTGGGAGCCATGTTTTAGGTACACACACAAAAAATCAATTTTTGAAATCAATAACATGCTCTTTTGCTCTAACAGCTTTGCTTAACAAAGGGTGAGCATTACATAAAACAAGCTTTGGCTTTGGATTCAGATCATTAACTATGATTCCCATTATACTGTTGGTGCCACAGGGAGAGGGATAGTTACTTTTCTGTTCAACTTTGCCTTGTTGGATTTAATTTTGGGGAACTAAACTTCCTGAAGATTAGGGCTAGTCTACACTGAGGGGGTGGCATATCGATCTAAGATATGCAACTTCAGCTACGTGAATAGCGTGGCTGAAGTCGAAGTATCTTAGATTGATTTACCTTGGGTCCTCACGGCACGAGATCGACGTCCACGGCTCCCCGTGTCGACTCTGCTACCGCCGCTTGCTCCGGTGGAGTTCTGGAGTCGACAGGAGTACGTTCGGGGATCGATATATCAAGTCTAGATGAGACACGATATATCTATCCCCGAAAAATCGATCACTACCAGCCGATACGGTGGGTAGTCTGGACATACAAGTTTGGTGGGTGATTAACAGGTGTCCTCATTGATCTAAGGGAAACAGGTAGTGCTATAGTGTACTATGCATGGATGAGAGAATCAATTTGTAATCATAACTTAAACACCATCCCCATCCCAGTGCTTTTCATATGCTAAATCCTGGCTGGCTCCAAGAATGATAGACTTAGTACCCAAGTGTATGTTAGTTTTATAATAGTCTATAGTCCAGCCCCCTCTCTGCAGGTACAGAGCCTTTATAAGCAACACAGCTGATTCTGAGGCCTTGTCTACACTATGAGGGTAAATTGAGCTAAGTTATGCAGCTCCAGCTATGTGGGTAATGTAGCTGGAGTGGATGTAGCTTAAGTCGACTTACTGCGATGTCTACACCGCGCTGGGTCAATGGGAGATGCTCTCCCGTCGACTTCCCTTATGCTTCTCGTTCCAATGAAGAACTAGGGGAGCGATCCACAGTTGATTTAGTGGGTCTTCATTAGACTCACTAAATTGACCTCCAGGGCATTGATTGCAGCAGCATCGATTCCCAGTAAGTGTAGAAATGCCCTGATACATAAGGACATAGCAGAATTTTAGAGAACTGCACATCCTCATACAACACAAAACTTAGCTCTGCAAAGGCTCCCTGTGCCAGTGCACTAGGGGGAAAGTTGGGAATGGAGCCTGGTTTAGGATGGGAGATGTCCCATTGCATATTTAACTCATCTTTGTGGGAGTGTCCTCTGAGAGGCTGTCATTGTGCTGCAATAGCCCCCAAGCTCTTTAACTGCTCCTTGGCCTGGAGGAGAATTACTCTGCTCCATGCATCAGCCCATCAGCCAGCCCTGCTACTGCCCCCCAAAAAATTAGCTCTTCTAACTTCAGCAGAACACATACTTATTTTGCAATGCTCCGGCATATGGATACATATGCTTGTTGTTGTCTGACATTTCTAATATCGTTCTAATTAATTCTTTCAGTGTCTGTGGCCAAAATTACATCCATCTTATCAACCTACAGAGGCATTTCTAAAACCCTATTGCCTGTTGTGCACTACTTGGTTGCTTCCTTTTCACCCAGAGATGGCTGCATTTCAACAGTGCTATAACCAGACATTTTGGGGCAGTCCTCAGCTGTGGTAAATTAATGAAATCAGTGGAACTATGGTAACTTACAGCTGCCCTGTAAATATAAGCTGTATTTTTACTGAGTTCTCTGTTCCAGTTCTAACTTTTGCATCGTTTTATTTTGCGTTATTTTCAGGGTAGATATATTTCTTTAATAGATTCTGGGAGCAATGGTAAAAAAAAATCATTCCTGGCTTACTTGGTGCCCTATAATTTCTATTTTCTCAATATTTCTTTCCTAAAGGCATTATAATAAAGGTCAGATTGATTTTGCAATCATACTCCCCAACAATGTGTTAAATAAATACATACAGTATGCTGCGTTCTTTGTTTTAGTTACTCCATCATCCTCAATAAATACATCCTCTTATTATACTTCTATGTTTGACTTTTCTGTCTCTCAAAGTTGCAGTAGGTGGCTTCTATTAAATGGGAGCAATGATAAATTAACTGGTGACTGTATTGGGTGGAATGTGGTACTGAATTTAGCTCTTGGCAGCCTCACTACCAAAATGATATAGTTAAACTGGAGGCAGTCCAGAGACAGTATATGTGAGCAATGGGCATGTGGAGAGGGTTGAGCTGCAGGGATTGACTTTTAATCTATTAATGCTTAGTTCTTATATAAGGATGTAGATTTTTCAAAATGTTGTATAAACACTGAGAAAAGATTAAGAAAGCAAAACATGCATAACTTGGCTAAATGACAACAAAGGACAAGGGCCATGGAAACAGTGAACACATATTTGAAGAGTGTAAACACCGAGGAGTGTGAGGAATTTTTTGGATGGTACAAGGGGGCATATAAATAGGTATAGTAATAGGATGACAATTAAATAGGGAAAATGAAGTGGGACAGCAAGAAACAATATCAAAAAGTGATTATTTCTTAGAGTTTAGAATGATGTGGAAATGCCCTCCATATGAACCTGAGGTCTCCAACCTTTTCATCCTGAGGGCTGAATATATTATTCCAAACAAGTAAAGAGACCATTAGATACACAGAGATGCATAGAGAGTAGAAACCACCCACGAGTCTCCTTTTGCATGTTCTCCTGGCATGAAGGGTTCCTTGGTAGGTGTAAAGCCAGTATAGTAGTATCCTATTCCTACCTTCCTGAAGCCTCCAGATAGGAGACATGTTGGGAGTGGGAGAGAGAGCAACTAAAGTTCTCTGACTGTCTCCAGCTGGCCTGTGTAAATTACAGCATCTCCCAATCTGCTTTAACCTGTTCCAGGGCAGAGAATGAGGCAAGTGTAGGCGGTTGTTGGTTCTCAGCTTCTCTTTCCCCTACTCCTCCTGGGCTGCCCTAAATGGGTGTGTGGGTATGGAGAGTGATCCTTTGCTATGTGATTACCTAAGCTCAGGGAGAACCTGCTGTCTCTGGGCTTTCATTGCCCAGCAAGAAAATGTGTAACGGAGCTGCTGGAGCTGCTTTCCTCCCTCCACTGTGATTCAGCAGGTGACCAGTGGGGGAGCTGCTGAGCAGCTGCAGCAAGCTATTCAGAGTGGTCCCAGCTCTCACTTCAGCTGTCCCTGGGGCTGCAGAAAAAGCTGTGGGAGGTAGTTGAGATGGAGTCCCCTAAGACCATGCCTTCGTGACAACCTGATTCAAATACTTCAGGTTAAAAAATCACACAGTGCATCTCAGAGAAGACGTTTTCATTCATAATCAAATACATGTTTTCTTTGTGACTCTCTTGCTCCATAGGGTCATGATTTAGAGCCTTGAGGGCTACATGTGGCACCTGGTTCACTGCTGCTGGCAATACAAAGTAGATGGAAAGAATTAACTAGAAATACAGAGTTGTAACCCACCTTGTCCCAGTCTCTAGCTGTCCCCTGAATATTTCAGGAAATGGTGACTCCTAGGGAATGTGCCTCATGTGACTTGCCTCTATTTTCTGGAGGCCCTATGTCAGGGACAGATAGGGTTGAGGATAGGTATGAGTGTAATCCCTGGCAGTCCATCTTAGGAGATGCCTATGGATTGGACTCAGTAGGTGTTGTGAGGGAAACCTGGGCAGAGGAACACACAATATCTGCAAAAGCATAGCTGCATCTTGCTTATCTCTGCCTGATCCCAATGCCCCGATGCTGCGGCATTCAGAGATACTGAACAGGCCAATCCTCACTGGACTCTTACGATCCTTTTTTTCTTGATTAAGGTACCGATTATTTATTTATTTCCTTCACATTAAAGGTCTAATTCCTAGTTCACCATCCTCCCTATCTTGTCCTAATAAGTGTTTGACCACATATGGAGAACAATCTACCTATTTAGTATTAATCGTTCTGCATCTGCATGAAATATTGTTTATTTCCTAAAGATTTGTGGGGCGGCCCCAGAAGCTAGTTAGAATTGAATCTAGGGATCATTTATAACAAGTACAGTTTTTACTCCTGTAACGCATTACCTTGGGTGTAAGATTTAGTACACTGCATAATGTTTGCCAGGAACATAATACATAAATAGAAGGCTGGTGTAGATCAGGGCTTCTCAGCCTGTGGGATGCAACCCGCAGGAAGGCTGCAGAGGAGTGAGTACTGGATAAGAAAGCTCCAAAACTCTACAATTGTTATGGCCCAGGGGAAAAAGTGCCAGAAAGGAAGTGCCATCTTGCTCCCTTCTCTGGTTTTCCCTCTTCTGTGCCTCCACTGCCATCAAATCCTGAGGAAGCTCCTCAGCCCTTCTTCACTCCCTCCATGACAGTATGCTTCGCTACCAGCGAAGGAAATGCCACTTCAAGAGACTAATGGCTCTGCAGCCTCATAAAGCAGAGCTTCCTATCCTCTGGAGCTGAGCACAGTGAAGCACGGGAAAGGGGAGAAGCTTTCTATTCAGTCCCGTGCTGTGAAGCACCCCAGTCAGCACTATCAACAACCCCCACCAAGTAGCTGCACCAACCTCTTCACCCAGCAGCCTGCATCAACTCCTTCATGTCTCAGCAGCCTCACATCCATCTTCCCTCCCGACACTCACACACTCCCTTAGCACCTGCATGAGAGAGTGTAAGTTCTGAAATAGAATGTAGTGACCTTTCCCTTAATGGATTTATATGTCCTTGTACCTACGATGTTCATATAATTCAGATTAAATAGTTGATCATGACATTTCTGTCAAATTTACAAATTCAGCCAATCTGGAAGGGATTGGAGGAAAAAAAGAAAGAAAAAAGAGAGACAGCAACTGTAGCATCAGTGATTTTTCTCTTTTTCCATAGGAAAACAGCAGATTGAGGCGTGTATGGAACCTGGATTGATCAATATGTCCCCCTCTTGAGCAAGGAAAGGGGAAAGATGGTGAAAAGGTAACTCTTTGTCATGTGGAGGCCCATGTAGATTTCTGTGGTGTATAGGGCCCAGATTATTGGAAAAATCCAAAGTCACTATTCACAGACACTTGAAGTATTACTTTTAACTGAATAATATAAATTTCCTTTGATAAAAAACCCTTAATTCCGCATAACTTTAAAAAGCCTGAGGAGAGCTCCCAAAGTGAAACATCATTATAGTGACACCTATCATTAAGGTAGTCTAACACTTCCCACTATAAGGCCTTGTTTTCAGTTTTTTACTATGGTGCCAACCTTTGCCCAGTCAGGATTAAATTTTTCAGGCCAGAGATCTGTCCATGGCTGAATGATTTTAGGAAGTTTCAGTTAAAATTGTTCAGTCAATTCCTACAAGGTTAGAGAAAAAAATCAGTAACTTTACCCATGCTAAAAAAATCTGTACACTTTGTTTGTTGAGAAGCTCTAGCACCACCATTCTTTAGAGCAGGGAGGTTGCTGCCCCTTTGAAAATTCATCCAAATTTGACCGAGATACAAGCATCTAAAAAATCCCAGTTCACACAAGCACTAACACGAAGTTGTTAGAGTTTAGCAGCTACAGTTTCTGAAGATTCCATCTGCACTGGGCATGCTCCATCCACATACAGCTCCTATGTGATGATTCAACTGCATATGCACCACTCCCCACAGAGAAACTTTGCATGCTCCATCAATGAGTTCATGAGGATAAAAAGAATTACCTAATCCTCGTTATTCAATGTGTGGCCCTATGCATTATTTAATGCACACCATCCAAACTATGCACAGTGCAGCAGTATTAGTTTCCTCCTAGGCTTTCGTATTGTGCTGACAGTATAGTATCTTAATTCTTGAATGACTTTTCCCATCCTCTCACTCCCTCTGTGTTTGAGGCAGGTAGATGCCTATTCAGTGAGTACAATCCATCATGTACACTGAATGAGCTGTGGTCCTGTGGGAAAATATTATGGGATGTGACAGGGTGTACTTGCCCCACACTAGTGTGGAAGGGGTTAAGGCAACACTCTGAGCAGCAGAAGCTGTGTCCCCTCAACCCTGCTGAGCATGCTATAACTGCTGCTGCAGTATAAAAGGGAGCATCCTAGCTCAGTCTGGGCTGACTGCCAAGGAAGAAGGATGCACCTCACTGCTCCAGTCAAGGAACAGCCGGGATCCCAGACCCCAGGAGCAGGAGACACTGATACCCAGGCAGGCACCCCGGTAGCTGTAGATAGCCCAGAGAGATTTCAGTCATTGTTTGAGGACTCCAGAGACACTGAAGACTCCCCAACGTCAACTGCTGAAGTCATAGCAGGAAGTAGCCTAGGGAGGGACTAGCCAGTGTCCCTGCAGCAGTTGGCATGTTGCGGGAGGATTCCCCGCCGACTTAGTGGTGAACCCATTCACTACTACTAGGGCCCTGGGCTGGGACCTAGTGGAGCAGGGAGGGTTCAGATCCCCCTACCCTGGCTGCCCCCTACCCTGTCAGCCCATCACACCCCCTCCTATTAACTCTGGCTATTGAGCTGTTCTTCCCTGCAGCCAAAGGGAATCCTACTGACTCTGGCATTGGGCCACACTTCCCTGCAGCCAAGGGGAGTCCTATTGACTCCAGCCATTAGGCCGAGCTTCCCTGCAGACAAGGGGAATCCTATTGATGCTGGCCCTTGGGCCACGCAGCCCTGAGGCTGAGGGCAGCCATATTGACTTTAACTGTGAGGCTACCATGCCTCGGCCCAGCCCCCAGGGTGATGAGGTGTATTTCCCCCACAAAACAGGGTCATGTAGTTTAGCACCATATCACAATACACATGCACAAGAGGGGCAAATTAAAGTTGCACAGGAAAATTTAATTCTAGCATTTTGTAATTTTTGGGTCCTTGACTTTGGAATCCATACGTTCTCTTAATATTATTTTTTTTTAAATGTAGTTACTATTTAGATTAAGAAAAAAAAGACAGGCAGTGATCAAGTCACCACCACCACCAAGTGGTATAGTACTTTGATTATCATCAGTACAATGTGGCACATCTTGGGCTTGGTTCTAACCTCACATACACAAGGGTACCACATAAGTGTAATCAATTAAGTGTCATAGTTTCATAGAGTTGAAGGCCAGAAGATGGCTTTTGCCTATCTAAGAAACTCTTTTTTAAAGAACTTTCAGTTTTCATTTACATTTTTCTGTCTATTTTTCTTCCAAATTTATCATTCATAATTTTCCTCAGCTTTTGGAAGTTAGCTCATTTAAGCACCAAGTACAGTACGCTCCTGTTTATCTGAATGGCCCAAGGACATCCAAAACTTCCAGGAAGCTGGGCATTAGGATAAACGGAAGTGCTATTTTGAGCTGCAGTTTCACTTCTATAGAAATATGGGGGAGGAAGGAAGTAATACTGATGTTTGCTTAGTAAGCTGTATTTTATTAGAGTAAAAATCTCAGCTTTACTGAGTTTATGAAAACACCAAAATAGCATTAAAACCACTGTGGACATAATTTAATTCTGAATTACTTTGGTCTACAATTTTTGAGAAGTCGTCTGCTTCAGAGACAAAATGTGATATTTATTATGTATTTTGATGTGCTGAATTCAAATATGACAATTAAAACAACTGATTGGCTACTGTTTCAAAGATATTTAAGTTTTTACACTTTCTGTCTATGTATATTGTGTAGATAGTAGAGTTTTAATAATAAATTGTAAACCTAGGTCTTTTCACATGTTTATGGTTGCTTTACATGATAATATTTCACCTGTCCTGTTTATGTAACACTTTAAAAATCAGCAGAAGGGTTATATAAATAAAATTTATTATGAAACAAAAGGCAAAAAACTATTATGTACGTAGTTTAGTCCTATTCAGTGTCTACTGGGGCTTCTTGGCTTGTCTCTTGTATTCATGAAATGGAGTATCTCTTGTCACTGTCCAGCAATAGTCTGCAAGTATTGATGGGCTCCATTTGCCCTGATAGCCTGCCAGGAGATTCCACTGCTGTGGTCTGGAGCCCAACAGCTCTGCCTTACTCTTGAGTAGTTCCAAATCCCTGACAAGGTCATTCAGTGTTATGAGGTCATTCAGTGTTATGTGGTTCAGAGGAGGAGGATGGGAGAAAATGTGGGTCCTGTGACATTGATGGTTCAGGACCAGAAGTTTCATCCTCTTCCTCTTCCTCGTCTGACTCGAGTGAGAATGATTCTAGTGCATTAGGAACCGGCAGTCCTTCTCTGTGGGGTACTGGGCGTATAGCTGATGGAATGTTTGGATAATGCACAGTCCTCTTTTTCTTCTTTGACACACCTTTCCCAACTGGTGGCACCATGCAGAAGTAACAATTGCTGGTATGATCTGTTGGTTCTCTCCAAATCATTGGCACTGCAAAAGGCATAGATTTCCTTTTCTTGTTCAACCACTGGCGAAGATTTGTTGCACAAGTGTTGCAGCATATGTGTGGGGCCCACCTCTTGTCCTGATCTCCAATTTTGCAGCCAAAAGAAAGGGGATAGGCTTTCTTAACCATAGTGGTTATACTGCGCTTTTGTGATGCAAAAGCACTTCACCACAAACATAGCAGAAGTTATCTGCACTGTTCACACAAGTACGAGGCATCTCTGCTCACTGTGGCTAAACAGAAATGTGTCCCTTTGCAAAATCAAACACTGACAAATAAGAGAGCACGACACTGTATGATTTTTAGAGCTGATATAGGGCAATTTCTTCAGCAGAGTGATGTAAGCTTCGTTATGATTGCATCATCCATGACTTCTAGGAATAACATGATGCAATTCATATCATGTATGATGCAATACCAGCTTCAGATTGCATCATTCATTGTTTTGCCTAAAAAGCAAGTACTGTCCAAACCCAGTTATAGATTTATTCATAGATCCAGTCAAAGATGTATTTTAGTCATTTCTGGTTTAAATTGAGATCCCTTCCCTTTATAACTCACTTATCCTCCGCCATTCCCAAGTCAAGGGTTGTATATACTGACCCAATAGCATATCTTGAAAACTAGAGCCAATCAACAATTTTAAGCATCATTTTTGTTCTCAGCGACCCAGAATTAGTAAAGCTGGACTACATTTATTTCAGAAGCATTTTGGCTGTAGAGCAGTTTTATTTGTCTTTTTAAATAAACTGACTCATCAGAGTCTGTTTGTGAGCATTTCTTTCAAATACATAACTTTTCCTTTTCAGCACTGTCCCACCAAGCTGCTGTTGCTGCTGAAACAAGATAGGTTTCAGGGCTTGTCTGCAACTGTAGTGCTTTAGAGTAGACACTACTATGCCGACGAAGTGGGTATTCACCCACGAAAGCTCATGCTCCAATACATCTGTTAGTCTATAAGGTGCCACAGGACTCTTTGTTGCTTTTACAGATCCAGACTAACACGGCTACTCCTCTGATACTTGATACTATTACGAGGGCTTCTCCTATTGGTGAAGGTAATCCACGCCTGGCTTCACTAGGGATTAGGTCAGATTAACTACTCTGCTCAGGGGTGTGGATTTTACACAGCACTGATCAATGTAGGTAGGTCAACCTAACTTTTTAGTGTGGACCAGTAACCTCAGGGAACCATTCAGAACTGCTATACAAATACAAAGCTGTTGATTAGTGTTAACAGGCACTAAGAGGCTAATTGAAAAGTTATTAGCAGGCAATTAAAAAAATATGGGTCTACATATTTGGGGGACACACTGTGGATCTAGATAACTAGGATTTTTAGTTAAAGGGAATTCAGATAAGTGGAACGATACTATATATCTGTTAATAGTTGGAAGTATCTACTGTTTGATCATATTAAATATAATCAGGTCATGGTCACTGTCCCTGGGCAATCACCAACTTCCAGTCCAGTGATTAAGTGCTTTTTATCCGTCAAAAAGAGATCCAGAGTAGAGTTATCTCCTGTTGGCTGCAATACTTTTTGTGTTAAAAAGCATACCTTATGATTTCTAGAAACGCTAATGTTTTACGACTGGCTGAATGAGACTTCCAGCATATGTCCCCATAATGAAAGCCTCCATTACAATACAATATTTATTTTCATACATTGCAGACAGGTGCTTAAAGAGTAACTCATCCTATTGTCTGGTTTGATTCTGTGATAGACTTCCACTAGTAACCCCTCCTGGGCTGTGCTAGTTAGCACATTGATCCATATGCATTCAAGATCCTGTGCTGCTGGGTTCTTGCTAACACTAAAACAGATAATGGTGTCAAATGGTGTTACTCCTTCCTCCTGCTCACACATCATTTAGGACCACTCTGTCTTTCCTGAAGAGGTTAGAACCAGTGATTTTAACATTCCAACCATGGGAATTGACCCACTAAGTTTCAATAATGCCAATTATATCAAATTTCTTCTCATCAATACAAATTTCCAATTCCTCTTGCTAGTCACCTGCACTCCTTGTATTGGTATATAAGCCTCTGAAAAATGTCTTCTCTTCACATTCGTTGACACTTGGAGTTTGTGAAACATTTGTCCTTTTAGCACCCTCCTTTGCATCACTAGTTTAATGCCCTCCTGACTTCTCCAGCTAGTCTCCAACCAAGAAGACTAGATCCCCTATCTGTGCAATGAAGACAGTCCTGTTCATACAGCCCATTCTCCTGCTGGAATGTGTCTCAGTATTCCACAGAATCAAAACCTTCAGTTTTACACCAGATGTTATAGCCAGTGTATGCTGGTGTGAGATCAGAATCAGGTCTTTATGTTTGCTAGCTAAATGTGATTATCAATGCTTACAGCATGTACCTCAACACTGCTCATATTTTAATTATTTCTAATTAATATATGCTGTCATATTTACTGAATAATTCATGTTTTAAAAATGGAAAGACAGGCACATGTTTGTCAATCTGTTTATGTATTTCACTGACATGCAAAACAAACAAATATGCAGGGTCTGGTTCTACTCTTACACAAGTTCTTTCTTTGATTTCAGTGGAGTAATCCTCATTTATAATGAGGTAAGAGAGATCAGAATCTAGCTCTACTGTTCCTTTATTTGAGAAAAGAACCTGGTATATGAGAAGGCAGGCATGAATCAACAGCTTTTAGAAGCATGGAAATTGGCAGCACTAAGCATTTTGTATTTCCTTTTTATTGCAGCAAACAGAACTTTACAGAAATCACCCAGGGATGTGTCTCATGTCACAAGATCTCGGTGAATTCTTATCCAAAACCTCCAGACAAATCATACTTCAGGTTAACGCTCTGGCCAGATCATTCCTTATGTGGAGGAAAAAATGTTGGTGACAGGGAGCTACATAGTACCGCTAAATTTCAACTGGATCATTCCCTGAGGTAGGAGATGAGGGATAGGATATGAAGTCCTTGGAATCAATGACTAAGTTTTGAATCAGATGCTCTCCACCCTTCCTATACCTTGTGATTCCCACAATTTCTACCCCGAGTCCTGATGGAGCCTCCCATCTGGTCAATACCTCTGGAACCTCCCTCTAGGGAGGGGAAGTTTCAGCTTCATGGAGAAGGAAAATATCTAAGTTCATGCTGACTGTTGGTGTGGGAGTGAGCGTGTGTAGAGAGGTAATGATCTATCTAATCTATCTATGTACCTACCTATCTCTCTATCTAATTCACTGGTCTGGCTCAGGCCCCAGATTTTTATGATGAGGATGGAGACCCTTTGTATATAGTTCTACCTCTGCCTGCTAGTGAGAAAGGAATTGCTGCCTCCACTGCACAGTCCCAATCTTACTCACCCTTCATGAATGCTCATCCACAGGAGCTTGCGGGGGGGGGGGGGGAAGGGAATGGAGCTAGATAAAGGTTATGAGGTTGGACAGTGCACACAAAGTACTACTCTCAGCAGCAGCATCCTCTACAGAGATTGGCTTTCCATGCAAAATATTGATGGAAGGTAATCTGCTCAAAGAAATTTCTCTCATCAGATGGAACAGCTCCAGGAAACTCTGATCGATCAGTTTCACAGAGCTTTCCTTCCTCTACAACCTCCCATGATTTTCTCTTGTGTGGGAACTATTTGCCCCAGTGGATTTACTGCTCATGAAAGCGCTGGCTTGACAGTTCTGAGGTTGAAGTTGCTATCCACTAAATTAAGAAATAATGACACGCATGCTAGCAAACTATTGAGAGGGCTATTTCGATCATATCACTACTACTAAACAAATTACCATTTGCATAACAAATATCCATTGAACACCATATGCAGGTATGTGGCAGAGTAGGCGGAAAGTTTATTAATTTGATTTAAAAAAAGCTAACTAGAAGAACAATTTAACTGTAGTGGGATTTAGAAAGCATGCTAGGAATGAGATAACTGCTGCATTTGTGACAGCCTTTGTAAGGACAGATTGTTATTAACTAACAATATTGTCATAAGGCGGACTGGAGATTATGAACAATTGCCATCTGGAATGAAGGTAACACAATTGCCTTCTGCTGCATTGCAAACAGGTGATGTGGACACAACTGCCATTCAGATGAAAAGATGTCCTGATTGCTGTTGACCATTCTGTTGAAGAAGAAGAAAATAATGCTAACAGCACACAAGTACCTCCTGGGTGGCTTGTATAAGAATGATTCAGGGAAAGGCAATTTGACCTGTCACTGCCCATCGACAAGATGGCAGAGTAACAAAACAAAAGTTTAAAAATGAATAGAAAAATAGAACTTGGTCACTTTGAAAAGTTAGGAATGATTGTCTCTCTTCCTTTGGACAGGCCATCTCTGAAGGTTCTCCCATTTGTACAGTTCAGGGTTTGTTTCAAGCATCCACAGGATGAAATCCTGGATCCATTTGAGTTTTATATCTACCAAACCCACTCCCTCCTTACAGAACAGTGGGTACAATGGCTTTCAGCAGTCTATAGAGAATAAACCATATTATTCACAACGAGTTCTTTTATAATTATTTGTAACTTAGTTAAAACAATTAAAGCATAGAAATAATCAAGAAACAGAGGAGCTGATTTCTTTCATTGGATAAATGTTTATATGGGGCACAAGCTCAAAAGAATAATTTAAGAATTATAGTTGTTTACTTAAAAGTAAGCAGAGATTTAAGATTGAATTTGACTGAGTTTCAGTTCTTATATTCTGTAGAAACATCCACATGTGCAGACACAGAAATCATATGTCTTGTAGACTATTGGATAAATGTGAGAGAAACCCTACTTTGCTTTTGGAATTGAAAAAAAATACTTTGAGCTTTTCATTGAATCATAGACTTTAGGGACCATTATGATCATCTAGTCTGACCTCCTGCACAACACAGGCTACAGAATCTCACCCACCCACTCCTGTATCAAACCTGTATCTGAGCCAAATCATGGTTTAAAGACTTCAAGGTGCAGAGAGTCTTCCAGAAAGTGACCCATGACCCACGCTGCAGACGAAGGAGAAAACTCACAGGGCCTCTGCCAATTTGCCCTGGAGGAAAATTCTTTCCTGACCCCAAATATGGTGATCAGCTAAACCCTGAGCATGTGGGCAAGACTCACCAGCCAGACACCCAGGAAAGATTTTTCTGTAGAAATTCAGATCCCACCCCATCTAACATCCCATCACAAGCCATTGGGCATATTTTCTGCTAATAGTCAAGGACCGATCTCATTATACCTTCCCTTCCAAAAACTTATCAAGCTTAGTCTTGAAGCCAGATATGTCTTTTGCCCCCACTGCTCCCCTTGGAAGGCTGTTCCAGAACTTCACTCCTCTAATGGTTAGAAACCTTCATCTAATTTCAAGTCTAAACCTCCTGATGGCCAGTTTATATCCATTTGTTCTTGTGTCCACATTGATACTGAGCTTAAATAATTCCTCTCCCTCCCGGGTATTTATTCCTCTGATATATTTATAGAGAGCAATCATATCTCCCCTCAGCCTTGTTAAGCTAAACAAGCCAAGCTCTTTGAGTCTCCTTTCATAAAACAGGTTTTCCATTCCTCAGATCATCCTAGTAGCCCTTCTCTGTACATGTTCCAGTTTGAATTCATACTTCTTAAACATGGGAGACCAGAACTGAACACAGTTTTCCAGATGAGGTCTCACCAGTTCCTTGTATAACAGTACTAACACCTTCTTATCTCTACCGGAAATACCTCGCCTTATGCATCCTAAGACCGCATTAGCTTTTTGCATGGCCATATCACATTGGCGGCTCATAGTCATCCTGTGATCAACCAATACTTCAAGGTCCTTCTCCTTCTCTGTTACTTCCAACTGATGCGTCCCCGGCTTATAACAATAAATGCATGACCTTGCACTTTTCATTATTAAATTTCATCCTATTACTATTACTCCAGTTTACGAGGTCATCCAAATCTTCTGTATGATATCCCGGTCCTACTCTGTATTGGAAGATACAGTTCAGAAAAATGCAAAATAATTAATCATGTTAAGCCTCAATAAAGGATTAAACAATTTAATCAGGTTTCAAATGGGTTGGCAAATGCAAATCTTTGGAAAACTCTTAAGCAGATTTCTGACCCTGATTTTCTCTCTGTAATGATTTAAAAAAAAAAAAGAAAAAGAAAAAGATTTCAGTGGGACTAGATAATTTAGAGCACTGGAAATGAGACACTGAGCTTTTCACCTCTAGGTAATCAGTTCAAATGCAGATCAGACAGGTAACAATTTTTTTTACCTGCTGGCAGCTATTCCGTGGTCTCTAAAATTAATTGGTGATCTTTGTGTAGCTCCTCAGTGAACAGGTGTTCTCATTTTATGACTCCCAATAAGCATTAATTTTTATCCCTGTTTACAGTCTGAGATGCCAGGAATCCATGTGGAGGAGACTGAGCTGTCCTCTAACTCCAGAAGTGATACGTCTGAGGCATATTGCCTGGATTATGTAGGGTAGATGATTGAAATCGTAAACAGAATTAGAATTTTTGTAAACCTTTCGGTTCAACTCTAACATCATGTCAGCATCTCACTGGAGAAATACCTGAACTGGAGAAATCACTTATCCAAAGTGTGTTGACGTCAATAGAAAAAGAATTGATGCATTAAACTCACATGAATTATGGTCACACTAAAAACAAAAAATCCACTATGGTGTTCATTCACTACAGTGATAGCCACCATCTAAGGGCATGTCTACACTGGCAAAGTTACAGCGCTGGCAGTTACAGAGCCACTCAGAGAGAACAGAAGGAAAACTGCTGTTGTATGTTCACACTGAAAACTGCCTGTGCAATAGCATGTTCACACTTGTGGCACTTGTAGCACTATTTGGAGCGGTGCACTCTGGGCAGCTATCCCACAGAACACCTCTTTCTCTTTTGCCGCTAAGACTTGTGGGAAGGCAGAGGCAGTCGCAGGGAATCCTGGGTCCTGTCCCAGTGCCCTGTGATGCATTGCTTCACATCCTAGCAATCCCTCTGCTTCCATCCTCATTTGGCACCATCTTTCAATAGTTTGTGTACTGCACACCCTGCCTCTTTCAGGCTGCAGGAATGGATCCCGAACTGCTCACCAGCATGCTGCTTGCTCTGACTAACACGTCATGAGTGGCAGTGGAATTATTCCTTGAACTACAAAGACAAGAGGATTGAGACGATCTCCCCACGCGTAGTAGCTATGAAATGAGATTGCTTGTGGCTTTCACGGAGGTGCTGACCACAATGGAATGCTGCTTTTGGGCTCAGAAAACAAGCACTGAGTGGTGGGATCACATCGTGATGCAAGTCTGGGATAATGAGAAGTGGCTGCAGAACTTTCGCATCAGGAAAGCCACATTCATGGGACTGTGTGATGATCTCAAGATAAATCCTGATTCTATAGTTGTCAACTGCACAACTCCCATAATAGCAAAGCTGTCCCTACTCCTGCAATAGGCTAGTTTATTTCAGGTTTCTAGGGCAAATCTCCTGGATCCAAGAGTCAGGATGACATAGTCTAGACTGTGGTGATTTATCCTCCTGTAACTCTTGTAAACCAAAGATCCATCAACACTGGATGGAAGAACACATGTCATTGCAAAGAGGGAAATATGACAATCCATATTTTAAAAGTCAGTATTACTTACACCACAGACTTAACCACCCATCCTCAAATAAACTGTTTCTCTATAATAAAATAGATAGATCTAATTAAATATTTGCTATCTATCACAGATGGCAGCTAGCAGGAAACCTCCCTTCTACAAGGTTTCTGGACCCCAAACTAGAGAAAGGGAACCAAAAACCTGGATCATACTTCCTGGTGCTTGATAAATTAATCCTCTCTCCCTTGCCACCCTGTCTCCTCCTAGCAAATGAACCCTAAATATAGGCACAATATGGTAACACCATTTACTTCAGTGGATTTGGTTTACTGAAGTAGGAACATTCATGAAATGTTAAATTAGTACTTTATTTAATAGCAAATTTGCCTTATTTGGAGATCAGTGAATAAATTTTAATACAAAAAATGTAACAGTGAAGATGCCATATGAACATTGAAAACCTGAAAAAGAAAATGTTTAAATTTCCAATATCTGATTCTCATCTTACATTAAAAACACAATTTGAAATAATATTGGTGCCAAGTCAGTCTCATCTACATATCTAGCATGTCCATGCCATTTATATTCTTGCTTAGTTTGAAACTGTGGCTGCCATTTTGACCTAAACTGACATTTCAAAGGCTGAAGAATAATTAAGGAAATAAAGGACTCAGAATTACCTTCTAGCACACTCCTACACAGTCTTTTCTTGTCCAGGCAGAATACTCTCTACTCCACCATTTTTTATAGCTGAGCACAAAAATAAAATGCACAGACATTTCTTAACTTAGTGATCTAATCTGAATGTTAGTAGATAAGCTTGCATCTAACCGAATTGAATTCTTACCAGTAAATATTAGTTAGTTAGGACTTAGTCATATAACTTTCTTAAACACAAAAGGAAAATAAGAGAAGACACTTTTGTAGGCGTTTGTAGGTACACAACATTTATGGTAAATTTCAAGTGAGTTGAATCCAATATTCAGATTTCCATCCACATGAGGAGGAAACTTTAATGAGGTAAACAGATTTCTCTTTTTTCTTTCAATAGTTTTATAGAATATAATGGAAGACTGTAGGGAAGCAGGATTAATTAAGGCTGTTTTTACAAAGTATTTCATAATGTAAATAATATACATTGTATATTTCCAGGTCTTTTCTTAGTCATAGGGTTGTCATATTACTTTGTCATCTTTCTATTTTTTTTTTTTTTACACAAAGTAATAATATAGCCACAGGGAGTGTTGTCTCCTCCCCTGCCCCCCATTTTATGTCTATGTTTCAAGAACCTATGCCACATTAAACCTAGGTTTTTCTGTCCTATAAGAAATTGAGATTTTGAAAAAAATTCCAATCCCAAACTGAGACAAAATGTCAAAATCTTGAAAATTTTTGCAAACCAAAGATGAAAAATGTCACAGTGAGTCAATCAAAACATCTCATTTTGATCATTTCAAAATATTTTGACTTTTTTTTTTACACTTTTTAATATGAAAAAACTTTTTTAGGCAAATAGTTATTTTGAACCCCCACAAATTTAGAAAATGGCAAAATGGGACATTTCAACAATTTTGAAATTTTTGCAAAATTTTTCAAAACCTATCTATTTCTGCAAAGTTTTGATTTTTATGAATCAGCATTTTCTAATGAAAAAAATTTTATGACATTTTCCCTAGCCATTTCCATTCCACATCTTTATTAGAAACACACTTAAATTAATGTTTTCTCTCAAGTTTATGTTCAATAGTTATAATTTCTAGAAAACTTTTCATGTCACTCAATGCTGCCAACTCTTGTGAGTTTTATATTTATTTTATTTTGATATCCAGCTCCTGGCAATAAGTGATTATCTGACAATTTCAGCTTGCCTTAAAAAAAATAAGAAAAAAGAGGTTCTAACCTTTACTATTGAGGAGAAAAGGTTGACAGTGTGATGTGAGTGAGCCCTACAACCTCAAAACCAAGAAGGAAAATACGAAGTGTGATGGGTTGCGTCCCTCAGATCCAGGCTGCCAACTGATGTACTGGGGTACCACTGTGTCCACTGGTTCCACCAGTCTGGGTTCCCTTAAACTGCCCTGCTGAGCCGGGCCCTCCAGCTCCAGCCTCCTCCAGCACACACACACACACAGGTAGTGTCACACCCAGCTGCAGAAAGACACACACACTGAGATCAGCGCTGCATGGGAAGACTCAGCTCAGGAATTTCCCAGCACTCAAGTCCACACCCCCTCTGGAGTATAAATCCAAACTTGCATTGTTTTGCACTGTACAGAAATCTGTTCAGTGTAAGCTCATGAAATCTGCTCCCTCCCTCCATGGGAGGAAGATATGCACAGCTTTTTACCCACCTCCCGCCAGTTATGAATTCCACAAACTGGTTTCAGAATAAACAAAAGCAAGTTTATTAACTACACAAGATAGATTTTAAGTGATTATAAGGGATAGCAAACAGAAGAAGTGGGTATTCACCCACGAAAGCTCATGCTCCAAAACGTCTGTTAGTCTATAAGGTGCCACAGGATTCTTCACTGCTTTTACAGATCCAGACTAACACGGCTACCCCTCTGATACTAGATCAAAACAGATTACATTCCATAAACAAACTGCAAACTGAGTTTAACACACTAGATAGGTAGGATATAAATTAGTAAATTCTCACCCTGAGTGATAAACAGGCAGATTCTTAAGATACAAGTTTCCTTGGCTTTCCCAGATTTCCATACACAGGACCAAAGATCCTTCTAGCCTCGGACCATCACTTCCCACAGTCCAGTCCTTGCCCCTCAGGTGTTCCCAGGTGTATTCTTGCAGGGAGAGAGAGGTCCCCTCATGATGTCATTATCCCTCTTTCATATCTTCTTCCACTTGCTGGAAAGCTCTTCTGCTGTGACCTGGGTCGAGCAGTTCCGATTGTGTAGTGCTACCCCTGAGAGATTTCTATTGTACACAGTTCCTGGGGTAATCCTTGTGCTTGTGTGCATTTCCTCAGTGAACATTGTTTGTCCTTTTTACTGTTGTATCTGAAAGGCTGCTTGTGGGTGTTTTCAACCTCACAATATGTTTCAGTAACACATACATAGCCAAACTTCATAACTTCACATACGACAATAGCACATACAATCCAATAAGATAATAAAGTCTAGCAGATCAAGACTTTTAGAACGATACCTCACAAGACATACTTTGTACAAAACATATCCTAATTACATGGCACTAGTGATTTTTGAGGTGTCAGGGTCACACAAAGTACCCTTATTTTATTATTTTTTTAAAAATCTCATGATTTTGGAGGATCCTGACTGATGATGTTTGAATGTTTGCAGTGAGCGATGCTGTGCCACTTGTGGTGCTAGTGTTTAAGGCCATGTGTGCACTACGAACTAGGGATGCGATTCCCATGCTCATGTACACATACTTGTGTTAGCTCATAGAGACCGAGTGTGAGTCTAAATAGCAGTATAACTGCAGTAACACTGGCAGTGGCAGCAGAGGCAGGGCTGAGCTGTGCCAAGTGCACATCTACAGGTTTTAGGCAGGTTTGTACACAACATGGCTCAGCCATACCTCTGCTGCTGCTACCTGTGCTACCACAGCTACACTGCTATTTGTACTTATGGTAGATGAATGAGAGCTAGCATGAGTATCCTTACATGAACAGGGGAAATTACACCCCTTACCTCATAGTGTAGACATATCCTAAGAATTGTATGTTTACCTATTCTCTTCATTGTTTCCACTAACACATTGGATTCTGATAACAATAGCTTTCCATTATTGCCATTCTGAATTAAATTCAAATGACTATATATGGTGGCCTAGAGGTGAAATGTTCTTTCTCCCATTACCAATCCCTCTAAGCTTTAGATTTTAGGATTTAAGAAAAACAGAAGGAGGCTAAAAGAATAAAGCATTTACTAAACTGTGCATGAAGATGATTTAAACCACAAATTAGATTATATCTTATAAAACAGATCAGCTATTTCTAGAACCATAACTTGTTGTTTAGTAGTTTTGCATAATTATATGAAAGGATTAACTAATCAATGATGGGGATTTCTTTATTTTAGGATTTTGTCACTGCCATTCTGTAGATTTCAAGTACTGTTAACAGAAATGACATTTATTTAAAATTTAAGGGGTGCATACAAAAAATGTATTATAGCTGTAATATATTCTTATAATATCAGGGTAGATATGGAAAAGACCCACTAAGACATCTTGAAATGAAAGATTGTTACTTGGCTTGTAAGTGTTAGTTCCCCAACTGCTGTTGCTTCTGTCAGAGCATATCTGTTTGAGGAAATGTTAGGGAGAGAGATGAGTCAATTGAAGATGGGATTTCTGTCTCAGAGGAAAGTGAGATGGGAGTTGAGTGGAGTTAGACTTTTGCAAGACTGGAGATCAAATGCTATGTGGTAGGGTGCATATCCTTGGGCGGGCCACCTGCACCACCAAACTGTGTGTATAAGGGAGACAGCAGGCTTATTGGACTGGGAATGTATGGTGAGAGGGAAGGAACTGGTAGAGCCCTGATTCTGCCTCTGCAAGACAGCACAGGGGGGGAATTCCAGCTAATGATACAGGGACTTGTCTCCTAGTGTGGGCTGAGGGAGAAACCAGGGAGGCAATAATGTATGTCAGAGTCAGAATTCCTTTCCTGCTCTGCTTCTGGAGCTGTGTGCTGCTCCTTGTCATGGGCTGAGATGCTGCTCCTAATCTAGTCCCAAAACCACTAACTAAAATCCCATCTGTTGAGAGTAGAATTAGCAGTTGTTTGGTACTTGCATAGTGATTATCTATACAATCAAAGGTCTACATGTATATTTCAGAATGAATTACAATGTTGATAAATATTCACATAATGTAGACTTAATTACTGGCTTATATCAATGCTATTAGGGATTTTCCTCCTAGATTCTTTATTGAGTAGAGAAGGTAATGAATAGAAGTTACTGCCCCTCTGTATTAGGATCAGTTGAATTCAGGAATAAATAAATATTCACCAAATTACTTTCCTTGAGATAGGGTGATTTAGACCATCTACCAATTACAGGTACTGTGAATTAGGACAGGTAATTGACATTTCAGCAAGTGGCCTTTGTCAAGGAGATAAAGTTTCTTTTTTATGGAATAGGAAGTTTCAAAGGGTTATCTGGAGGAGGACACCTCGGTGAATGCTAATTTTTTACAAAATGCTCAACCTTATATGCAATTTGTGCCACTGAAGCCAAGCTGATTTTGAATCTTATGAAACCCAATTTGTCAAATTCCATAAATATTGAAATAAGTTCACTCTTCCTCCTCCAGAAAAAAAGCAGCACAGAGGAGAAACAACTCTTTCAAAACCTCTAACTTCGTCTCTAAGATTAAAAAAAAATGAACAGATGGTCTTTAAATATTGTAGTGACATGTAATTTGATCTATTTGTTGTGTTGAATCTTAGTGAGTAAATAAGAAAGGTTGGTCTAATAATTGGATTTTTTCTTTTATGTGGTTTAATACTGTAAGGTATAAGCCTGTGTGATTAAATCTGAGTCATTGCTGTTTTTTTCTTTTTAATAGAGCTATTCAAAACTGTCTAATCAAACTCAGAACCAGAGGAAACCTGTCATCATTTGTGTTTCATTGTGGAAACCAGTCATGACTGGTTGGCCAAAACTAGGGGAAAAATTCAGTGTTGTGTTTTGAGTTAACTTCATCATATTTTAGGTACCAAGGAGATATTTATTTTTATGGTTTTGATTAAAATAATGGCAAACTTCACAGGTTGTCTCTGGTTTCAGGTTATAGCTTTGTGATACAGCCATGTTGGCTGAGATTCGGGGCTTAGATGAACTTGAAACTCAAAGATGAACTCAAATATCTGCTAAAACCAGTTACAAGGGCAGCATTTACATCTTTGACACAGTCATTTGTACAGTCATTAATCTTCTCAACCTCCTCTGAGGTAGGAAAGTGGGTCAAATTCAGACCTGCTTCAATTCCACTGAATTCAAAGAATGTAGGGTCAATTTGGCATACAATTTAAATGATTTGCAGAAGGCCATATTCTGAGCTTGTAGTTCTATACTTAGTTGATTAGACCATCTTGCATTTGTCAAAGCCAACATAAAAGTTGCATGAAATTGAGGCAAACCGAACCTTTTTTTTTTGCGCCAAATTGACTAGATTTTAGTAACCTGAAAAAAACTTTTCTTTTGTCCCTCAGGACTGTTATAGCAACTGCAATTCTTGAAGATTCAAACCTGCTAAAAATATGGATGCTTGATTTAGTAGCCTGCCAAGATCCAAGCACTTTTTTGGAAATGAAGACTTGTTACTGGTACACTACTGTAACTCTACTTATCAGCGGCAGACATTCAAAGTGCTTTTGGTGTCTAAACATAAAGACACCATATAAATGTACTGAGTTAGGTAAAGATCAAAGTTTTCATCAATATGATGTTCTAGCTGTAAATGGTTTCTTTAGAGAGATTAGATGAGGAAGACAAATGAAAGCCTTATGATTCTTATCATTCCTGGATGTAGCACTTTGTATCTGAAGAGCATCAACATTAATAAATACATGCTGCCAGCATCTTGCCATCTAACCTATAGATGAATGTAGTGCTTTAATCCAGAATTCCTGTCTGATTGTATCAGCATTAATTAACACCAAATTAAAAGCAAAAAATGTGTGCCATTTTGATTTTTAATTCTGAATTGTATGCTAAATAATGTTTAAGGCAATTTGTGTTCTTGCTTTGACTCTTGTGAGCATAATTCTAGGCAGTAAATAGCACACTGTAGAGTCCTGGGCTATTTTATTTTTTTATGGGAACCTCAGATTCCACACCCACATTTTCTTTCCTCCTAATCAAGTGCTCCATGGCACATACATCCAATCTTCTTCTTCCAGAGGAAGTCGAATCAGCTATCAGCACTGCTTCCCTCTTCGGTTAGAGTGGGTCAGTGGGGAGATATAAGAAACACTCCATTTCATTCCCACTCCCACCTCAAATTCTGAGTGTTCTGCTGATGTTTCACTCAGCTTCAACCAGTCAGGACAGGGGACTGAACTAGGAACCAAATTCAGATGTTCACATGGCAACACTTTTGCTGGCATTATGACCATGAGGCCATGTGCTTTTCTAAAAGAAAACATGCTATGTGGCTATCTTTGAAAACTAATATAGTAAGTGTCTCACGTTATTTAAATCTCCATTTAAGAGGCTGTTGAATTATGTACATTGACTGCCCATATGCCTAAAGCGGAAGAGTATTTCTATGTAGAAATGGAGGGTAAAATTAAAATTTGATGGTGAGAGCAAAGCAGTTCGGATATCTTCTGAGGAGCTACTATATAACCTTTGTTCTGAGAAATTTAAAATACTCACTGAGACCCTCCCTCAACTGACTTTAATTTTATGAAAACTCCAGTGAGTCAGGACTAAGGGGTCAATTGTAAATCTTTAGTCCCCAATTCTGCCCCTACTTATAGTGCAATATTTCATGCAATCTCACTCATGCTGAGTCCTGTCAGAGCTTTTATTTAACATCTATGTGTGTGGTTACTAGAGGATATGATGAGATGTCATAATTATGATGCCAGCAATAAGCCAATGGTACAAATTTCATATGTAGCATTGTCTCCCAGATACCTCAATGCATGGAGGAAATTGAAGCCTACATAAAGAACATGTGCCCCAAAAGTGAACCTATGAAAGGCTGAAGTGATGTTAGCTGGAAGAGGGAAATGCTTCCTGAAGCTGACAAGCTCCACTACCTCAACACCAATTGAAATCACTTGCTCTTTGGTAGTTTAAACAGTTTACAGCCCTGGGCTCATGCTGGATTATGACACTGGATACTCAAATAGCAGCAGTAAACATCTCCCATCACTGGCTATGAGAAGATTACTTTCACTCCCCTCGGACAAAGTCTTGGTCATTACAGTCGTTGAGTTTGTTACCCCCAGGCTGGACTACAGTTATGGTTGCTGCACAGTGCAACTGCTTGTCACCCAAATCTGATGTGTGTGCTTTGTCTCATCACACCAGTGTTGATATTGATATACATGGCAGATGGTGTAGGGCCATTGTAATGGGCCACATTTGCCCCTGAGACCCAGCTAAGCAGCTATAGTTATCTAGTACATTCCAGCTGACAGAACCCAGGTATAAACCTAAGGAGTCTAGAGGAAGAGACTTCTTCATACTAGGCAAAGCTTTGAAACAACCTCCCATATTAAATCATGAAAGATCCTTCCCTTCTATACATCACGTGGTAAAACATGCTCTCTAACCTCTAGGGCTGAAATCTTGGATTCATTGAAATCAACAGCAAAACTCCCAAGGGAGCCAGGATCTTACCTAGGTAGTTTACATGACCTTCATCATCATCGTTTCTGAGTCCCTACTCAAGAAAGTGTTCCCCAAAGAACCAGACATGAAATAAACCTAACTGGGTGCTCCAAAGTGGAAACTAGAGATTAAAGCAAAGAGCAGAATGGAGAATCATCTCTCTTCCTCAGCAGATTCCATTACTTTCTATAACTCTTGTAAAGTGTTTATCACTGTTGTAATCCAGGCACTGTAGAAATGTCTATAGTTAGATTTAAAACCTGATTGTGATGCACTCTCTAGTTTACAGAGGATCTTTCATAATTCATTTATGTAATGAAACAGGTCACATAACAGATAAATGCCCTGGAGATAGCTGAGAATCATAACATAAAGATTCTGTTTGTTGTCTGAGTGGGTAAAAACCCATATCTGATATGTTCAGGTAGTGACCTTTTGTCCTCTTTGTACTGCATTCTAACACTGTCAGCATGGTTGGTACCCAGACCCCTAGTGTGGCAATTTTCTGAATCTTAGCCATTCTAAGTGTATGCAGTTGTTTTCCTAGTTCATAAGCTGAAAACTCACCCAGAGGGCAGTGGAAGAGGAGAATCATCTTGCATTTCACAATTTAATCCAGCTGATCCAGTGGCTGACTTTAATAGGGAACAGGGAAGCAAGCACCTACTGTTTTTAGTACTAGCCTTTTCAGTGTAATATTGAAGCAACATTGTGCATATTTTAAAGACACAAATTAGTCGGTGTAATGAAATATGCAATGAAGAAAGGAATGAGTGCATTAAAACTTGAAAGAATATGTATAAATTACCTTTAGGTTTGTTTCTGCTAAGACACAACTTAGTTGCTAAAAAGCAGTTCTGCTTGCATGCGCAAAACTACTTATACAAATGCACAAATACCTATCTATGTTTATATATGCTATTAGCTTAATATACAACTTAGGTATATGCATAAACAAATGGCTATTTGGATACTTGCATGAGCTGCCAGTTTGGATATGCAAATACTGAATAAACACATGCTACCTTGATTACAGTATTTTTAAGTGTAGGGACATGATTGCACATATATTTGTTTCTCCAAACAGGTCACTGTCATTCTGAAAATTTGATCCTAGATGTTTAAGTCTTTCCTTACTGGAAGGTCACTGGGTTATTGAACACTATCTTTTTTAAAATAGCAGTAAAATGATTGCATTTCTCCTGGTTGTTGCATAAAGTCATTCTTATATCTGATTTCTAATATATGCATTTATTCAGTGTGAAAGGCCCTCGCTACATTATAGGGAAGAACGGAAGGAACAGATTGTGGGGGGGCGAAGGGGGAGGAAGCAACAGTCCCCAATGTATAAAGGGACACAGAAATAATAAGAAAGATAGTTTGTGTTTATCTGTGTGATTAACGGAAACTGAAATAAGCCCACGAGTATATTATCTAGAAACCATATGGATCAAATTCAAACAGCACTGGTCAGAAGATGCTCCAACTTATGCTAGGAACTTGTTCAGCCCCACAACAGCCACAGGACTGAGAAGTTATAATTTAAAATTCCCTTGCTTCTTCTACACTCAGCAGCACCAACATGAGATCAGCACAGCTGAGGATCAAGCCCATGGTCTTAGCATTATTGTAATCATTTAAAATTATCAAAAAACAAACCAACTTAAAATGCCTATTCTGACTTGGGTTTTTTTGGGAAAAAGAAGGAACTATATCCAGGAACAGTGACCCTTGTAGCTGGTCTCAAGAAAAACAAAACAAAAACATATTTGCTATGAAGTAGCCTTTACAGGAAAAACAAAAAAACAAAAAAATGCAGATGGATGAGAACATAGTGAGAGAAATGGAATTGAGGAGCGAGAGGGAGACACTCTGCTAATACATGGAGCGAGAGGGTACAGTTTTTCCAGGCATCAAAAGTACCATGTTATGCAAACAGCAACCAATTTTCCAAATACTAAGTTTTGACCATTTATTTTAATCTGATTTTTTTTTAATGCTCTCCGTCTCCATTTCTTTATTTGGTAATGGAACAGAGTGGTGGAAATGAGGCAAGACCTTTCAAGATTTCATTTCACTCCAGTGTGAGTTCTGCCATTCACACCGTACCCTAAATCACCTAACAATTTTTCTTTCTGCTCTTCTAGTGCCCTTCCATGTTACCAAATTGTATCCACTGAGGCTTTCAAAGTTTTGCCAGAGTTCTAATATTTTACTGCAGTCCATTCTTGGGAGAAGGGAGGTATTTTGGGGAAGAACAATATGTTTCTTTTACAATAAGTTGCTTTAATCTTCAAGTACAACAACAAAATAATATACAGTGGCTCTCAAATGGCATATATTCTCTTACTTTTATTTCATGGTGTTTTCCCTTTTTTGGGTTACTACCAAGTGGCATTTAAAATGATTTTAATTTATTCACCAATGTTCCCAATTCAGGGCTGGAAAACCACTAGATTCCCCAGAGCAAGAAATTCCTCTGGGGCAAGGCTAGTGAGAGAAGATAGAGGAATACAACTAGAATGCTTTGGTCTCCGAAGCAGGTTCCAGAACTCAAAATGTTCAAAAGTGGCATACAGTTGACTTAGACACTCTTTTCCAAGCAATACCTCCTGAGCTGAGCCTCTAGCTCATTGTCAGGGCTCACATACAATGCTTTACTGCATTGTAGTTGTCTTCTCCATTCAAGGATGTATATTACAGATAGCCAGAGTTCTGGCCGCTACAGTGTGGGATCAACAAAATAGACTGAATGGGCTAAAAAAATTGTTAAGTGCTTTTCAACAGTTGTTCCATAGAGTGGATGGTATTTTATGCCCTTAATATTGTCAAACAGTGTGACTCATCTGTTAGGTTTTTGATATTATTCCCTGAAAGGTCACCATCCCTCAAGCAATAAAGATTAATTATACTATTTCTGTTCTATATTATTCCAACTTTACAAATGAATACAGAAGGGTAGAGTGACTTCCCAAAGTCATATTTCTAGTCAGTGGCAGGGCTTGGAATAGAACTAGGAGTAGAAATGAGTAGGGTTTTTTTTGCAGATGAATAGTTAATTTGCCAAAAAATGCAGTTTTTGATGATCAGAAGCTATTCATGACTTTGAGCCAATTAGTTTTGTCTGGTAAAAAGTTATCATGGCCAGCTGAGGGGGTGTATGTTCATCCATCTTCATTAGAGACAAGGTGGGTGAGGTAATGCCTTTTACTGGACTAAGCTTGGAGACAAACTTTCAAGCTTACACATTTCTTCTTCAGGACCGGAAGAAGAGCTCTGTGTAAGCTCTAACTCTTGTCTGTCTCATCAACAGAATTCAGTCTAATAAAAGCAGCAAAGAGTCCTGTGGCACCTTATAGACTAACAGACATATTGGAGCATGAGCTAATAAAAGATACTTCCCAACCCACCTAATCTCTCTATTATCCTGGAACCAACATGGCTACAACAACACTGCATCCATCCATCTTTATGGTATTTAATCTAGTAATTAGGGCACTAACCACTAATGAAATGCTACTCTGGAGTAGGAACTTGAATTTCAATTGACTCTCTCCCAGGTTAGCGTCCTAACCACCAGGCTATTCTGGGGTTGGTTGCTTTCAATCTCTCCTACTAGTAGAGCCTTATGTAGATACAAATTTATACCCATGCATGCAGATATCCATGGATATAAATTGCTATCCACAGAACAGCAGGGCTCTCCCAGGAACAGCAGCTGTGAAAGGAGCACAACGTGGGGCCACCTCTTCCAGGAGCCAGCGCTCTGCACCAACAGCTCCTCTGGTTCAGCTGTACCATCCCCAGTCCAGCCCCCATCCCTGCTCCTATCCCTTCTACCCTTCCATGGGTATAAATTTGTATCCACGCAGGGCTCTACCTATTGGAGCTATTCCACTTTGTATAAATAATTAAATATTCAGTGTAACAGATACTTGAACCCAACTCTCCTACATCCCAGGTGAGTGCCCTAACTATTGGATTATAAAAGCAGCAAAGACTCCTGTGGCATCTTATAGACTAACAGATGTATTGGACATGAGCTTTCGCGGGTGAATACCCACTTCGTCAGATGCATGTAGTGGAAATTTCCAGAGGCAGGTATATATATGCAAGCAAGAAGCAGGCTAGAGATAATGAGGTTAGTTCAATCAGGGGGATGAGGCCCTGTTCTAGCAGTTGAGGTGTGAAAACCAAGGGATGTGAAATTGCTTTTGTAGTTGGCTAGCCATTCACAGTCTTTGTTTAATCCTGAGCTGATGGTGTCAAATTTGCAGATGAACTGAAGCTCAGCAGTTTCTCTTTGAAGTCTGGTCCTGAAGTTTTTTTGCTGCAGGATGGCTACCTTTAGATCTGCTATTGTGTGTCCAGGGAGATTAAAGTGTTCTCCTCTAGGTTTTTGTATATTGCCATTCCTAATATCTGATTTCTGTCCATTTATCCTTTTCTGTAGGGACTGTCCAGTTTGGCCGATGTAGATAGCAGAAGGGCATTGCTGGCATATGATGGCATATATCAATTGGTGGAGGTGCAGGTGAATGAACCGGTGATGGTGTGGCTGATCTGGTTAAGTCCTGTGATGGTGTCGCTGGTGTAGATATATGGGCAGAATTGGCATCGAGGTTTGTTGCATGGATTGGTTCCTGAGTTAGAGTTACTATCATGCGGTGTGCAGTTATTGGTGAGAATATGCTTCAGGTTGGCAGGTTGTCTGTGGGCGAGGACTGGCCTGCCACCCAAGGCCTGTGAAAGTGAGGGATCATTGTCCAGGATGAGTTGTAGATCCCTGATGATGCGTTGGAGGGGTTTTAGCTGGGGACTGTATGTGATAGCCAGTGGAGTCCTATTGGTTTCTTTCTTGGGTTTGTCTTGCAGTAGGAGGCTTCTTGGTACACGTCTGGCTCTGTTGATCTGTTTCCGTATTTCCTCATACGGGTATTGTAGTTTTGAGAATGCTTGGTGAAGATTTTGTAGGTGCTGGTCTCTGTTGGAGGGGTTGGAGCAGATGCGATTGTACCTCAGTGCTTGATTGTATACAATGGATCGTGTGGTGTGCCCGGGATGGAAGCTAGAGGCATGAAGGTAGGCATAGCAGTCGGTAGGTTTTCGGTATAGGGTGGTGTTAATGTGACCATCACTTATTTGCACCGTGGTGTCTAGGAAGTGGACCTCCCGTGTAGATTGGTCCAGGCTGAGGTTGATGGTAGAGTGGAAGCTGTTGAAATCGTGGTGAAATTTTTCCAGAGTCTACTTCCCATGGGTCCAGATGATGAATATGTCATCAATGTAGCATAGGCAGAGAGGGGCGTGAGTGGACAAGAGCTGAGGAAGCGTTATTCCAGGTCAGCCATAAAAATTTTGGCATATTATGGGGCCATGCGGGTGCCCATAACGGTGCCACTGATCTGGAGGTATATATTGTAATCAAATTTGAAATAGTTGTGTGTGAGGATAAAGGCACAGAGCTCAGCAATCTGTTGTGCTGCAGCATCATCAGGGATACTGTCCCTGACAGCTTGTATTCCATCAGTGTGTGGGATATTTGTGTAGAGAGCCTCTACATCCATGGTGGCTAGGATGGTGTTTTCTGGAAGGTCACCAATGCACTGTAGTTTTCTCAGCAAATCAGTGGTGTCACAGAGATAGTTGGGAGTGCTGGTGGCATAGGGTCTGAGTAGAGAGTCCACATATCCAGACAGTCCTCCAGTGAGAGTGCCAATGCCCGAGATGATGGGGAGTCCAGGATTTCTGGGTTTGTGGATCTTGGATAGTAGATAGCATAACCCTGGTCGGGGCTCTAAGGGTATGTTGATTTGTTCCGGTGTTAGTGTAGGGAGTGTCCTGAGTAGATGGTGCAGTTTCTTAGTGTATTCCTCAGTGGGATCTGAGGGAAGTTGCCTGTAGAATTTGGTATTGGAGAGTTGTCTGGCGGCCTCCTTTTGGTAGTCAAGCCTGTTCATGATGATAACAGCACCTCCTTTATCAGCCTCTTAAGAGCCACAGGACTCTTTGCTGCTTTTACAGATGCAGACTAATACGGCTACCCCTCTGATACTGGATTATACATTCTCTCTCTCCCTAGCCCACTTAATATTTAATTATTTGTACACTATGGGGAACAGCTCCAACAGGAGAGATTGAGAGAGAGAGACCTATCCCAAAATAGTTAATAGGTTCAAGTGAGTTACTCAAGGTCACACAGGAAGTCTCTGGCCGGGGTGGGAAATAAACCCAGATCTCCTAAGCTCCAGTCTAGTACTTTAAACACAAAGCCATACTTCCACTTTGAAGCAAAGGATACCTGAAAATAACTTCACATAAATATAAATAATTCTCAACTATTGCTCTATTATAACTAAGGCCCCGTTTTCCTAAGAGATAATTAGCAGTAGTGCATTCTATAAAGGCTACTTATGCTTTCACAGTTCTATTTAGTATCCTTCAAAGTTTCTGAGGGAGAATGGATTTAGATAGTAATATGATGCCAAGATTCCTTGAATTTAAAACAATCTCTCCACTTATTTTGTATACACTTAGCTAGTAACTGAAATTAGTTAATTATTTTTCTGATTTCATGGTAGTTTTTTGTTGTTCACATGTGCCATGCTGTACATATTTTCTTTGGAAATGAGAAGGTTTTAAGCCTTTATTTCAGAAATAATAAAAACTATGTACAATAGATATTGCAAACATAAGCAAAGGGTAGATTAAAGTTTAGGCTGGCCTCCCTTGATCTTATCCCTAGAGACGTTCACGCTCTGGTAAGAGAGGAGTTAAATCTATTATAACGTCAGTGACTTTGTGGTTGGCCTCAGTTTTTTAAATCATCCATTTTATTGAGTGAACAGCAATTTCTCATTTTCAGCAGAAAGAATACTGCTGACTTAAGAAAGTGGAAAGAGTGAAATGCATTCTTTCACAATCTATTGCTTGTTTGTTTGTAAATGAGACAATACTAGTGAAAAAAAAAACCAAACCAGAGGTAAGCTCAATGCTCAGTTAAACCATCATAAATCTGGAACAACTCTATTGAATGCTCTGTCTACTGCACCATGGTAAACCTGGAATAACTCCACTGAAATGGACTATTCCAGATTTACCCTGCTGTAATTGAGAGCGATATGACCCTGTGTCTTCAAAAGTGTAATCTGATTTACAAATAAACAACAACTGATTGTGGAAGAGCACATTTGACTTTCCACTTCTTTGAGTCAGCAATATTATTCTTGCCAAAAAATGAGAAACTGCTCTTCATTCAATAAAACTGATGGTATAAACAGTTGAAATCAAATATGTCTTGAATTGATGAAGGTGCATCAGCTTCAACAGTAGGATACAAACAAGATTAAAGATCTCACAGTTTGCATGAGAGAGAGATTTAGTACAGTGCTCCTTTTTTTTTTTTACAATTTTAATTTTGGAAAATAGGGGACACTGAAACAGTAACTTGCTCCCTGTCCATCAAAATAATCTAAGGTACAACAGATAAATAAAGGTTATGAAAATAAGGGGTCTCAGAAAACTCTTGTGTTCTGCAGAGAAACTTACTTATCAAATAACTGCTGTTAGGACAAGACCTAAAGACCTAGTTTGAATATATTACAGCCAAACTTCTATGGTCTTCAAATTCCTCCTGTCCTCATTTAAAAAAAGTGTTTACTGAATTTTATGAATGAAACTTACAAATACTAAGTATTTTCATTAGCACTAAGCAGAGCTCTCAGTAAACAAGACCAGCAGACTATGCACTGATATTGAGCATTGACAAAGGATTTTTCCTGTAACAAACTAAACTGTAATAATAAAAGTACAAAACAACTAGTATCAGTGTCTAAATAAAGTTTGCATTTTCCCTATTCAATTATTTATTTTATTGATATCCTGTTTGGATTACAATAAGGGAAATAAAAAAGTCAGTTACACCAACATTTCATTACTTTGTGCTACTGTTTAGATCTCACATTATCCAATGGGATGTCCCACTGATTTTAACTGAACTGTTCACAGGCTAAGGTGGCAGTATTTAACCCTAAGGAGTATATTATTGTTTTACTAACAATCGTGTATGGGATGTTGGGACAATGTCCCGGAAGCAACCTAGGGAAGGAAATGTGCATCAGAGTCTCTCAATTACCTCTATGATCCATCCCTTATCCAGGGGTGAAGTAGCTACGATACCAGCATAACTGATCTGGTGAATTGGGGGTGCATGTGAATCCAAGGCTCCTCCCATTCCCCACCCCTCCATGCCACCTGCGTGTGGGAGAAGGAAAGTGTAGACATGCAGCAGCATTGCCTTACTCTCCAAGTAGCCTGCGCAGAGGTGTCAGGGGCAGTTCTCTTTCCTCTACAGGACTACACAGTCTAGTGTACAATGCAGCCTGAAGTAAGTGTGACAAGGAAGGCATTGTAAACTATTTATGATGCAATTCACTGATTGCTATTCACTGATTTAATGGATGGGAAACTTGACTGGATGTGGAAGGTGCTGGATGGCTATATAATAAAAGGGGAAGTGCATACAGAGGTAGGCTCTCATCCCCTGGGGTGCTCTGCTGCTCTGTATTTGGCCAGCCAGAGAGATACAAGCCAGTTGGCTTTTGCTTTCCATAATCATTTATTTAAACACTGACCTGGGGTTTCTCAAGCCTCTTGTTCCATTTTTAGCTGAACCTGGCCTCATTCCCTGTTGTCATATAGCATAAGAACTGTGTTTTTACTTTGCTGTGGGTCTGACTGATCACCTGTTTAAGTGGACAGGAAGGAATATTTCCTATCAGGGCCAAACGGACTGTGGCCTAGTGGGTTTTTTCACCTTCCTCATAGCATCATGGAGACACAGTTATGTTAAGCAGATGTAGGATTTAGGAATGTAATGTTGGGAATTGTGTCAATATTAGTTTATCACAACTTGTGGCCAGTGCCCATTGCAGATAAAAGATCAAAGGGCCAGCGACAGGAAAGTAAGAGACATGGGATTTCACTGATGGACCCCAGGTCTATACAAAAAAGAGAAACTTGAAGTCCTTGCGGCCCTGGGTCCCTCTTTGATAGGTATTGTGCCGCCCCAAGCACTGCAGGCAGTCTGCCTTCGGCGGCTTGCCTGCTGGAGGTCCCTGGTCCCGTGGATTTGGCGGCTTGCCTGCGGGAGGTCCGTTGAAGTCACAGGACCAGCTTGCCGCCCCAGGCATGTGCTTGGCATGCTGGTGCCTGGAGCCGCCCCTGTTGATATCTTTCATAGCTTTTGCAGAGGGGAAGCACAGCAAGCTGAATCCTTGAGGTAGGAAGCAGAATCTACCCTGAGTTACAAGGTATGTGATAGAGACACCCTATAAAGCCTCCACTGGACCCATCTAATTCCTTGGTATGGGCAGTAGGCCAGACAACACCTATCTCCAATATTAAATCTAATAAAGCAGTGGTCTGCTGCTTAAAATCCATTCCTGTATCTGTCCTCATTCAGTTGTGTGTCCTGATCAATCTGCTCATTGTTTGCTCACTTATCAATATGCAGGTTTCAGAGTTTACTGTGAATTTGGTGTGTGTGTTTGGGGGGGAAAGGTTTTAAGTTTATGGCCATAGTTAATTGAACCACCAGAGCTCAGCAGACTGATACCAATGTTTCATACCATAGAAGCACTAACAAAACACATCACAGATTCCAAGCTTTTTGTGGATACTCTGAAAGAGGCATTTAAGTCACTTGACTACAGGTTTATATTTTTCTTACTGTTTGCATCATCAACATGCAGTGTTAAAATTAAAAGAAACAAAATCAAATGGCAAGCTACTACTAAAGCAAATGCGGCTTCTGGTACCAGGAGCAACTATCAGCCAGCGTCAAAGCTGTCTCAACATACACGCTAATTAAGCTCTCCCCAGGAATCAACTCTCCTCACAACTCTCCCATTAGCTTCCAAAGTGAACTGGCTTGAAAGCTTGATTTTTATTTCGAGATGAATCAGGCATCACATCATGATCACCTGATGCCTGGCTCTTGATTAGACACGCATTTGTTTTAATTATCCACCTGCTTTCAATTAAGTACCAGGAAATACACCCTATTAGCAGTACAAAACTAATCATCCTTGTACATAAAATAAAGTCCTTTTTCTCTCTGGCCACTTTTCAAGGATAGAATGGGTAGATCAGTTCCAAATATAGTTTAGTTTAAAACTTTGACACCTCAGAAGTTAACAGCAGTAATGAGACATCTGTTTTACATTCTGTGGGATAAAAGGCTATTCTCAGCCAAAAAGTAGCACTGTATCTTACAATAAGGGTCAGTTGAGAGAAATGTGTCATGGGCATTAAGAACTCCATTTTCAAAGCAATGCACTGGAGGCATGTGCACAAATCCTTTAAAAATGGGATTTCCATTTCTTTATCACATGTGTTGCTTTGAAAATGTCCCCTTTAACGACCATAATATCAACTGCGAAAGGCAGCTGTCTGAGCAGCCGCTGATGTTCTCCAGATGTGTAAGATGATACTTTATATCTGACTGCTACATTTTAGAATCTGAAAATAAAATCTTTATGAGAGAATGAACTCTAAAAGCCTTCGTAGAAACGGAAAGCACATTGAATTATTTTCCACAGTGCCAAGTTTAGAGTTTCTACTGTAACCTCATTGTGAATTTGGAAATCCAAACATTATAGTTCCAGGGATTTTATTTCCTGACTCAATATAGTGACAAGAAACAAACCTTGCACGTGTTTAAAACTCTAATGAGAAAATGAAGAAAGATTGAAGGTACTATTGTATGTTCAGAGCCCAGGATGAGTATATCTTTAATAAATCTACACCTATACTTAAATAATAGCTCTTGTACATTTTACAGCAGCAATCTTGACTAAATTTTTTACATAATGCATTACCCATTTATATTTAGATAAACAGATTAATTTTCTTTGTGTAAAAATTCCAGTAGTAATAAATGAAACAACATATAGCACAAGATGGATACTGAACTGTAGCAAGGATGTCTGGTCTTTACTGTAATGCTGGTCAAAATGCAAAGCAGAATCAGATCATATGTAAAATAGTTTTAGTCACTGATCCGCCTGAAAAATCGTGTTTGGATTTTTCTCTCTATTGGAAAATAATTTCAGAGAAAGAGGGTTATATTATTCATTTCCTACATTCAGAGAATGTTTACAGGACAGAGTAGAAGATGATGGCATATAGCAGGAAGATATTTCACCTGATAGTTCTTACATACTGGATATCAGAAAGCACCAGCTACATGCCATAAGATCTAATTATCAAGAATTGCCTTTTCTGCCCCAAAGCAATCATTTTGATGACAGTCTTCTATGCACTGTAAAACAAAATGGGAAGCCTGTGCTATATAAACTGGCTCAGTGCTTCCTTTTACTTCCTCTGATATCAGCGTCCCCATCTCATTTATTTTCCACACATTAATGGTAGCAGTCACCTTGAGCTGGTGATGCAGAGTAATTTTCACAGAAACCTTGATCAGAAACCATAAATCAGCCTGATGTGCTTTTATGGTCTAATAACATTCTGTCTGCTCCTACAGGCCCTTATGTAAAGCTGCACTGCAGAGAATTCCTTGGATTAGATTTTTTCACAGATACTACAGTATGCATTATACATCTGTATCCATAACGCACAACGCCTACATTATAATGTCACTAAGAGATTTTGCTTAAACTCATAAACATGAGAAAATTCAGAAGGAAACCTGAAAACTCCTCCTTAGAGCTTTTTAATCTTAGGCATTGCTGTACATAGAATATGTGATAATAATTGTTAGTCTGATCTACCCAGGACCAAACCAGATATCAACAGGCATTATGGGGTGCATCTGAATGCCTTGTTTGCAGTAGAAAAGGTTTGTGGATATAGCTAGTGTAGACCTCATTTATACCAGCAAAAGAGTGTTTTCTAGTATAGCTTATACCAATTTACTGAATGAAAGACGATATAAGGGCAAGAGCACTCTTTTGCTATTATAACTGTGTCTACACTGGTGCTTTTGCTAGGGTAAAATGGTTAAAATTACACACCTCTAAGCAACAATAATACACAAGCAACAGTTTCCAGCGTAAAACATGATGAGGAGAGAAACCCTAGTTCTGACCTCCCATATATAGGTGTAAAACCCCAGAAGCCATCAAAATAACACTGGATGTGAGATCAGAATTGAGCGCACAACAAATTCTTAATTCTTTGCAATGTTATGGTGAGTCTTGTTATAAAAAGGTATTTGTCTAAACATCTAGCTTTGCTGATGGGCCAGATTAGCTGGTGTAAATCAGTCTATCACCATTAAAGTCAATGGAGATATGCTAGTTTATGACAGTAAGGACCTAGCCCCAAAGGAGCAGCTGATTTACACTGCTTCAGCAAAATTCAACATACTGGGGTGGGAGGTTGGTGGTGGTGGTGGGGAGACTGGGAGTGGCTGGGCAAGGAGCTAGTGAAAAGGAGGAGGCCTGGAAATAGTTAGGCAAGAAGACTGGAACTGGGATGGGGAGTCCGGCATGATGAGACTAGGATATTGCTGAGCAAGGAGATTGGAACTGGGATAAGAATTCTGAGGAATGGAAACTGGACTGATCAGAAGATGAGAATGGGACTAGGATGAGGACCCAGGGACTGGGAAAATCCAAGGGTGGAACAGGGACAGTTTGAAGGGGATTGGGCAGAAGGTGTCATATTTGGGGAATATGGGCAGAAGAGTCTTCGCCCACTAGCATATACTCCCCTCCAAAGCCTGGAATGGAACACAGGGTTAATGAGCCTCATCATTCCTCTGCTGTTAGCAAATATCTGTGAAACTCACTGGCAAAGTGGCTTATCCCCCTCTAGTTCTGCTTCACTGTATAACCTATTACTATAAGTTACTTCAGCTCAAGTGACAAAGTTCTGCACAGTGGATCTTAAGGTTACAGTCCTAGTGATGATCCTTGTGGGTGTCATTATGAGGTCATATGATGGAATTTCTGTTTTTTATTTTGTTTTTTTTTTTCATTTTGCTCTTTTGAGAACATATGTTAGAAGAACATTATTAAGGTTACAAAGTCAAGGAAATGTCAAAAATCAACAGTTAGGAGATGCCAGAACTAAGATTTCCTGTGCAAGTTAAATTTGTGCTTATTCTTTATGATACAATTATTAATTGCATGATCACTGTGATGGTGCATCCACCCCACATAAGCTCTGAACGGGGTTAAGGTGGGTAAGTAGGCCAGTTAACTGCCCAGGCTGCACCTGGAGAAGGAGCCAGGGAGCTGGGATTAATTATAGATGAGGCTCATCTGGAGAGGAACAGGCAGGCTTGTATAAAGCCAAGGAGCCAAGAACAGAAAGGGACTGCAGGAAAGTAGTTTCCAGTCACTCCCTAAGAGACTGGAAGTGTGTTTGGGGCTGTAGAGGGAAGTGCCTACAGTTACTCCTTGGGCAGAGGTAGTTTGGTCTGGCACATCCAGAGGGGGTGGAGAGCCAGAAAGATGGGAAAGGCTCAGGGAAATAGCAGCAAGGCATGGGATAGGATGGACCTGCACAACTGAAAAGAGGGCCTCGATTTTGAAACCCAGAGTAGAGGGCAGGCCTAGGTTCCCCTACCAGTCACTGGAGAAGTGGTACAGACCAGTCAGTGGAGAGTGAGTGGACTGCCTGGGACAGTTTTCCCTGAAAGACTTTGATATCCTGGAAGTGGAGGATTATTGTGTCCCGGCTGGAAGGCCAAGTCATGAACAGGAAACTGCAACTCCTGGAGTGAGAGGGGAAGCAGAGTGAGAAAGGAATGAGCTAATTCCCAGATCTGTTAGGAAGGAGGTGCCCTAGTGGATCCCATGATAATGACATGCTATTTTTTTCCACAGGATCCCTGCCTCATTCAGTGCACAGGATGGACGTGCTTACTTAATGAGCAGCTATTAAATGTTTTGTTCTTTTCTCCTCCATGTTCAGTGTTGGCCTCATGCCTTATTTATTGCTCATCATACAAACCCAGCACTCTGTGTGTAAAATATATATAACCACAATGTACTTGAATTATGCTATACATTTGTTTTCCTTTTAAACTAAATGAACCATTTGCTAATTTCAGACTCTAATCACATAGTCTTCAGTTATCATGTTTGACAGCATTGACAATAGTTCAATTTTTACATTTGTGACTCATTTTCTGCAGAGTTTCTGAATCTCCCCTTCAAACAAAGTGTACAGCAGGGAGCTACAATCAGCTCACTACCAAACATCCACAGCTCACCATGTCTTTCATGTTAGGGCTCACTGTGAGTCTCCAATACTGCATGGGAAATTTCCATCTTGAATCTCTTTCCAACATTTCAAGACCTGAAACAGCAGAGGCAGAGTATAAAAGAGGAAGTGCTGATGTCCTGCCCCTCTCTTGCTCTGATACCCCCTGCTGTTTCATTCACAACCTGACATTTGCTGTCTGTCTGAAGAAGCTATTTGCAAACCCTCCTGGTTAGAAGCAATGTAAAGAGGACAGTGGGAAGTACACTGAAGGAAAATGAAGTAAAGAACACATCCCCTTTCATATTTGCTTATTTGCAGTTGTGAATAATGCAGCTCTAGCACTAAAGCAAACAAAAATAATTCAGCCTTGGCACTCAGCTGCAAACCTTTTTGTCAATGATAATGTTTTTTTCTTTCAAACAGTTGCAAATTCTTGTGGCCCAGGCTTCAGTACACAAAGGCAAAATTAAGGAAGGAAATGACAATTTAAAATGACCCTGATGTCAAGTAAAATTACAGTGTTACAGTAGTAATGTTACACTGATGGTTCAGGATGCACTTTCATTGTATGTATCCAGGAAAAAAATGGTATTTATAAGCATATTATATCTTGCCTGTAGGAGAATTCACACTAGTTTTGCCTAACCCAGGAAGTAAAGCTTGTGATGGGACTAACTGCTCCCTAGATGCAGGCTGCTGCCCCCTCAGTCTGACTGAGATGTTCTCACTCTAGCCCCTCTATGGCAGACTCCGCCCCAGCAACTTGTTTTCCTTATTGGCTGGATGCTGATAGATGAGCTTCTGATGGTCTTCAGGTAAGAATGGCTAATAGTGTAGGGAACTGCCAAAAGCAAATGTGGGGTTGGAAATCAGGAGATAACAGGCTAACAGACTCTCCCCCTCCCCACCAAGAAGATAACAATAGAAACAGGAAACCTAGTTGTATGGGAAGGGAGGATCAGCGGCTTATTGAAGAAGGGTTATGGGTAGCGGGCAGAAGGAAAGGAGGGCTGAATGTTTTGATGGGCAGCTTCCAGAGGCCTGGATAATTCTGACTGAAGAACTGAAATGAATCTGAACTCTGAACCTTTAGAAATTCACCCATCACTAATGCAGATGTAGATCTGTTGTATATAGTTAGTACCTTGGTTTCAGTTAATTATATTCAAAAGCACTGAGCAAAACTCAGACTCACTCCAGCATTCCACATATCTATAATGGTTTGAATTGAATTTAAATGCCTCGAAGGCCCCTTGTGAATTGTTGAGCTCACAGAATTCTGTCTCCACTAACCTCTCTTTTATTTCTTTGAAGTGTCATCATGTATGGGTAAAGTTTTGTCTATCCCCTATTGTGAAGGTCAGGCTCTAATTAGTTCAGGCACTTTATAACTGGAACATAGATACATTTTAGGGCACTCAAGAGAACCTCATTTAGTAGTTTTCCTGAAAAAAAAAAATCAAAGTTGAAGAATATTGTTTTCAGTGCTAAGAAAAACATTGACTTTCAAGACAGACATAATTTCTGCTAATTACAAGAAAAATACTGCTGCCTTCAGTGCTTTTTCTTCATGTGTACAGCAGTAGATATTTCCTTCATCAGAGAATAATTGTTTCATTTTTGACCTGAATTAAGATCCTTCTTTTCCCCATCCTCTGATTTCTGCTCCCCTTTTAGTTCTTTATAGAAGTGTAGAAGGAGGCTTTGAAAGTTTTCAAATCTTGCATCTCACAATGTTTGAACTAATGAATTAAGAGGCTGACAATTTAGAATCATTTGTCTCACTTTAGAGTGGTAAAATTGATCAGATTTCAGTCCTGTAGGAAGGAGTAGATTTTTTTTTTATTTTGTGTATTTAAACCCTCTACTTGCTTGAAACAGACTATATACACTTTAAAAAAAATTCAAAGGAGAAAAATATGTGGTAGGCTTTTTCTTAGGAAACATTTGTAAATCTCAAATTTCAAGAGCATGGAGTATTTAGGATGGGATTTTCAAAAAACACTAAGGGAAGTATAAGCAGCAAAGAATCCTGTGGCACCTTGTAGACTAACAGACATTTTGGAGCACGAACTTTCATGGGTGAATACCCACTTCATCGGATGCATGTAAGGGAAGTATGTGTCCAAATCCCATTGTAATTCAATGGGATCTGAGTGCCTAATTCCCTTAGGATCATTTGAAATTGCCAACGTTGGTGTTCATCTCATTTAAACATTAGAAATGATACAAATAATGGCTTTTCTGTTCACAAAGATGAAAGGCATAGACCAGATCCGAGTACTGTGTAAGAAAAGAGAAATAAAATGTAAGTCTTTTTCTTCTTTGTATGAATGTGTCATGCTTTTCATTAAAGTTCACAGGAGAGATGATATGTAGACGCATTGAGACAAGATATCCACCATTGAGACATATATTTCAGGTGATTTTTTAAAATTTTATTTTGCTCTCATTTAATCAACTTTAGCCCTAAATGGTGCTGTGGTTCCTTCCCTCTTCCTTTAAGAGTGGATAAAGCAGTGGTGTTTGAAGCAATTGCCAATGTAAAGCTAAGAATAGTGGAATGTGATGTGTGGAAGAGAATGTAGTCAACATCCTTCTAATGTAAACAGAATGCCAAGTGCGCTCTTGAATCAGTTTTCAGGGATTGGCAAGACTCTCAAAACCCATAGCTGGCATAGAATGCAGTGTTCCTCAAAGCCCTCTGCCCACAGCTGTACACCTTTTAATGAATCCAGATTAAAAATAGTCTCTGATGAAGGAGCTTTAGCAGAACAGCCAACATTTATAACTATATGTAGTATTATGTATTTCTTCTAACCCTCTTAAATTTGATTATCCGCCTCCTCACATAAATGCACCAGCTCAGGCTCTAGAGTAATGGTAGCTTTTGGAACAATTACTCCCTGTAGTAGACTCTACTGTTTCCTGGAGAGGGATTAAAAGAGGCTTTGTTAAAATCCCAGTCTAGCAGGTTAATAAGAATTAAGACGGTAACATATAAAGACATTGGGCCAAATTCAGAGGTGAGTCTAAAACAGTATATGGAAGTCTAGTGGGAGTATCATTTACATTCTCTTCTGGCTGTCTCAGCATGCATGTTACCAGACACAAATTTAGATGGCCTGAAGACTGTTTCTATTCGCCCTTAGACTCAGGCTACAGGCTGAACACAGGCCATCCCATGCTGCTACACTTTCAGGGCCCTGCGCTGGGACCCAGTGGAGTGGGAGGGCCCAGTTCTCCCCATCCCACCCCAGAACCCCAACTCTGGGCCACAAGAAGGGAAGGGTGATACTGGCATAGAATATAGTCCAGCACAGACCTCATGAACTAAGAGGCCCAAGACACATGAACTAAGAGAGCGCCTAAGATCAGAGGCCCAGACCACTAGGCCTGCTGAATGTTCAAATCACTCTGCTACAGCAACCTAGGTACTATATATAAATTTTGCAGCATGGATTTAAAGGTGCAGCCCATAATGGGTAAAAGTTGAGGCAGGAATTTGCTCCTGTGAAAATGTAGTCAATAAAAGTGAATTTCAGCATTTTGTATGTTTGTTAATTTTCTTGCAATCCTTATTTTACTCTGGAAATGAGCAACTAATTCTTTTTAATGCCCACTGACCCACACACCATAGAACTGTAAAGTCTCACAAGGAAATCCACATATAATGAAACAGTAAGTTCCAGTTGAAGTCTCCCTGCCTCATTCCTAGGTATAAAGCAAAAATACTCATGGAATTCATTTCCATTTACTTGGGCTTTTGCTTGGACATCACTATAGAGAGCCAATAGCCACATGTGTCAGAACATTTATTAATAAGTTTCACTCTTTGTAATCAAACTTTTCTGTATATCAAGTGAATGGAGACCTCTTAGGCTATTTCCTGACTGAGAGAGTGGAGAATTTCAAGTAATAGTCTGACATCTGTCTATCACTAATAAATCCTGAAGATGGACACATACAGACAATATGTATATAATCTTTTGCTAAAATTTTGGCACTAGCAAAATATGTCAAGAGAAGCTAAAAGATGAGTTCCCCCACCGCCATTCCTTAGAAAATATTTTAATGGCAGCTTTGTAGTGGTTTGGCTACTTAGTGCTTCTCAAACGCCTTCTCATGGAAGGAGGTTGCTTTATGGCACCCTGCTTCTGTAGCCATCTCATCTTTTCAGGGGCCCTTTAAAAAGTCACAGAGTCACAAAGTTCTTCAAACAATCCCCAAAGGGATCCTATTTATTGAGCCCTCTGGTGCGCACTGACTCTCCAGAACCCAAACCCGGTTCAGTGGCCATCTCCCAGTAGTCAAACATAACAGCCCTAATGGGTCAAACCTAAAGTCACCAGATGTCCAAGATCTTTCTTAAGTGTTAACAGCTAATGTAGACTCCATCATTTTGTATGTGTAGCTGGGACTATGTTTTCCAATGTGCATTACTTTGCATTGAATTTGCATGTGCATTGAATTTCATCTGCCATGTTGTTGCCCAGTCATCCAGTTTTGTGAAATATCTTTGTAACTCTTTGTAGTCTGCTTTGGACTTAACTATCTTGAGCAATTTTCTATTACCTACACATTTTGCCACCCCACTGTTTTTCCAGATCATTTATGAAGGGACACAAAGTCTTTCCAAAACAAATCACAAAGTAATGCAATCTTCTCCCCAGTTTCAACTGGGCACAGCTCCCTCCTCCCTGAGGGTCTTCTGCAGTCTCTCCCTTGCTTCTCAGGCAGAGTGTCTCCCAGGCAGAGCTTTCTGATGCTTCTTGCAGTCTCGATTACTATCATTTCCCCCCATCCTGCCCCCCTTCCTGTTGCCTTTAACCTGGGAACATTTGATTCCCCTCAGGTGGGACTCATCATGTAATCAGGGCTGGTTTAGCCTCAAGCTCCTCAGCCAAAGGGCAATCCACCCTGTTACAAGCGTCTTTTGTAGATAAAGGGAGTTTCTCAACCAGCAGTGTAACATTGAAGATACCTGTTAGGAGTACAGTGAAAAGTTCCTTGAATGTCTTATAAAATTGTACTGGGGATGAAGCCCATTCCACTTCTCATCCTCATTATTGCTGCTAGAATTTAGCAAAAATCTGTCAGTTGCCTTGAGATGCACTCAGTGAATATAAAGTTCACTTACTAGAAAACAATCTCGTATTTTAGCAGACTGTATTTTAACAAACCCAAATTCTATTTGTAAAGACTATTATAGTAGTCAGTTTATTTCTGAAAGTAGGAATAATTTGCTGTCCTGCATTCCTTGAAATTTTCTCACCAACATTTTTCACTTTTATTTTTCTTTTCATAAAACGTTTTTTCTTGTGGAAGACAGACTTTTTCCAGGAGAAGCTGCCACCAGGCATTTAGTTTTCTGTTGTGTTTATCAACTGTTTCAGAACCTTTTATCCCTTTATAAATTTGTTCCAATCTTTGAATTTCTTGGTCCAACTTTAACTTATGCCAGTTCTTTTGTATTTTTAAGTAAGAAGCTGTGATGTTAAGTTGTCCTCTAATCACTGCTCACTATCCATCAAACAATGCTACTTTCCATGTCACTTTTGTAATACATTTGGAAGTACTGAATGATGTTTTTGTACACTGCTTTAAGTTGCTCAGAATCCTGTAAAAGCTGTGTAATTCCATAAATGTTGTCTCTGTTTTTGAGTCCCCCGTGCCTCACAAATAGTTCTAAGAGTACAGGATCAGACAAGGTCTGAGTCCTTATTTTAGCAAATCTTATCCCTGCACTGAGCTAATTGTTAATAACATATCGGAGAATATAATTCATGCATCTGGGAATGAAATTAGTCATTTATATTTAGGTGTAAGATTATAGGTTTGATTTCATGTCCAACACCACTTCACTCTTCTTTTTCTACACTTCTCTCTGTATCAGACCAATCTATATAAGGTATGGGAGTATAGTTAATATTTTTCCCTTCTCTTCCAATTCTCTGAAACAAGGTTTCTATGACATCTGTTTAACCTAAACTGGAAGTATGTTATGTTAATCTACCATTGCAGTCTTTGTACCATTCCTTCATTTGAAATGGTGCATTTCTAGCCAGTTACATAATGATTTTTTTTCTAATAATGCAAACAAGTGTTAGTGGATCCATGTTCCCTTCATGCTGGTTTCTTGACCATCACAGAAGTATGTTTCTTGATGAAATAAAATTTGAGATAATCTCTTTTGTTTAAATTAAGCGAGCTCTTTACACCATTAAACAACACTCTTTAGCCCTTCAACATTAATACCCATTTTGAGTGCCATTATTTTTGTCCAAGAACATTTTTTACAATCTTTCGTGAGATGTGGCTCCACTTAGTTTAAGATATTCAAAATATACTTTCCCAGCCTATTAGGGCTATATATATTCCCTATATATATTTGGCCTTAGCCAAAACCCAATGAAGCCAGTAGGAATCTTTACACTGACTGGCCCGTATTCCACAGTTCAGTGTTTCCCAAGACACAAGTAAAAAGCAGGACTTGGTACTGCATGATATTTTAATTAAAAAAACTTGAGTGATATAAAATTAAAATCTATTAACGGATAGGTGTCAAAATGTAGTTATAAACACAGAATAACCATAGGGTGGATGTGTTTCCAATGGTGTCTTGCAGAGGTCTGTTCTTGACCCTATGCTATTTAACATTTTTATCAATGACATGGAAAAAAACATTAAATCACTAATAATGTTTGCAGATGACCCACAAATTGGGGGACTGGTTAAATAATGAAGAGGACAAGTCACTAAAATAGAGCAATCTGGATTGCTTGGTAAACTGAGTGCAAGCCAAGAATATGTATTTTCATATGGCTAAATGTAAATGTATAAACCTAAGGAAAAAAAAGAACATAGGCCATATTTGCAGGATGGGGGACTCAATTCCAGGAAGTTTTGACTCTGAAAAAGATTTGGGAGTCATAGTGGATAATCAGCTGAACATGAGCTTCCAGCATGGCACTGCAGCTAAATGGGTTAATGTGATCCATAGATGCATAAACAGGGGAATTGATTCCAACTTCCAAGCAACTGTTTTATGTCTATAGTAGGTACCGGTGTGACTGTTGCTGGAATACTGTATCCAGTTCTAGTGTTCACAATTAAAGGATGTTGAAAAATTGGAGAAGGTTCAAAGAAGAGCCATGTGAATGATCAAAAGATTAGAAAACCTACCTTATAGTAAATCTATCGAGTTGAACAAAAAGAAGGTTAAGGCTGACTTGATTACAGTCTATGAGAACCTTGCTATAACAAATGGTAAGATACATACTATGCTTTGAATTTTCTTATTTAAATGATTAAACCAACACATAGCTAGTTCTTTCAGAAAATACCAACCAATATTCTATAATCTAAATCTTGTATGGTGCCTTTTGTTTATTAATGAACCATACTCATAGAAGATCATTCAGGCTGATGTGTCCTTATGGGTGCTCCACATTGTGTGTAGATGTGCCTGTGCACCTTTGATCAGATCTTTTTTCTTCATCAATGTCTGCTGGGTCACACCTGTGCCCTGCAGAGCCTTGTGCTCAAGAACTAGGGTAAATAGTAGAATGGGGTGGACCCACTGCCACTCAAGTTCCTTCTCTATTCCTGAGAGTTGAAATGGAGGGTTGTGGTATCTCCTACATATCTATGTTCATTCTTTCTCTGTTATTTTATTTAGTTTTGCTTATTTTACCTTTTCTATTTTAATTTTCACTTATGCCACTAGATTTTACCCCTTGGGCCTTTGGAGAGTTTCCTCCTCTGTTCTTTGCTGGACATGGCAAGGTCTTCAGCCAATTTTTCCCAGCTGGATGTTTTGTGGAGGGTTATGCCCATCACCCCAGACTCAAACCCTACCAGTCCTACCACTGGTCCTCCCCATTCACGTACAAGCACTGCAGCTTCCTCCATTGCCACAGAGAGTTGCACATCCCATCTAAATGCAAGGACTTCACCATGTTTAAAAGCATATCTAGCAAGCGGAGGGAACATAGACTGAAGCTCCTTCTCATGGAGTGGTCTTTGAGACCCTCAGTAGCACTCTCCCTCCTCTACCCCCATACATCGGCTTCAGTATCTCATAGTATCCCAGTGTCTCTCAACTTTGGTTCCAGCTCTGTGGAGAAAAGATCAAGAGGTATTTACAAAAGCTTCCAAATGTTCCAAAAAGAAAAACTTCTGGTCCACTGATAGGAACCTGAAGCATCAGGAGAGATCCCTCTCAAGGGGACCTCAAGTCTAAGGAGATCTCCTGTCCTACCCCAAGTACTGCCAAGGCTCTGGCTTCTTCAGTTACTGAGGGTCTAGTACTGCTAAAGGGATCTTCCGTCATTCTATGTAAGGAGAAGTCTTTAAGCAGGATTTAAAGCCAGGTTCAACACTGCCCTCCATACCCTTGGTGAGCCCTCCAGATGTGGGGACTCAAAGAACTCACCAGCCCTGACTTTGCCAGCCTTTAAGGGCTGTGGGCATCAGGAGCTCTTTAATGACCTGAAAATCAAAAAGCAATTCTACAAAAAGTGAAAACATGGACAAATTGATAAGGAGTACAAAAGTGCAGCACAAGTAAGTAGGGACAAAATCAGAAAGGGTAAGACACAAAATGAGTTACACCTGGCAAGGGACATATAAGGCAATAAGAGGTTCTTTAAATACATTAGGAGCAAAAGAAAGATGAAGGAAAGCGTAGGTTCTCTACTTAGTAGGGAAGGAAAGCTAATAACTGATGACATCAAGAAAGCGGAGGTGTTTAATACCTATTTTGCTTCAGTCAAAGGTACTAAACACAACTAATATTGATAAACAAGGGAAAGGCATGCAAGCCAACATAGGGAAAGAAAAGCTTAAAAAATATTTAGATAAGTTAGCTGTATTCAAGTCAGCAGGGGCTGATCAAATTCATCTTAGGTTACATAAAGAATTAGTTGAAGCAATCTCAGAGCCATTAGAAATTATCTTTGAGAACTTGTGGAGGACGGGAGAGGACCCAGAAGACTGGAGAAGGGCAAACATAGTAACTATCTTTAAAAAGGGGAACAAGGAGGACCTGGGGAATTATAGACCAGTCAGCCTAACTTCAATACCTGGAAAGATACTGGAGCAAATTATTAAACAATCAATTTAAGCACCTAGAGGATGATAGGGTTATAAGATATCAGGGGGTAGCCATGTTAGTCTGTATCCACAAAAACAATAAGGAGTCCAGTGGCACCTTAAAGACTAACAGATTTATTTGGGCATAAATTTTCATGGGTAAAAATCCCACTTCTTCAGATGCATCTGTTTTTCACCCACAATACTCATTGGGCCAGACTCTGTCACTTTTACTCATACAAAGTAATATCTTGCCCTCTGGCCTGTCTCAGAGTCTGGTCTCCTAGTACCCAGACCCAGCCTGTCTTCTGACTGCTGCTCTGACCCCTAGGCCAGATTGCCCACATCCCGATCATGACATATGTGTGAAATCCTAGCTCCATTAAAGCCAATGGCAAAACTCCTCTCCACTTCAGTGGGGTCAGGATTTCACCCAGGAGAAGTATATAACAAGTGAGAACTACAAAAATTTAAGTTGGGAAAACTGTTCTGATCTAATACACCAACTATCCAGAGCCCAGATTAGAATAATCAAACAGGAATCCTAAGAAAACAGTTCTAGTTCTGAAATCACACTTGAAAAGGAAGGCAGTGGAGGCATTGCACACTTCATAGTTCCAAAACTGTGTCTGAAAGATGCAAGTACAGAAACTAAAAATCTTAAGGATATATTACAGGGTTTAAGAATCAGTCCAAAAAAAAATGTCCTAAAAGTCAGATTATTAGTAGCAGGCTAACAGGACACAGGAAAAATAATAAATCTACCCTGAATTCAGTGAACATATTAAACTTCAGAGAATCACACTGTTTTTAAAAGTATTTAATAGAAAGTGCATGAGGCATCCATATTTCCATGAAAGCACTGTTACTGAAAAAGGAGTGGCCAGTTTTCAGAGTGATAGCTTGAAATGTGCTTCTATTGTTTCATTATGTTCCATATTAACCAAGGACTGCAAGAATGAAAATAACTGTTCATTATGTTCTATTTCTACTTTTTTTTTCCTTTGAACAAATGAATGAGGCAGGGATCCTGTGGAAAAAATAGTATGTGGTCATATAATTAAAGACTGTCTCATAAAGTATACACACGAGGGGGGCAAATTAAGGTTACACAGGCCTTCTTTTAAGGTAGTTTTTGTGTATAATTTATGCTGTCATATTCCAATATCAGTTGGGACTGCAGTGCAATCACTCATCTTAGATCATTACTAAATATTAAATAACCTTTATTCATAACTTATAAACTGAGAGATTGGTTGTCTTTTGTTGACTGTTGCATGTTCTACTGCAATGCAAGTTGTATCAATTTTCTTGGTGATTGAAGGGCAGTAAACTCTCCAGTTGTCTGCTTAAGTGCAACCATAAATTGTTCAGTTGTTCTTTAAACAGTACTGTAGCTGTTCAGTTGCATGATGCCTATAAACTGTTGCATGGTGGACATTAACAGTTAACCTGATTGTTGAAAGCTCATAGCAAACTAGTGTCCTACATATTCCCTTGGTAGTACTTGGACATGATACTGATCTCAGAATTTCACTTCCAGATGATATTGTTTCCAACTTTGTGTTCACTAGAGCTGCTCCTTAAAGGAAGATGTGGTGTGCACCCACTGAAATCTTCTCTGCGTAGCTGGCCTATAACACTTGATATAGACAATGAAGTTTAATGTCATCTGTAGTCATGTAAAAAGTCACCATATTTCAAGGTGTTAAGCTCTGTAATAGAAACTGAGAAGCATGATAAAAAATAACCAATTTTATTTGAATAATATATTAATTGACTTTACATGTATGTACACTTTTTTATTTGTATATAGTTATTTTGAAGTTCTGGTCCTGGCAGAGAAACTATTCTTTCTACAGAAATCTAGCTTTGGCCTTTTTAGGCTTTAGCTCCATGGAGACACCTACTACATTCATCTCCAGATCAACATTTTCCCTAAGTAGGGCATCTGCTGCATGCTCATGCCTAACTGTGCAAAGCCTTCCAACATAAGTACTTTTGTCTGCAAGAAGAACTGAAATGCTTAGTTGCAGGATGACTCTACATGTTTAGGGGAAGAAGATAAGGTGGCACCCTGGTAGAACAAAGCAGGGAAGAGGTCTGGAGTTTACCTTAAACTAAAGATCATATCCAAGAACTATTCTATATAGGTTTGTATACTGTGCTGATTACCATGGTAACTGCCACAGGAGTTCAAGGTTTTATGGCTGATACCCAAGCAAAACTGAATACAATTGAAAAAAGAAAATGAAATCAAACATTTCAAACAGGTTGATGAAAACTCAGATCAGGTTGCCTAATTCCAAGTGAGAGTAAAGTATCTGGAAAGAGGAGACAGATAAAAACATGGGGCAAGGGGAATAATTACATAAGGAACAAGAAACGGAAATAAGAGAGTGTCAGGAAATGTAGGAGAATGGAACATTGGCCTCACTGTACAAAATTTACTCCAGGGAAATTTTAACTTGGATTCATACAGCAGAAATGATACTGGTGAATAGAGCCCATAGAGATCTTTCCACCATTCAAATGCAGGCAACCATCCAAAGTTGCCATAATAGCTAAGCTACATTACTTCCAGAAAAAGAAGTGCTGTTAAGGAAGGCAGCTGATCAAAAGGAACTTGTTCAAAATCAGAAAATACAAATATTTCAAGATCTCGCTGCGTTAACTCTGAAGCGATGCAGGGAGATGAGAGAAGTAACTGAAGAGCTCTGACAAAGGGACATGTTATAGATGGGGCTTTCCCTTTAAGCCCCTCTTCAGCTATCAAGGACAGAATTTATATTGTTAGAGCTATGAAAGAAGGACAAAAGCTCCTCTGTACACTTGGAATGAAAAGAGAAGGCACTAAAGGAGATCAAGGAATAAAAACAGAAGAAGAACAGGAAGCAGGATTTTGGCAAGCAGCAAAACTCAAAAGAATCCTTAAAGAGTAGGAAATGAAAAATAAAGATTTACTGCAACAGACTGACCAGCTTGAGACTGAAGAAGATTCACAGGCATGGGGATGGACTTACAGCAAAAAGTACTCATGCATAATAAGCAGCTAAATAGCTCTGTGCTTGTAAAAACACAATGAATTTAAATAAGGGGGGAAACTACAAAATGAATTATAATAAGGGTCAATTGTGATAAGACAGGTGACAAGTAAAACTGGCATAAGAAATCAGGTTTGGAAAGAAAAGTCCAAATTTACCTTAGAACACATTGGGCTCTGTTCTTTTCCTCCTTTGTCTTTAAGCAGTTGATAAAAATATTTAACATACTCAATGGTGCTAGAAAATAACTGAATGAGGTATGAAAGTGTAGTGGGCACTACTGTGCCTAGCACAATGGGGTCCCTGTCCAACCAGGTCCAACTGGGTCTCCTAGGTGCTACCACAATTTAAAAAATAGTAATAATTCTCAAAATGGAGGGGAAGGAAGTTTATTAAGAGAGGTGGACAAGGGTCAAAAAATGTTCTGAATCTCTCCCTGTCTTAGATTTTTGCTGATATGTGGCCTAAGGATGGGAACCAAAAATATCTTGTAACCTGTAAAATTAATGCAGATCATTTATCTGACCTTAAACTCTCTGATTCTATGAATTGATGCATGGAGAGTGATACCAGAGACAGTATAGGTGGACAGTCTGCACATTTCTTATATCTGTGGTCCTCAGGCTCTGCATGTCATAGAATTATAGAACATAGAGCTGGAAAGGACCTCAAGAAGTCATCAAGTTCAGTCCCCTGTTTTGTGGCAGGACCAAGTACACCTAGACCACACACGGCAGGTATTTGTCCAACTTGTTTTTAAAAGCTTCCAATGATGGGGACTCCACAACGTCCCTTGAAGCCTATTCCAGTGCTTAACTACCCTTACAGTTAGAAAGGTTTTCTTAATATCAAACCTAAATTTCCCTTGCTGCAGATGAAGCCCATTCCATCTTGTCCTACCTTCAATGGACAGGGAGAATATTTGATCCCTGTGCTTTTTATAACAGCCCTTAACATACTTTAGGATTGTTGTGAGGGCCCCACCTCAGTCTTATTTTTGCAAAACTAAACGGGCCCAGTTTTTTCAATCTTTCCTTATAGGTCAGGTTTTCTAAACCTTTTATCATTTTTGTTGCCCTCCTCTCAACTCTATCCAGTTTGTCCACATCCTTCTTAAATTATGGTGCCAAGTATTGGACACAGTACTCCAGCAGGGGTTTCATCAGAGCCGAGTAGAGTGGGACAGTTACCTCCTATGACTTACATACAACACTATTGTTAAAACACCCCAGAATCATACTAGCCTTTTTTTGCAGCTGCATCACATTGACTACACATTCAGTTTGTGTCCCATTATAATCTCCAGATTATGTTACACTTTTCAGTAGTGCAACCAGCTAGCCATTTATTCCCTACATTGTAGCTGTGCATATAATTTTTCCTTCCTAAGAGAAGTAATTTGGACTTGTCTTTATAGAATTTTGACTTGTTGAATTCAGACTAATGCTCCAATTTGTCAAGGTCATTTTGAATTTTCAACCTTTCCCCCAAAGTGCTTACAACCCTCCCAGCTGGGTATTATCTACAAATTTTATAAGAATACTCTCTACTCCATTTACAAGTCTGTATTGTAGTCTAATATTTATAAAAAAGGAAGAATCCGTGGAAAGAATCATAATAAAATGGTTATTATCTCCTTGCTTTCTAAGTCAGTAGTCAAGCAGTTTTTTCTATAATAAAACAATTATCAGCCAAAACCAACATGTTGGAAAATAAGCCAGTGACAATGATGGTTCAAATTGATTTTATTCTAGAAGCCAATGAAAAAGTGCATAGTATTTTAAAAAAAGATTGCCTACCAGTTGGTTTCTTCCTTTGTTATAGTAATGCTCACTAGTAAAGTCAGTTAAGAATAATTTATCATCAGTGATAAGGTTTTTCTTACTCTCTTAATTATGTTCTTATTTAATTGTGTTGTAAATAAAACTACATAATTTACCTTCAAAATAAATGTTGTGTTAAGGTGTTTTAATTAGTCGGGGATGAGAAAGATAGTTTTTTGCCAGTGTTATGGGGCCATTAGTATCAAAAGCACCTCAGTAAACCCCAGCATTAACATGGGAAAACTTTGTGTAACAGCCTGCTGTAAACCATAGCAAAGTACATCGAGACCTAGTGATGGGGAAACCTAAAAAGGTTCAGAGTTTAGATTATGATTATCTGAACTACCCACACTTGCAGAGTATCACCTTTGTTCCCACATCCAATAGGCTCTGTTATTGACGCTTCTCTGATATTCCCCAAACTCCTATTGTAGATTCATAGATTCCTATCATGTATTATCTTCTTGCCCAGAAGGACTCATTGCCTGCTACACATCTCTGCTGTCTGGTGGATGGACTTTTTCTTGCCTCTGGATTCTTTTGGGGATCATCATAGGGACATTATCACATGAAATCCTGTCTGATTTTAGAAGTTGTAATAAGAGACTCACTGCCAATCACTCCCTGCTTTCCCTCATAGAATTATAGAAGATTTGGGTTGGAAGAGACCTCATGAGGTCATCTAGTCCAACCCCCTCCTCAAACCAGGACCATCTCTAACTAAATCATCCCAGCCAGTGATTTGTTAATGCGGGCCTTAAAAACCTCTTAGGATGGAGATTCCACTGCCTCCCTAGGTAACCCATTCCAGTGCTTCACCACTATCCTAGTGAAATAGTATTTCCTAATATACAACCTAGACTTCCTGCCCTCCCCCCCCAACTGCAACTTGAGACCATTGCTCCTTGTTCTGTCATCTGCCATCACTGAGAACAGCCTAGCTTCATCCTCTTTGGAATCCCTCTTCAGGTAGTTGAGGGCTGCTATCAAATCCCTGCTCCCTCTTCTCTTCTGCCCATTAAATAAACCCAGTTCCCTCAGCCTCTCCTCATAAGTCTTGTGCCCCAACCCCCTAATCATTTGCATTACCCTCTGCTGGACTATATCCAATTTGTCCACAACCTTTCTATAGCGGGGGGCCCAAAACCGGACACAATACTCCAGATGTGGCCTTGCCAGTGCCAAATAGAGGGGAATAATCACTTCCCTCGATCTGCTGGCAACGCTCCTACCATTGCAGCCCAATATGCCATTAGCCTTATCAGGCCCTCTCAGAGATCCAGAGAGGCCTGGGCCACTTCCAGCTTTTGAGGCCCCTAGCCATAATAAAAATAAAAAATGATGACACATTAAAACAAAATAAGGCACCAAATGAGACTAATTTGACTATTTTTTTTATTTAACACACACTTCTCTAGCTTTTCTGTGCAAATGCACTAATTATTGAGGAAAAATCTAGCTTTTGTGCAATGTCACAGCTGATATTAAGCATGGTGAGCCCATTCAAATGCTCTTATCCCATAGTGGAATGGTAATAGTTCTTTACCTGCTTCAACACATTAAAGGTGCGTTCACCTGAAGCCACTAATGCAGGCAAACTGACAAAAATATGCAATGCTATTGTGATATTAGGAAACATCCCAGAGAGTCCAAGTTCAAGTATTTCTTGAAGCAATTCCTTTGGTTTGCAATCCAATTTAAAGTTCATAGAATATATTCATTTGAGGAAGATGACCTCGTAACTGAGATCTTTTGAGATTTCTTTGTTGTACTGTTGCTGAAATTGTTCAGCTGCAGAAAGTAGATCTTTATTACTCAGTCTGTTGAATTGTCCAAGAAACCCCAAAAGGGTATAAATTAGTCACAATGACTCAAATTGATGTGTAAGACCTGATTGAATAACATCAATGATGACAAGGAAGACATTGACCCTATAATGCTGCTCAGCAACGGATTCAGTAGGTAAGTTGCAATTGGTGGAGTACTCAGATGAAATGCAAATATTCTGTGCTACTAATATGGACTCAGTCAGGATCGCATCCCATTATTCATGAATTTGTTGAATGTCATTGGTAAGACTTTCAATGTGATCCCTCTCGACAACAAGTGTAGCATTGCATGCTTCAGTTATCAGATTATTTTGGTGGATCATTCTAAGTAGCTTCATCCACAAAGATGACATCAGAATGCATTGAAATTTGGACATATGCTTCTGAATAGACTGAAGTTCAGTTGAAGCCTGTGCAGTGAGATTCACACAAATGCTGAATGCTACACAAATGCTGAAAAGACTTAAAATGAAGGAATACTAATTAAGAACACAAAATGAAACAGTCAGACAGGTTATTATGTTTATCACTGAATCTAAACTCAAGCACACAAAGTATTGTATAACAGCTTGAGCTGAAGACAGAAGGATGGCATATATTGTGAACTCAGACACAGATACAGAGAGAGGGATAATGTCCAAAAATTTCAAATGTGTGTCCTCACAAAACTCACTGTACAAGATTGTCCTCACAAATTTTCAGCTTGAATCTGGGCCTATAGACTACGAAAGCCAAAGATGATGGCCAAGCTACTAAGCTAGGGCTCAACCAACCAAACAGTCACATCTTTTAGCTACCATATGAAGATAATAATAAGGAATTCTCACACATAAAGAATCCCTTAGACAACTAGAAGTAAAACTATAAAGACACTAAAATGTAACAATTCTCTACCTTTCAACATGCACTTGATCCAGCAGCAGCCACTAGTAGTGGTTTCTTTATATAATCAGCTGATCTGACAGGACACGTTCATCACGGTCTAATCTTGTGCCATCAGAACTGATATATTTTTATTCATATTTATAAACATTTTTAACTCTTTAACATGACAAAATATAACAAAAAAATTATGTCTTTTACCAAATCACATCTTTTATTTGCTTAAATTTGCAGCTCTAAGCTGAGAGAATGTGTCACATTTTGGTCCAAGAGGGATGCATGTAAAACCAAGTTGCGAAAATTAACAATTTGAGTCCCCCTTGGAGCTTGAGGCCCAGGCCAAATGGCCCTGCTGGCCCCCCTTTTGATTGGCCCTGAGCCTTCTTGACAACAAGGGGCACACTGTTGACTCATATCCAGCTTCTCATCCACTGTAATCCCAGGTCCTTTTCTACAGAACTGCCGCTTAGCAAAGTCTGTCCCCAGCCTGTAGCAGTGCATGAGATTCTTCCATCCTAAGTGCAGGACTCTGTACTTGTTCTTTTTGAAACTCATCAGATTTCTTTTGGCCCAATCCTCCACTTTGTCTAGGTCACTCTGGACCCTATCCCTAGCGGTCAGCGTAATCACCTCTCCCCACACAGCTTAGTGTCATCCACAAATTTGCTGAGGGTGCAATCCATCCCATCATCCAGATCATTAATGAATATGTTGAACAAAACTGGCCCCAGAACCTGCCTCTGGTCCAGTGATCTAGACATTGAGCCATTGATCACTACCCATTGAGCCCGATGATCTAGCCAGCTTTCTGTCGACCATATAGTCCATTCATCCAATCCATACGTCTTTAATTTGCTGGCAAGAATACTGTGGGACCTGATCTAAAGACCTTACATCATTGGTCAGACCTCTTTGATATCACTGGATTTTGGATCACGCCTTAAAAGATGTTTCTTCTGACTGAGCACACAAAATTCAACCACTCCTAAGAAAATGATTTCAACCAAATAACCTGTGACCTACAACCACTACACAGGTTTTCCAAAATGTGTAGAGTGCAAATTTGTCACTAAATATTTGCAATGATCTTAATGGCAAAAACATTTCTGAGTGAACTTTTGGGGTAATAGTTTGGAAAATAGCAAATTTCACACAACTGATCCAATTCTGTAAAAGTTTCATGAACTCAAAAATGGCAAATGTAAGTGGAAAAAAAGTTTATTGCATATGTTTTGACTAGCAATATGAGAATATAACATATAATATGAGGTGTATACATTTTAATTTGTCAAGCAAAGGTTAATATGATGCCACTTTCCCCTTTATTGTCTATTTCTATACACAGGACCTTACGCTGTTAAATAATATTTTATTCTATTTCTATATGTTACATTCAATGTAGGCTAGGTCTTCAGTCTAATAAAAAATTAACTATAATGAATTATATTGGCTGAAGGTGTTATATTCATTTTGTATATGGTAGTCAGTTTCTCTGGGTTGTCAAATTCTAGCTTCCTAATGCCACTGACTATTTGCAATGATGACAATAAGAATTAATTACAAGAGTCAATGAAAATAATGAGTGTAATATTAGACTTTGGGTGATAATATTTTTTTTCCAATTTACATTTTAGACTAAATCTGAAAAAAATCTTTGCATTGACATTGAAACATTGTGGAATGTGTTTTACTCTTTTAAAGCTAAACTTAAGCCAGAAGGTCTAAACGACTTGTAATATTTGTATGTAGCTACAATAGATATTATGAAAGAGATTAGACTCTCTCTCATTTAGATGCATGTTTACATGCCCTGAATGTGAAAAATAATTTATTTATTTATCTTTTCCAGTTTTACCATGGAATTACATGCCAAGAGCTTTTAGCTAAAGACATTCTTTAACACTAGCAGTTATGTAGAATTAGTAGGATAAAAAAAGCAAAGGCCTTTCTATTCTTTTATAGTTAACCTTTAATCTTACTTAGAAACACAAAGCACCCATAAACTATCATCCAGTATAAATAAGAGTTCACATATCAATCCACTGCTATTCATTTGTCCTGTCCTGCTTCATTTCTCATTGGAAGTCTTATTTTCAAATGATACCTTACTTGATACAGACTGGTGGGAGAATGAGTTACACTGGGTAAAAATTTCAGAAATGCCTAGGTGATTTAGGATCCCAACTCCTGTTTCTAAAAGAGATGTATGCTATTTGGAGCCTAACTCCCACTCACCTTCAGTGAGACTCAGGTTCCTAAATTACTGAGGTGCTTTTGAAAATTGTAACCATTATCTATATTTGTACACTAAGCCAATGCCTCATTCTCCAGGCTCAATTATTTAATGCCCTTTCAAAGCATTTCCTTTGTAGCTTCCCAACAGAATTATTCTCAAAAGTGTACCTAACAGAGATCACATGTATGTACCTCTATTCGTCATCCCCTTCTGTGCTAGTCTACATATTGGTCAATGAAAATAAGACATTCGCACACTTATGTGCTACCTCTGTATCACCCTTTTTCAGTGTAACAAAGAGTGATCTCATAGTGTAGTAATTAATGGTTGCTAATTAAACAAGATAAAAGGTTTAGAATATCCAAATTATGGGACAAATTATGGGATTGATAAGTATATTATCTGCACATTTTGATCTCTTCTTCCTCCTCACAACCACCGTAATTCTTGAAAGCAGCTACAACAATAGTTGCTTTGAGTTTTGTTGGGAGCATATGGAATAGCAGGAAGGGGTGGGGTCATTTTTCTCCCCAACTCTCAATTAAGCACGGTTAATAGAAATTGAGAAAGGGAGGAAAAAACCCTCAAGTCAAATTCCACTTTAGTACCATTTATTACCCCCATATAATGCTCTAGGGCGAATCCTATATAATGCAACTGTATAAAACCCCATTGTTAAAACAGTCCTGAAATACTAAGGCACAAAGGGACAGATGTTCAGGAGAGAGTTACAGCATTAAGTTTTTGTTTTCTGGCTTCTGTTGATATAAGCTAGACCCTTGACATTATTTAAAATTGTTTATTGTATTTAATTAGATTCTAATTTCTGGAGAGAGACATTTATTTTCAATGCTAAATTGGTAATACAGGAGAAGGAAATTCAAATCAGCTGTGTGCTTTATTCATGTTGTATTCTACTTCAGAGGTAATTACTTCTGTTATTTTTAAAGACATAGCTTTATGAATAAAATACATTTGGAAAATGGGAGAGACAATGTAGATATATAGACCACTAAAAAATCTTATAAACCCAGAACATATACTTTAATTATGTTGGATGATTGTAAATCATGAATGTAGAACAGCTGGATGCTATGAAAATGTAAATGTAGTCTAATCTGTGGACATAGAATGAAGCTAGAGAAGGTGTAAATCAAAATATCTATTGGAAAAAAATACAAGGGCTGACATCAGCCACTTTGACATTTTTACATAATTTCCTGCTGGACTTTATAGTCCATATAAATGCACGTGAGAGTATTGTAACTCTCAGCTGTGAAAATACAACCACATTAAAAATGACTTTGTGCATTGTGATTTCCATAATTGGCTTTCTCTAAATTAGGTGTCCAATTCCCAGTTACGCAGCCCACTAAGTTATTCTTCTAACTTAATTATTTCTATATACTAAGAACTAAAAATTTCTGGGTGGAGAGTAAAAGGGAAATAGTGTGTGTTCTTGACAAGGATCCCAAATATTGTCTCTTGCTTTTACAAAATGAGCTCTTTCTGTGCCCTATCTAAGCAACAGTAAAACTTTTATTTATTTATTTATTTACAGGCTTTTCTATGAAGCTTCTCAATGAATTTATCTTCCAACACCTCTGTGAGGTCAGGAAGTATTATCATTCTCATTTTATAGTTGTGGACTGAAGCACAGAAAAATTTCAGAGTGGAATTGTCAGACATGCCTGAGATAAGAGCACAAATTCCACTGACATTAAATGTACTGAAAATCAATGGGACTTGTGTGTCTAATTCAAATAGGTCCGTATGAAAAATTCCACTCTTAGGTAACATACAAAAGGGCTAGGGTTAGGGTTAGGATTAGGGTTAGCATAGAAAGTCTTTGATACTCAGGAACAAAGCTTCCCAGTCCAGTTCCTTATTCTCAAGATGATTCTTCCTCCCCAATGAATACATTATAATCTCTGTCAGGTTTGTAAAAAACAAATTAATAAATGGTATAGAAAATATAGATCAGGAGCTTCTGCTTTCTGTGTCTCATAACAGAAGGGACCATTCAGTGAAACAGAAAAGTGGCAAATTTAAAATTCAAAAAGGAAATTTTTTTTGCACAGTGTGCATTTAGACTGTGGAACTCATTGCCACAGGATGGCCTTGAGAGTAAGAATTTAGAAAGATTCAAAGAGGAATTGAACATTTATATTGATAATAAAAATATCCAGTTATAATAATTAATGCAAATAAATATTTCCAGCTAGGAATGAAGAGAGGAAAGAAGTCAGGATGAAAGTTAACAACTCTCACTCTCAAATGTGGACAACAGAGGAAATTGAACTTCTAATTCAATTAGAGATTAAATATGCTGAAACTAGGAATATTAATGAGAAGGAACTGAAGACAGAAACAAAGAGATTGTAGACAAGAAAAGAGACTGGGCTTTAAAAACAGGCTAAAAAAGAATTAACAAAAGTGGCTCAAGATTCAGACAATCAACTTGGTGGAATCATACTGGAAGTTCCAACACCAGATGAGAGGATTAAATTATTAAAGAAACATTTTAAGATCAATAGCCTCTCTAAGAAATTTAGGAATGATAAGAATGTAGAACAGATTTAAAAAAAAATTGGAAGAGATAAAAGGTAGCTTGGATAGAATTCAGACTATTCCAGTTGGTTGGGATATGATGGAGGAGTTGAATAAATCCCTGGTGCAAGTAACTAGAACTGTTCGCTCACCACCATTAGCCACCAGGATCAAAAATAATAGGAGTGGAAATCAAAATACCCTAGAAGGAAAGAGGATATTACTTTAAGTAGGGAGATGCTACCAAAAAAGGCCATTTTAAATTTATCAAACTTTATTTGAAAAGTATAGAAAGAGATTGGCATGTATTATTATGGGGAACCAGATAAGGCTATATGTTGTATTTCCACTGATAAGATTGAGAATTATTATTTAGAAATTTTGGATAAGGTTGGACATGGTAGTACTGTAATATGGCCCTTGAAAGGAGAGCGGGCAGATAATAATCTTTTGATGAGGCTAAAACAACCAATGAAGTTCGAGAAGCATTAGAAGCTGTTAATAAAACTAGTTCCCGTGGTTCTGATCAAGATACAGTTAATGAACTTTGGGGTATTTTAAATTTAAATTCTAATATAATTAATAATATTTTTAATATTTGGTTTTTAAACTTACAATTTCCAGTATATGTGAAGGAGACCAGGACAATTTTAATCCTAAAAATTCAAGAGCCTGAAGGGCTTGCTCATCTCTCCTTGTGGAAACCTATTACCATCAGATCATCTTGGCTTAGAATATTCTAGTGACCTGATTAACATTAAAATATGCCATAGACAAAAAGGATTTATTTCAGTTACTGGATGTGAGGAAAATATATCTATTTTAAATAAGTTAATTAAGGGAGCTAAAGGCTGGGGAGATGAAATTGCTATTGTCTTTGTAGCTTTGGCCAAGGCATTCGGCTCAATAGGTCATTGCCATATTGTATATAGTTTCAAAAGATTTAGTATTAGTGAAAGGTATATTGAAGTTATTAAAAGTCGGTATAAAAATTATTCTACAAAAAATTATGTGGGTGAAACATGGAAATTCCCTATCTGCAATACTGTTTAATATTGCTATGGATCAAAGATGGAGCCTGAGGGATGTGGGTTTGTGTTTGAGGGGGAAAAGATCATGATTTTGGTACAAGCTGACAATGTGGTCATTCTGAGTGGAATCGTCAGGGAGAACCTGGAAATTTTAAATCAGTTTTGTACTACACTAGTCTTAAAGTTAATATTAAGAAGACAAAAGTGGTAGCCAAACACAAACTTTACATTGTTAACAACAACTGGAGATTAGGCAGCAAAATAATAGACTGTGCAACCCAGACATTTTGAAAAATATTTGGGTGCTAATCAACCCATGGACTGGGATTGTAAATGCATCCTTAGCTATTAAATTGGTTGACTGGAATAACAGTTTTTACAGAGATCCCTTTAGACCAGCCCCAATGCTGACTATTTTAAAAGTTCATATTTTACCCAGATTGTTTTATAATTTGTTATTGAATGAGCCTCCCTTTCACATTTTAAATAATTTATACGTGTTGGTTAGGAAAACTAATAAGAATATATTTCATCTCCGCAATGTACTGCAGATAGGCTATTTTATTCAAGATTCAAGGATGGTTGCTTAGAGTACAAATTCTCTATATGTTAATTTGCAAATGGGGAAAGCATATGGCTTCTAATAACAGTTGGGTAGGCTTGTCAGTAACATACACCTGAATCAATTTTAACTTTTAGTGCTACCACCCTTAATCCCAAAACAGGGAGTGAAGAAGAACTCAATAAATGGAGCAGGTTAAAGCATCAAGGAGTGTGTATCAATAATTTTAAAAATAATCTTATAAGTAATGCTTTTTTGAAGTTTACTTTTTTAGCCAAATTCTCTGCTCTGATAACTGCATTGAAATTAACAGCTAGTGTGTTTCCTACCAGGCAAGCACTGGTTAATGTGATGTGTAAATGGTATGGTTTGGCCAACGAGACACTTCCACATATTTCCAGGCAGCATTTTAAGACAAAGGATGACTGGATTAGAAGATATAAGAGAATATTTCATGCCCTGATCAATGAAACAAATTGGATTGGAAACCATTGGAAGAACCACATATTAGGATTGGAAAGATAATACTGGGAGTGTGGAGGCAGCCAACAGGGAGAAGGTGGAGTACTACCCTGAGGTGGAGAAGGAAATCAAAAAGATCGGATGTATCATCTCCTTATATGGCTTTGTACTTGGGGCTTGTTTTACCCTAATAATGATGTGGTGTTGCAGTAGTAATCCTGCTCAGTACAAGAGGAACTGCAAGTTCAAACAGTTGATGTGTATGCTTGGTCAAGAAGCCAATGGGGCAAAACCACTATCTGTGGGATTATGACTAAATGACTCTAAATCAGAATCCCCCCTAAATGTAATGATATGGCAGGTCCATGGGGCCTTGTTTGGCCCTAAGTAGCCATGCCCCTTCTGGGGGGAGTAAGGCTCAGTGAGAAGAACCATTTATGTCAGGACTGGAGTGAGGACAGAAGGGAGCCCCTCTCACCTAAAGCACACCACATGCTAAGGGGGACCCTCTAGCAGGATGGGAAAAGTACCCTCATCCTTCCTCCTCCTCAGGCTCCAGCCACCTCCTTGTATCCCTTTTCTAGGGTCCTAGAAGGATCCAATGACCAACAGGGACGTGGCGCCCAGGACTGGTGGGAAGGGTGTTTCTTGCAGGAGGAAGGTCCAATCACAACTTTTCCATCGCTCTCTGGGGTTTGGGGTTGACCTGGTGGATGACAGGGACTTGAGGCACAGGACTGGAGTGGAAGGAAGTGGGCAGGGCAACCCTTGCAGAAGGAGGGTCCAGCCACCTTCTTTTCACCTCTCTTTGGGGTCAGGGGTTGACCTGATGGCCAAATGGGGCTGGGGCCAAGGGCTGGAGGGTATGAGCAGGATGAGCCTTGGCAGCTGCCTCTCCAACTAGTGGAGCCACAAGATCACCCCAATATACCCAGTGGGTTCACTTGGCAGATGGAATGACCCTGGAAATGTACCCCAGGGCATCATTTTCCTAAGCAGAAGCCACAGAGGAAGGCTTACTAGTCGAGCTACAGCAGATAGTGGGGAAGCTTAATAGTCGGCACCCAAAGGAAGGGGAAAAGCTTAATAGCCTCTGGAGAGGAAGGCTGGGCAGTCCCTGGACCCCAAAGTAGGCATTCCTCTCCAAGCCAAGAATGGAACACCCAGGATGGCCAGGAAGAAGCAACAGGAGATGGGGATCCATGGACCCAATCCACTCACTAGTTAGAGGCAGCCCTGCAAGAATGGAACACCCAGTTTAATCAAAAAGAAGCACTCTTCAGTGGGGCCACAGGAACTTTAAATCAGCTTTATTTTCTTTTTCTTTCCCCTTTTTGTCCCTCATTCTTGTGGGGTCAAAGTATTCTTCCCCAGGACATGAGCATGCAGACACAAGACTCTACCTACTGGTAGCCAACTGCATATTTATGACTTTGCTTTAACAGCATTTAGCTGCATTGATATGTGTAACCTTCTAAACTGAACTCTTAGGCCTGGTCTATACTACGAGTTTAGGTCGAATTTAGCAGCGTTAACTCTAATTAACCCTGCACCCATCCACACAACGAAGCCATTTTTGTTGACATAAAGGGCTCTTAAAATAGATTTCTGTACTCCTCCCCCATGAGGGGAGTAGCTCTGAAATTGACATTGCCTGTTCGAATTAGGATTAGTGTGGATGCAATTCGATGGTATTGGCCTCCTGGAGCTATCACAGTTCACCATTGTGACCTCTCTGAACAGCAATCTGAACTCAGATGCACTGGCCAGGTAGACAGGAAAAGCCCTGCAAACTTTTGAATTTCATTTCCTGTTTGCCCAGTGTGGAGAGCTGATCATCACAGGTGACCATGCAGAGCTCATCAGCACAGGTGACCACGCAGTCCCAGAATCGAAAAAGAGCTCCAGCATGGACTGTATGGGAGGTATTGGATATGATCGCTGTATGGGGAGACGAATCTGTGCTATCAAAACTCCTTTCCAAAAGATGGAATGCCAAAACATTTGAAAAAATCTCCAAGGCCATGATGGACAGAGGCCACAACAGGGACTCAAAATAGTGCTGCGTGAAACTTAAGGAGCTGAGACATGCATACCAGAAAGACAAAGAATCAAAAGGACACTCCTGAGCAGAGCCGCAGACATGCCGCTTCTACGCTGAGCTGCAGGCAGTTGGGGGGGGGGGCACCACCACTACCCCACTTCTTTCCATGGGCTCCGATGATGGGGTACTCTCAGTCGCCATGCCTGAGGATTTTGCGGATGGGGAAGATGAGGAGGAGGAGGAAGAGGACAAAGTTGAGGGGAGCACACAGTACACCCAGGACCGGCACTAGGGGTTTGAGCACCCTAGGCGCACGGCAATTTCTCCGCCCCGCCCTCTGGTCCCGAGGCTCCAGTGGAGCTGCCTCAGTGGTGCCTGTGGAGGGTCTGGTGCTCCGCAGCTCCGGTGGAGCTGCCGCAGTCATGCCTGAGGGCGGTCCACCGGAGCCGTGCGAGGAGCCAACCGTCCGCAGGCACTACTGCGGCAGCTCCACCGGAGCCGCGGACCAGCGGACCCTCCGCAGGCACCACTGCGGCAGCTCCACCGGAGCCCCTGCCGCCCCCTCCAGCAAAACGGCACCCACCAATTATTCTGGCACCCTAGGCGATTGCCTAGGTTGTCTAAATGGTAGTGCCGGCCCTGAGTACACCTTTCTCCTCGACAACAAGGATCTTTTTCTCACTCTGACTGAAATACCCTCCCAACCCTCCAAAGGCAGTATCTCAGACCATGAAGCCATAGAAGGGACCTCTGGGTCAGGTCTGGTAGGGGGAGAGTTAAAGAGGTCATCCCAGAGAAAAGGATTGGGGGGGGGTTAGTTTGGTTTCTGCTGCTGCACGTTAACACGAAAACCATAGCCCTAAATGGACAATTCAATGGGCTTTGCTCGATATGGGAGAGGAGGGTACTGATGTTATGAAGGTTGCTGAAGCCAAAAGACTATGGCTTACCATGGCCTCCTGCTAGCCAAATTCTGTTGCCCGGCGTGGTTGATCTCTAACACTAAAGCTGCAGGAACTCAATATAAGATGCAAAAAATGACCTTGTACCGTGCTATGTAATGTGAATACTGTTGTTCACCGTGAAAGAATATATCCATTGTTGTGTAAAATGTATCTTTTTAAATACTTCTCTCCCTTTTTTCCTCTCACAGCTGCAAATATTTCAAGCCTCCCTCCTCCATTCCAAAGGTGATCTCAGATAAGACAACGAAAAAAAACGCACATGCAATGAAATGTGCTCTGAGCTCATGCAGGCGACCCACGATGTCGTCTGCACAGGTAACCCAGGAAAAAAGGCAAGAAACGATTTTTTCCGATTGCTTTCATGGAGGGCAGGGGGACGACATGTACCCAGAACCACTTGCAACAGTGTTTTTGCCCCATCAGGCATTGGGAACATAACCCAGAATTCCAATGTGGGGGTGGAGACTGTGGGAACTGGGGATAAGCACCACAGTGCAACGCTCCGAAAGTTGATGCTAGCACACCTTAACACAAAATTGTTCCTTATTAATATGATGAAAATGGAATAGGAGAATACTCAAATTAAGAAAAAATTATGGGAAAATGAATATGTTGATGATAAGTTGAGTGATTTAGATAAGGATTAGTTACTTGATTTGATATCACCAGAAATTGAATGAAATTGTTTTTATTTGTTTGCTTTTTTAATTTAAAACTCTAATATCTAGACAGTAATATACAGTTTGTATTTACTAACCAATATTTCAATATATACTTCATTTTATAGAATGTCTTGTTGAATAATCTGGTGTAATTTAATTGGAATTTGATTGATATAGAAATCAATTTTCAGCCTATCTTCTATATTAAAATTTTGTTATCTGGAAAGTAATGTGTTTGTGTTTATTTCTTATCATATCAATAGGGGCTTAATTTTGTTGGCTTTTCTACAGAATAAGCTGGGAAATATAAAAAGCAGTTTTTATTTAGTTCTTTATTGATTTTTTTTATATTAAAACTCTATGATCTGAAGAGTAATATGTTTGTATCCACTTACAAACTTATTAATGACACTCAATTTAAGCCTTGCAGTTTTTTTTATATTGGACTGATTTTAACTACAGTCTGTTTTTAAAAAATATATATAATTTTGTTTTTATTATCTCTTTAATTCTTATATGGCCAAATACAATTGTTCGGTATTATTAGTCTGTTTTATAGCAATACCTGAGGACATGGGAATGAGCTTTTATTTATATTATATATTACTATCTTGAAATAGGGAATGTGACTTTTTAAACCATATACATGTAATAGATCTAAAACCTTTAAGATATTTTTAAACAAATGATCCAACCTGACCTCCACTCAAAAAATTACTCATATGAAGCTGTCATTACCATGACTGTAATAAAATCTGTCACAAACAGATGGACCATTCTCATCTCTCCAGTGTGTGAGAATAACTCTTAGCAAGTGTAGTCCTGGGAATACCAACAGAAATCCCTAGACATAGAGATCTGTTTTAGTTGCTCCCATTTCTTTATATTTTAACCCTCTCACTGCAAGGAAATTTAAAGGAGTGCACCTCTTGTGCTCTTGAACATACTGGGATGAATGTGCTGATTTGTTACAAGTCAGCCAGGATGGGGAAGGTTCCATGGCAGTTGAAGGGTCAGCTGGTCAAAAGTTCGTTAGTGCAGCAAGGTGTTTGGGAAGTCTGAGATCAATGCAGTGTTTGATGGCAGCTCTATGACATAATTACATACAAAAGGGGACAGAATGATGGTTTGCTTGTTGTCCACAGTTGTGACAGCTGGCTGGTGAGAGTTGTGCAGAAGCTATTGCTTTGGCATAGATCCCCCAGCTGGAGTTCTTCTACAGTATACCTAATTAGTTCTATTGGAGACAGACTAGAAGGGAGCACCCCAGGTTCTAGGTCTGAAAGGCCTAATGTTTCTGATGTCACCCATGGTTCAAGCTAGGGACTGCTATATTATTGACTTCCAACTAGTGAGCTTAGGTATTTGCAACCTTTTCTGCCAGCCATGGTTAACTACCATTTCCTTTGAGCTATGTGTCAGAATCCGTACTGGGAACCACTAGGTTCCAAAGCTTACATAGCCTAGCTGTCGAATCACCTTTAACAGTTGTCTCTAAGTCATGATGCTCCTGGCATGCTACCAAGTACAGTATCTCAAAAGGGTTTATGTACCACAGAAGTTTATAGACCCCAGGGGGTGAGGATGATTCAATTATCATAAATTATACTAATAAATGGTCAGTTATAAACTATAGCAGTTACCCTAGGGGACCATTGGCGAAAGGGTTAATAATGGCTACACTTTACAAAGAAGATGGATATATGTGAAATATAAAATGTACTAGTAGATATACCATGTAAATTTACAGCTATTAGATTTTTTTGAATTATTGTGTAGTATAGTTCATTAGAAATGCAACTAAAAATTTCTTATAACTTATGCTTGAGAGACCCTTCAATCATCTCTGTTTTACGACCACAATATTCTTGTCCAAGCTCAGATGTTCTGGCATGGTGTGGGGGGAGGGGCTGAAAGGAGCTCCCGCCCATGCAGAGATCAGTTTCTGCTAGTGTTTGTAGTTTAATTAAATGCTATTTGGTGTACCCGTGGCTTGTGCTAAAATACTAGTATTTGATCTCATGGTCTAAACATTTCACTCCTTTATAATCACACAGATGAAGTAAACATCCTATCTTTATTAATTTAAGCCCATAAAAGTGCCAGCTACAAAATCAACCTTTCTTCCTTACTCATTTTCTTAATTGTGTAAATATTAACTGAGTTGCAACCAAACATTCTTAGAGTGGTAGGAGAATAAAAAAGAAAAAGATTAGGAGCTCCTTTAAGTGGCCTGGTCATGTTCCAGCGCTTGTTGTCAGCTTCGGGCTGGAGTCACAACTCTTCCCTCAGGAAGACATAGTCCCTGGTCCATATAAGGTGGATGGGTTAAGACCAAGTCCATCTGGTCATCTGGGATAGATTATTAAACCTAAGAAACATTGTGGCCTGAGGTTCAATGGGGTTTATATCCATTACACCCATGGCTTGGAGAGCAAAGAAATGGACAGATGCAGAGCAAACAAAACAAAGCTGACAAACATAAAATTGAAGCTATGCTTCTCTCCATGCCTAACTACCAAAAGCAAATCTCAGACAGTCTAGGACCATTCTGCTAACCAAAACAAAATTCATAGCCTTCCTTAACCATCTTTTTCCATCAGTTCCACTCTGAAAACATTCCCCAAGGGGGTTGGAAAAGCAAGCATTTTTCCTGTGGAGCAGAAATTTTGAATATGGCAAACTCTTAAATCTGAGAAGGGAAGACACACTGAAGGTAAATATACTGTGCACAGTCAAGAATTTAGCCATTCATATATTTTTACATTTTTACAGCTATTTTTACATTTAATACACTAGCTTGAAATGTAATTATAGTACTGCTACTGAATTTAAATGTAACATAAAACTTTACGGCTACAGTAGCTAGATGAACTACAGAAGAGTCCGTGGACTATATACCTACCAAGAAGAATGTGTGTGTACTGATTACATTGATAAGCTCTGCCATGAGAACAAATTACAAAACAAAAACATCTTTTCTGTCTGATGGTTTCCTTACTAGAAGTTAAATTAACTTCATGTTTCTATGTTTTCCTTTGGGAAAAGCTATGGGGAAAGACAAGTGAGATATTCTATTATAGTATGCTGGGGGTCACATTAATCTTTCTAAAGGCTCAACTACAAATTTGAGAAATACTGGACTTTAATACCTCAGCCTGCTGGAGAGTTCTTGATTTACCCACCTCACTGCCAGAGGCATTGTAGGAAGGAAGTACCTCAACTGAAATTCTTAATTATTGAGAATACAAGCATAGAGTCACAAAAAGGAGAAAAGTGTGCCTTACAGGGCTACCATGCACAGAAAGACGCCAAACTCAGCAGAAATGGATCCTTATATGCAGAAGGGAGCAGAACCATTTCCACAGAATACTCTTTCTTCCTCTGATTCCGTGGAAGCATCTCCATGGGTGCACTGTGTGGTCAGGAGTGTTAGTTGTCTGTGCACCATGGCATAATTCTCATACAGTACAAAGCTGTGGGGATCTTTCTATATAAGATATTGCTGGCTGTATCCACATTATCTTGTATGCTGTCCTCCACCTGCATGCAAGCGGTGGTTTAGGGTGAAGCTATCAGATTGAAACTACATAAGATCATTGCTCTGAGGGAGCCATATAGCCATAGGGAAAGGAGTGCTGAGGGCATCAGGTCCTTTTTGAAGATGTTCAGGATCATGTGGCAGACCCAGATTTAGAGGTCTGAGCCCCCAAGCCTACTTTGTTAGGCATAGAATCCCAAAATGGTATATTTTCCAACATAACTTTCCCCCTTCCAAACAGCATATTTCTCCCCAGGGAAAAGGACAATATAGCTCTGTTATTTCTCTCTTAATTTTTACAATTAACAGTGAAACTGATTTATTATGCATTCAAAGAAACAAAATAACATAGTCATAGAAGAAAAGGAAAACACAGAGTTCGATTGATTACATCGTTTACTCTCATCTATCAAAATTCCACTTAAGTCATTCAGCTAAAAGGAGTATTTAAACAGTCAGCAGCCTTCAATCATCCTTGAGTCACTCTGCTTGTGGAAGTGGGCAGAATAACATTTTTAATGTTCAGCCAATGATGCCTGAGAGAGAACAGGAGGAAAACAAATAAAAAGTTGCTAATTAGTTGGAATTAAATTTACTTTGCAAATCTAAAATTTATTTTTCTACTTAATTAAGAAGAATTATATTAAAATTATGTTAAGACATTCCCCAAAACTGCAGGAAATTTACAGTTACTGTGTATTTTAGGGCCAAATTCTGCCTTTAATTATACCTGTGAAATCTTCGGTTTAAATTTTCCACTTTAATAATTTAGGCTAGACCGTCCTCTTGGGAGGAGACCAGAGGAGAGAGGAAATATCCACAAATTATTTTCACAGAATAATCTCTAGATGATTCCATCAGTGTTTTGAACACAGACTGTCCCAAGATTTAACATAAGTCAAGCTGTGCCTTGTCCCCACACCAGCTCTCTGGAAGTGCCATTCTAGTGGAATCGCAATGCTGGGCTTCTATACCCAAAGAACAAACTTTCTGGACTCCATTATTTTCAAATAAAGAAAAACAACAATGAACAAATATTACAAACCTATGAGAGAGCACATAATGTGCTTCTCATCATGTAACAGCTGTCTTAAAGTGACTGACAGGCAGAGTGGTCTTCTTACTTTTGAAGCAACACTCATTGAAATGGATGAGGGACTTCTCCCTGGGTTAGGATGCTGGTGAGAACTGTGTAAGGTCTTCAGGATATGGCCAAATGATCAACATTTGGAAAAGAGAAAGTATTTCATGTGGATAAAGTTGGATTTTGCTTGAAGAGGATTTTGGAAACCAATTTTTCTTGTAAAAAGTACATGGTTTCTTGTAGTGAAATGTGAGTAATTCCACTGTATTACCAGCCAGTTCAAACATTTTTGCATCCAGCTACAACACACAGTAGATTAATTGCATCTCATTAGAATAAAATTATTGTATTTTTGAGAAATATATCTTTTGACAACATCATTAGTTTTATACATGGATATTGCAAGGATTTAATCAAGAGAAGTCTTACTGGTCTGACTAATAGAGTTTTAGTTTAAATATCTAGAAACCGTTAATATTTCAAATCATTAATGTCCAAATCCATCTCCTTCCAAAATCTAGAGGAATTTTGCCATAGATTTCAATGTTCCTAATAAAATAATCTCACTGTAACTTTACCCTGCTGCAAATTATCACCTGAATACTGTGATACCTAACCTTTTTCAATATTTTATAGAATTGTATGTGTACCAGTAGCTTAGAGGCAAATAGTGTAGGTGATCCAATCCCTGGATTCTACATTCTCTAGCCTTTTAGGGGTTCCCAATATATATTTTAGGACATTATTGCTAGAGCTTGCAGGAAAAGCTCTTAGGATATGTCTACACTACCCATGGCTGGTCATGTAGTTGATTCAGCTGATTCAGGCTCATGGGGCTGCAGGGCTACAAACTTGCAGTGCAGAAGTTTGGGCTTGGGCTCAGGCTGGAGGCTGGACTAGAGTCCCAGAGCCCAGGCTCCAGCTCAAGCCCAAATGTCTACACTGCCCAAATGTCTACAATACAATTTTATAGTCCTGCAGCCTGAGCCCCATGAGTCTGAATCAGCTGACACAGGCCAGCCACAGGTGTTTTATTGGAGTATAGGCATACCCTTAGAGCAGAGGTCCCAAACTGTGGGGTGTGCCCCCCTAGGGGGGCATGGAGGAACATCCAGCAGGGTGCAATGTGGTCGGGCCAGCCCCCATGGAGGGGGGGTGAGGTGGGAGCACCAACCAGTCCCTTCCTACTACCAGCTGTGCTCCAGTCCTACCCCAGCAGCATCCCCAGCTCCTGGCCCTGCACTGGCCCTGTCCCCAGCCTCGGCACAGCTCTGCCTCCAGGTTCAACCCCAGACCAACCGCCAGCTGCGGACCCAGCCTCGGCCCCCTTATTCCTGTGTGTCCCTGTCATAAACAGATAGCTAAGGGTTAATGTCTCTTTCACCTGTAAAGGGTTAACACAGGGAACCAAACACCTGACCAGAGAACCAATCAGGAAACAAGACTTTTTCAAATCTGGGTGGAGGGAAGTTTTGGGTGTGAGTTCGTTGTTCTTTGTCTTGTGTCTGTGCCCTCTCGGCTCTGAGAGTGATCTTTCTGTCTCCTGGCTTTCTAATCTTCTGTTTCCACGTTGTAAGTACAAGGATAGTAAGACAATAAGTTTATATTGTTTTTTTGTATTTACATGTGTGTAGTTGCTGGAATGTGTTAAATTGTATTCTTTTTGAATAAGGCTGTTTATTAATTTTTTCCTTTAAGCAATTGACCCTGTATAGTGTCATCTTATTACAGAGACTATTTTTAATGTCTTTTTCTTTCTTTTTTTTATATAAAGCTTTCTTTTTAAGTCCTGTTGGAGTTTTCTTTAGTAGGGACTCCAGGGAATTGAGTCTGCAGCTCACCAGGGAATTGGTGGGAGGAAGAAGTCAGGGGGAAAATCTCTTTGTGTTAGATTTACTAAGCCTGACTTTGCATACCCTCTGGGTGAGGGGGGCAGGGAGATTAGCTCTCTCGGTACTTGTGTTTCCAGGACTGGAAGCAAGAAATCTCCTAGGGTCATCCAGGGAGGGGAGCCTGGGAGGAAGTAACCAGGAAACAAGGGGAGGGGGTTATTTCCCTTTGTTGTAAGACTCAAGGCATCTGAGTCTGGGGGTCCCCCAGGGAAGGTTTTGGGGAGACCACAGTGAGCTAGGCACTGTATAATTCCTGGCTGGTGGCAGCTTTACCAGGTCCAAGCTGGTAACTAAGCTTGGAGGTTTTCATGCTAACCCCCATATTTTGGACGCTAAGGTCCAGATCTGGGAAAAATGTTATGACAGCCCCCTCATGTCCCAAAACCGTGGCCCCACTCCTGGCCCCGGGAATGTGGTGGGGGAGGCACAGACAGGGATATGGGGAGGTGCAACACTCAAATGTTTGGGGACCACTGTCTTAGAGAATAGTTACAAAAGGAAAGCAGAGAATTTCTAAATATACTTCTAGAGGACAGTCCAAAAATAGATACCAGTCTAGTTCCTCAAGGTTCCTTAGATATAGTATCCAAATCGCCTCTTCAATTCCTGTAATTAACCTGCCGGCTCATTAGTGAGTACAGCCACACAGCATGAGATGGAGGGGAACTCTTAGGCTTCAGCACATCCTCAGGAGAATGGGGACCTAGTACAGCAAATAGCCAATAGAGGATTTGATGTTGTTCAATCAATAGAAAAAATAGCAAAGGAGGTCAGGTTCAGGGAGAGATCCCAGGAGGCAGTATATATTACAATGAGGAGCAGATTGGAAATGGCAGCCTGGCAACTGGACCCATGGAAAAGAAGCCCTTGAGGAATTCCACCATGATTTTAACAATTTCCATCCCACCATCAACCTCAGCCTAGACCAATCCACACAAGTGGTCCATTTCCTAGACACTACTGCGCTAATAAGCCATGGTCACATAACCACCACGCAATACCGAAAATCCACTGACCTTTATACTTACCTACATGCCTCCAGCTTCCATCCAAGACACACCATATGATCCATTGTCTACAGCCAAGCTCTAAGATACAATCACATTTGCTCCAATCCCTCAGACAGAGATAAACACCTACAAGATCTCTATCAAGCATTCTTAAAAACTACAATACCCACCTGCTGAAGTGAAAAAAACAGATTGACAGAGACAGAAAAGTACCCCGAAGCCACCTACTACAGGACAAGCTCAACAGAGAAAACAACAGAACACCACTAGCCACCACCTTCAGCCCCCAGCTAAAACCTCTCCAGAGCATCCTCAAAGATCTACAACCTATCCTGAAAGATGATCCCTCACTCTCACAGATCTTGGGAGACAGGCCAGTCCTCACTTATAGACAGCCTCCCAACCTGAAGCAAATACACACACCATACAACAGAAACACTAATCCAGGAACCTATCCTTGCAACAAAGCCCGATGCCAACTCTGTCCACATATCTATTCAAGTGACACCATCATAGGACCTAATCACATCAGCCACACCATCAGGGGCTCTTTCACCTGCACATCTACCAATGTGATATATGCCATCATGTGCCAGCAATGCCCCTCTGCCATATACATTGGCCAAACCGGACAATCTCTATGCAAAAGAATAAATGGACACAAATCTGACATCAGGAATCATAACGTTCAAAAACCAGTGGGAGAACACTTCAACCTCTCTAACCACTCAGTGACAGACTTGAAGGTGACAATTTTGCAACAAAAAAACTTCAAAAACAGACTCCAAAGAAAGACTGCTGAACTCGAATTAATATGTAAATTAGATACAATTAACTTTAGGTTTAAACAGACTGGGAATGGTTGAGTCATTACACTAACTGAATCTATTTCCCTATGTTAAGTTCTCCTCACACCTTCTATGGGTCATCTCGATTATCACTTCAAAGGTTTTTTTCTCCTGCTGATGATAGCTCATCTCAGTTGATTGGCCTCTTACAGTTGGCATGGCTACTTCCACCACTTCATGTTGTCTGTATGTATAAATATCTTCTTTCTGTATGTTCCATTCTGTGCATCCGAAGAAGTGAGCTGTAGCCCACAAAAGCTTATGCTCAAATAAATTTGTTAGTCTCTAAGGTGCCACAAGTACTCCTGTTCTTTTTGCAGATACAGACTAACACGACTGCTACTCTGAAGCCTGGGAGTATAACTCCCAAATGTCTCTCATTTCAAAGGACATAGTCCTATATGTCACACAAATTTGGTGTCCTTTCCCTTTTATGTTTTATACATGATAATTTATCAGGAACAAAGAGTCATGGAACTGAAGTAAATAAGTTATTTAAACTTAGAGAGGAACTCCAACAGCATTTTGTGTTTCCTGGATGAATATATTAGCTGTGTCCCCCATTCTGAGTCTCATTTTGTAGTTCTGCATTTGGCCTTGGCTCATTGAGAGATATGCTTGGGAGCTGGCTATAGAGGAAAGGCCAGGTATCAAGTAGCTACCTGAGATTTAGTATCTCCATTTTTGGGTGCCCAGATTGGTAGACCTGGAAATGATTCTCTGGAACTGCTGAGCAGGTCTCATTGGTTTCAGCTGGAGCTGTGAGTGCTCACCACTTACAAACATCAGACCCCTAGGGTGTGTCAAAATTGACTCCCCAAAATTAGGATACCGCAAATTCATTCCTGTGATAGAGGTATGGACCTCTATCTCTAATTTGTCACAACAGGAAATGAGTAGCTTTCATACTGAGGAAAATGCCAATTTGCCTATCTGAAGGGCACACAAACAAACTGGCCTGTGAAGTGGAGTTTCTGGGATTGGTTGTTAAGCCTTTGAAAGCTGGCTATTTATTCTCATTAGAATCATTGTATACTCAGTGAACCATTCCAGTAAGCCTAAGCCCTTTTTGTATTTGCGGTAACTGAAGAAAGTACTTTGGAAAATGGGAGTGCCTGCCCAAGATCAAGGGAGCTGTGTCCAGACCTCTAACTGCTGTAGCTGAAGGGATTTAATAAGTGACATCTCTGGATACAAAAGGGATTTGTATCTTGTCAGCAAAGGAAGCTAAAGACAGTCCAAAAAAGTCAGAAGAGGCCATAGCTTTCAAGAGATGTAAGCTATTCACTTTTCTTTTTTTCTCTGTAACTATGCTGAAAATGCTTTATTTAGTTTAGCTTAAAAGTAGTAAGATAAAAGAAGAAACTATTGTAAGTAAAACATTTCTTTTGAAATTCCATTTTCTCTCTTTTTAATGTCTTACTTTTGTTAAGATTATTATTAAAGGGGTAATTTCACACAGTCATTTCCACAGAAAAGAGAACCCTGTAACCTCTAACGAGTGGAGCTGAAGTCCACAGAGTTTCTGGAACTTGCACTCCCCTCTTAGTCTTAGTAGAAGGGGCTAGGTCAAGGTGTTCTATTTCTGTGAGTTTTGTTTTTGAGGTTTAGCGTATGTATACACTATAGTTAGACATCCACGGCTGGTCTGTTCCAGCTGACTCGGGCTCGCATGGCTTGGACTCAGAGGCTGTTTAGTTGCAGAGTAGATGCTGCAGATTGAGCTCTGGGATTTTCCCATCTCAGACATGGTAGCTTAATAATAATACTAGTAATAATACTACTACTAATGATAATAATAATAATAATAATAATGGTAATGGGTATCTTCATTTGGAAGCAGAAGCACTGGCATGCCAAAAGAGACTAAAGATACACTGTACAGTCACCAAATGTACAATTGTTGCAGAAGGGCTGGCTGAGTACTCCATTTCCAGCTGAGAATTCATCACTGTCTGCATGAAGCTTCAAAATTCAAGGAAACAACTTTCCAAACACTGAAATCAAGCAATAGGTGTTTCCCTTCACCTGAAACATCAGGGTCATTGCTGGAGGAAAGACCTTGGACTTGTATAGTCTAGTACTCTCATATAGTTTGGGAGGAGGCCGGATGCTGGACTAATTGGACCTATGGCATAATATTTTGTACTTTTACTCTAATATTAAAATTAGAATTACAAAAAAGGGGGAAGAAGAAAGGTAAGAAAATGGTATTTTAATGCCTCAAAGGTTTCAAACAAGAGGCCAGACTGCTTAAGAATCAATCCTGAAATACTGCATGTACTTAGGTAAATAACAAGCCAAAGATAATTGTAATTGAGAACCAGCAGTTTAGCAGATTGTTTCTGACCATTCTGTGCCGATAGATACATCCAAGGTGCTGATTAGGCATCATGAAAGACTGTCACTCTCCTTGAATCATTTTAATATAATTATGCTTCTTCAACTATCATTTTCACTGTATTCGGCCTAGTCAAAGACAATTTAAGTACATTTCTCCAAACTGTGCAATTTCCATAGGTATTGGACATGCACTTAGACATTTAATGTTTAACATCATTGTGATCAGACAATTTTTGCATGGATTTAAAATTCTGAGCATGTCGTGGAGCTTTTCCTGGAATATTTAAAAATCCACTCTGTTATTCTCATATTGTTTGTTACTATATAGTTAGATATAGTGTATGTGCACAGAGAGAGCCAGAAGAAGTGAATGTAACAGTTGCATTAGCCTCTCCTGGCATTATTGTCTTTTTTTTTAAACTGTTTTTTTTTTCAAAACACTGTTTTCAAAATTTTTCAAAAATTACTGATTTTCACTTGTGTTTTCTTTACTGATCTGTACAGGGAGTGTCTGTGTTGTAACATTTTCAGAATAATTAAAATTGGATACTTTAAAATGTTTTGAATAGTAGTGGGGAAAACAATTCCAAATAATACTAATCCACTACAAATTGGCAAGGGAAAAAACACATCTAGGGAACATTTGAGAGTGACACTATATACACCTCTTTGATTTTGTAATATAAGCCACAATTTCTTTTTTTCCAGGGGCGGTGATCATGAGCCAGAGAAAGCAGAGACTTCCATTTCAGGGCATTCTTTATGGGCTCACAACCTGTTAATCTAAATACTGTTTCTTATGACTGGTGCAATCACTGACTAGGTCAGACACAGAATCAGTGCTTTTCTGCTCTGTGTAAGACAAGCACAGACCAATGCTTTGAAGAATGCATGAGGAAACAAAGGGCCTGATTCTGAAAACACAGATAAGTAGTCCTCATGTGAGTACAACTCTGAAGTCAATTGGACTACTTACGTGACTGTGGGCTTGCAGTAGCCATCCTATACAGAACAGCAATAAATGTGATTGCCACTGAGAAAAAAACTACAAAATTTATACTTATTAACTTTTACATCTATATTATACATAGATGAAAAAGCTGACAGGATGGCTACCCTCAGCATTCAGGAGAGAATATGGCAAAAACATCATTCTGGTATAACACTGTGTGCATACATATATGCCTGTAGAGGATGAGCCAGACCTCGCTGAAGACAAAAGACTTCCATTGACTTCACTGGGCTGTGTAGAACGACATTCTTGTCCCACTGTTGCTGCATACGCTTTTTGTACTGTCTCTTTACACCTGAAACAGATGGTCCTTGGAATATATTACAAACATTCACCCTTTAATGGATGGTCCATCCTCATGCTGAGTAGGCATGCTATCTTATATAACATAGCGTATCCAGCTTAGCTCACAATGAACTGCCTTATACCATACTGGAAAGAAGCATATGCTTAATAACTACCAGTTAGACTGAACACACACACAATCCTCAGTGAGGAAGACTGGAGACCATCATTCTTAACCCAGTATAAAAGTTAGGCCTATCATTAGATTGCGTGGGGTCATTCTCCTTGCTGGGCAATCACCAACTGGTCTGTTTAAATGTTAGGCATGTTCTGGGACATATTTTTTTATTTTTATTCTAGCCCCAATAATTAAAACAAAAATCAACCAACCAAACAAAAAATCTGTTTGTTTGTCCTCTTGGTCCAGTTTATTTTAAGACATCACTTTTAATTACTTTTTTCAGATTATTCCCCTTCCCCTGTTTAGCCCTTACATCTTGCTGCAAAGCCAATCAAAAACTTGATACATACCCCATTTTATTCCTCAGCATCTCAATGCTCTCAGCTCTGCTCAAAAACTAAGCCAAAATTATATATTGACACCACTACAGCAGGTTGATTGTTGCATTGTATATTTCATGCCTGAGACAAAGACATTCCTCTTTGTACAAATGCAGGTACATAGGAATTGCTATACTGGAACAGACCTGAGATCTATCCAGTTCAGTATTCTGTCTCTGACAGTGACCAGCATTAGGTGCTTCTGAGGAAGCTGCAAGAAACACCACAGTAGGGAGATGTGGGATAATCTGTTCCCCTTTAAGAGTTTCAGTCCCTAATAGTTAGATATTTGGTTGAGCCATGAACTCTGAGGTTTTGTAACCATTAGAGGGTGTTTATGCCAAGCATGTTGACTCAATCCAGATCTGGTGTGGAATGCAGAACCAGATGGAGGGAATAGGAAAAGCCTTTCTCTGGGCTGGATAGCTCCTTAGGATGGCGCTTGGGGAAATGGCATGCAATAGTGTGGCAACGGAGATGTTTACCACATTTGCTTACCCCATACAACTCTTACGTCTGTACTTCTGTGTGTAGTATTAATGTGCTTTGCCCATTTGTCAAAAGTTGCTAAAATCTGAGGACAAGAGGGACAATTACAGCATTCTATTCTATTCTATATATTACAGTATTCTAAATAGAACAGAAAACCCCATACTTATGCAAGTTGCTATTGTGTCTATTGTCCTCGGGGTTAAAAGAAGCATATGTGAAATTATTAGTACAACCAGTCTCAAGCAAATATGGGTCCTCTAATATATCTTAATAGTTGTAATAAAAATAGGCTTAGAAACATCCCATTTCAACTCATTAAAAAGATTATTAGTAAAAAATAATGGTAAAAAAGAAGGGACTCTCATTTTGCAATACAAGATGCAATACAAACTAGATCTGCTTCTCTGTACAGGACATCATATTCTTCCTTATCATGGATCTTCTATGCATGAACAGGTCCAACACTCTCTGTCAGGCCCCTAACATATTTAACATGGCTAGTCAGGGCATCAAAATCAGCAGTGGGACATTGTTAACCCAGTCCAGCTCCAATCCAGTATAAACATCAGTATTATTTAAATTTTCCATAAATTTAAAAGATATAACACATCACAGGGGGAATCTATCCCTTACCAGACAGAAAAACACATGCCTGGAGGAGGCTACTCTTGCCAGGGAATGGATTTAAATCGGCTGCCTTCCTCAGACCTTCTCCAAACTATAGAGAGTGGTTAAGACAGTCATCCTTACTCCTCCCATTTACCTGCTCTTCATTGAATTTCTTCATTTTGACGTTCAGAGCACTGGGCAGAAATCACATTGCGTCAACACCCACTTCAGTCCTTCATGATGCTTTGTTTTCATTAAACAGTCGGATCCCCTGGTCTGCACCAGTTCTAAGTCAGCTGCTAGGCACCACCTGAGGTGGAATGACAGTGCCCCTCAGCCCCATTGAGGGGGAGAGGTAAGCAACATCCACTACAGCTGGGACAATCCACAGGAAGGGCCCAGCTTTAGTCAAGAGTTGCTGCCATTCTCCAGGAGAGGGTGGTCCCTCATCCAGTTGCAGTTCATGCCCAGCCCTTAGAACAAATTCTTATCCCAAAGTTATAGATCTGGCTTGCCTACTTCCCTTACCTACACTGTTCTAGCATGCCAGAGGCTGTTCACCTTGGAGACCTACTGGTGATATGGATACAGCCCATCATAAGATTTATACCATCTACCCTGGATTTTCAAGGACTAGTCAGAGCTCATCAGATGCCAATGGAACCATGACATTTTCCAAGGCTTGGACCCCTCTCTCTGTTCAAATCCATTTCAGGGTGCCCTGACCTTCACAAAGAAAAGAGAACTTGTCCCCTTTTAGACCTAACACCACCCTTGTAAAAGGCCACAAGGGCTCATGGGGGAAAGTGCAGTGGTGGTCATCTGTTTCAGCCTGGGATGCTGGAAGAGCTACTGCCTGGGGGTTTTAACATTCACTACCAGAAAGCAGTGAGTCACTTGCCCACCAGGCCTTCCCAGCTGACTCAGTGCCAGTCATGATGCATCGCCTCAGTGTAAATACACCCAATAGGCTGGGAATATCTGTGAGGTATTTCCCCAAACCTCCCAGAGAGGGTGCAGGGGATCCATCCTCCTGTGCCAACTGACCTAACCTGCAGGATGGAATTCTCCAGGCAGACTGTGCAGACCCCCACCTGTTTAACCTCTTAACTGATTCACACCCTACTCTCCCTTCAAAGTAGCAGATGGCTGGGATGGTGGCTCGTGTGAACATGCAAAGGAAGGCACAAAGGTAGTCCAGCGATAGACAAATGCTAGTGGAGGGGGCCACCTGGCCCCTTTCTGTGCCCAAGACCTCACTATCAGGTCCCATTTTGCACACATACAAGGTTGTTGGTATGGCTCCACCATAGGTGCGCTGTCTTTTGAGGTCCAAGCCAGCACACCCAACCCCACTAATGATCCTTCCACAGTTTTGGCTATGGAAACCATGTTATGACTTTTACATCTTCTACATAGCCAAGTTCGACCGTCCTCATCAGCCATCCAAGGACTGCACTAAACCATCCAATCAGTAGTAGTGACAGGTGGTGTGTACAAAGAGCGGGGACTTAATTAATGTGAGCTTATGATCTGCACTTATTGGGAATTCCTCATTCATGAGGAATAATTGCAATCCCAATCCACTTCACAAATGGAGTTCAGTAAGGTATCTGCACCTGTTGGAGTAGGGTAGACACACACTACGCCAGTAGTGTAGACCATGTGCACAGCCTTGGACATCTAAGGGCATCACGAACTTGTTATTGCTTGCCATGGGGTGTATGCACGTTGGCCTAGTGACCCAAAGGTTAATATAGGTACTGACAGCCACTGTTGATTGACAGCCTCACAGCAGCTTGGAGAATAAAAGAGCTGGGAAGCAGAGAGGCGGCGTGCCTACCAGAGGAGTAAGCAAGATGAAGAAATAAGTTTCTGAGAGCAAGCTACTAAAGATCTTCCCAGAAACAACAACCCAGGAGGGGACTAACTGATGAATAGGCCGGAGGACCTGCAGAGATCCAGGGGAAGGTAGGAAGAAACATAGGGCATTATCAGAGTTGAAAACCCCTGATCCTGCTTATCTAGCTCCTGGGCTCTGAGCTGGAGCTCAATGGAGTGGGCGAGCCTGGGTTCTCCTATCAACATGCAAGGTGGCCAGGTGAACCAGAGTTGGTTTTGGTCTGATAAATGCACATATCATCAATGTGTATTAGCTCTAGAATTACAACAATTATCCAAGTAATGGTTGGAGTGACCAAAGGAACCATAAATGATTTAATGAGCCATTCATATTTGCACTGTATTACCCATGTGTACTTAGCCTTGCATGACTAAATCTTTCAGACAAGTATTTGCTACTGGCAGGATCAACTAGGTAGCTGTGCTCAGGATTGAGAGGAAGGGCCCCATCTTAAGGACAGGGAGCACCCCGGCAGGCCTCACCAGCCTTCCTCAGAAGAAAGGAGCAGGGTCTGCAGCACAGTTGATGGACTGATGGGGATAGCAGTCCCCCAGGTCTGGGTCATACCAGGGAAGGACAGTGGAAGAGAGGGTGGCCTATCAAGATCTCCTCCTCCCCACTTTCCTCACAGGCCCAGAAGAGGCCAGAAGAGAGGGTCCCCTTTGAGAATCTAGCCCCTATGGCCTAACTGCGATTTGTTCTCTGGAAAATCTCCTCCTAGATTTCTTATGTGCTATACTTCTTTGCATCCACATCCACATGCATCAGTATCAGACCAGTTATAATTTAGCCCCATATTTTTTTTACAAGTACAACATTTTTTACTTTTAGAATTCTGAGATCAGAACTTTTCCAGAGGGGAAGAAAGGTTGCTCGGATGAAGTATTTTAAGTACTTACAGAACCAGTTTCAACTTAATATTGTAGTGTAGTTTTATTTCTGCTTGACAAGTTTTTCTTAATTAACGTAGCTGACACTTGTTCAGGAAGAAAGATGTCTCTTTGCAAAGACTTTGAGACAAGGAAAAAACCTTTAGCTAATATAGTTTTCTTTGAAAGATCCCTGAACAGAGTTAATTATCCTTAATGCTGAGTTTAGAAACTTTACTAGAATTCCTTTAAACTGTGAAGACTGAAAACCAACAGACTGAGTTTCAGCTTGCTGTTAACAACTAAGTGACACTTGCATCTTTTACAAACACATGACCTGAATTTTATCAATCACTGACCCTGAAGTCAATGGATTTACATCAGTAATACAGGCCTCAATGAGATAAGAATAAGGCCCTCATACTGTACAGCTATTTTGCATCTCTCCTGTGAGGCAATTATTTTTCACTCAATTCGTTATTCAGCAGATTATTTTCATGCAGATCACAAATTAGTAAAGATGTCAGTCAATAAGCTTAGGAAAATCTTTATCTAACTCACTGTAATGAAATACTCATCTGACTGATATAAACAGTAATTTTATTAACAATGTCAATTTACTATTAAATAATTCAGGCATTATGGACAGTGATGGCTTTCACGAAGTTCAGTTATCAGTAAGCTTCAGGAAACCAATGATTCTTCAGTTCACAGGAGACATCCTGCATTTAAGAAACAAAAATATGGACTCTCCTCTGAAAAGAGAATGATATAGTGTAACAAAAATTGTGCTCTCAGCCTCAAACTATTCCATCTATGCATTAGTTAGGCTCCTAGTTAAGCCTGGGTCTCAATGTACTAATTGAGCGAGCTATATCTATTTTTATTTCTTAATAGTAGTACAAATTCTAGTTTATCAGCTTGCACTTCTATACTGCTTTGCTGTTTTGGTTTAGATTACAAATTTACATAATGTTTTTCACACTGTGCTAGTTATGTTTCATACATGAAATATATCAAATGAGATGTCATCCTTGGAGTTCACCTAAGTAAAATTTCAGTTGGTTTTGAAGGGTATGCTTATATTTATTTTGGATAAAATGTGGTTTGCAGGGTGCTTATGCATAAGGAAGCATGCTGTGGCTCACTAGCCTAGGAACATTCTAGAGAAGGCCAGGGGGAGGGGGTTGAGCTCAGCATGTGGACTGGAGAACTATGAGTATGTGATAAACAAACCCATATATGGAAAGGTTAACTCTGATTGGTTAGAGTTTCATATTATGTAACTTGTTATATAACTTGTTATGTAAGTGCCATGTGCTATAAAATAGCAAGGGGCGGTGCTCCTTGGGACTTTGCCTGACTTTTTGTACCAGGGGCTCTCCTTGTGCAGATATTGAATAAAGCCTTGTTGAATTGAATCACATCGAATCAAAGTCCCTTGATTTCTACCCAGCATCAGACACTGGGAACCACCAAATCCCAACAGTTTCTTGGTGCAGTGAGCAGAGTGAGAAATATCCTTCAGGATCACTACCTACAATCAAATTAGAGGGTGAGATTGTTCATTTTTTATTTGGTTGTGTGTCTCTGACCTGACTGGTGACTCTCATACCTTTTGTAGTAGGCAAGTCTTGGTGCTGGGGAATTCAGGGGGTTTGTTGCGGTCTTAAGACATTGTACTTAGGGTAGGGGCTGGCTAAGCTGTAAGTTCCTCTAAGTGCTGTTGAAGTGGGAAATCAAAGAGGCTGTAAGGACCAACAGTTAGTGTAGGGGCAGGTATAGCCATAAGTACCTCTAGCTAATGTGTTGGCTGGCCTAGATCTCCTAATTGGACATTGCAATTGTGCAGATCAAATAAATTGGAAAAAGATTTAATCTGCTGATGGAGCATTTCAGCTGGGGTGTTTGATTTGAATAAATTGTTATTAGTCTGTAAACAGAATTGTGTTTAAAAATGTGGAGATTGGAGGATATTTAGGTTAAAAAAAGGGAAGGATGAAGAGATATAGTGATCCACAATATGAAGAGTATATAATTAGTGCTTTTATAACTATTGTAGCAGTACATTTATTAATTTTCTTGTGGAGATATTTTGGCTATATGATTGAAATAAAGAAGGACAAAATGGCAGCTATGTGTTTAATTGTTGATTATGAACAGCTGGTTAGAGCGACTGATGTGCCAAAAGGAAGGGTGGGAGAGATAGAAGCAGAGGTAGAGAAACTGCAAGTAGAAGCAAAAAAGTATAAAGGAGCAGACTTGCAGGGAAAGAGATTTTGTCCCTCAGCACCTTTGGATCCTACATGTGGAACATAGGGATCTCAGTCTAGTTTCATGACTCCAGTGAGAGTGCACATTGTCCCTAATCCTAATCCAGGGGAAGGGGACCCTGCTACTGTTAGTCTCCTAGAGCACACTCCTATGAGCCTGTCATAAACAGATAGTTAAGGGTTAATAGAACAAGAGTACTTCATGTCTCTTTTGCCTGTAAAGGGTTAACAAGTTCAGTGAGCCTGGCTGTCACCTAACCAGAGGACCAATCAGGGGACAGGATACTTTCAAATCTTGAAGGAGGGAAGTTTTTGTGTGCGCTGTTAGTTTTTGGTTGTTGTTCACTCTGGGGGCTCAGAGGGACCAGACGGGCAACCAGCTTTCTCTCCAATCTCTCCGATACAGGCTCTTAAAAGTTCAGAATAGTAAGTATTAGGTAGATAAGGTGAGCTAGGCTTATGTTTGTTTTCTTTATTTGCAAATGTGTATTTGGCTGGAAGGAGTTTAAATTTGTATTTTGCTAAAAGGATTTTAATTTGTACTTGTATACTTAGGCTGGGAGGGTATTCCCAGTGTCTATAGCTGAAAGATGCTGTAACATATTCCATCTTAAATTTACAAAGATAATTTTTACTGTTTTTCCTTTCTTTAATTAAAAGCTTTTCTTGTTTAAGAACCTGATTGTTTTTTTATTCTGGTGAGACCCCAGGGGACTGGGTCTGGATCCACCAGGGAATTGGTGGGGAGAAAGGAGGGAAGAGGGGAGAGAAAGGTTAATTTCCCTCTGTATTAGGATACTTTCTCTCTCAGGGAGAGTCTGGGAGGCAGAGAGGGAAGGAGGGGGGAAGGTGAATTTTCCACTCTGTTTTAAGATTCAAGGAGTTTGAATCCCAGTGATCTTCCAGGGTAACCCAGGGAGGGAAATCCTGGGAGAGGCAACAGTGAGGGAAAGGGTTTACTTTCCTTGTGTTAAGATCCAGAGGGTCTGGGTCTTGGGGGTCCCCGGGCAAGGTTTTGGGGGGACCAGAATGTACCAGGCACTGGAATTCCTGGTTGGTGGCAGTGCTACAAGTACTAAGCTGGTAATTGAGCTTAGAGGAATTCATGCTGGTACCCCATCTTTTGGGCGCTAAGATTCAGAGTGGGGAATTATACCATGACAGAGCCCATCTGACTTGCTGAGCATGTTAAAAGAAATGTCATCTTTGCAGCTTAATAACCCAAACCTACCCTTCTGGGAAAAGGTACAGGAGTGGATGATAGAGGGAGGCTTACATGCTTTTGGTGATCACATAGTGTTTTCAGCCTTAGACATTAGCAATGGCTTTTGGTCTATTCCTGTGCACCCTGACAGTCAATTTTGGTTTGCATTCACTGTTAAAGGGAAGCAATATACCTTTACTCGCCTAAGACAGGGTTTCTATAACTCACCTACTTTGTTTCATAGAGTGTTAGCTGATGTGCTGGTAAAGCTGCCAGACATGACTTCTTGTGTTGTACAGTATATTGATGATATTCTTATCTCCTCACCAGATTGCCAAACGCACATGAAAGACTTAGAAGTGATCCTGCAACACTTGGCAGACAGTGGGGTAAAATGTAATGCTAGAAAAGCTCAGATCGCAAAGGAAGAAGTATCATATCTAGGGTATCTAATATCCAAGGGGTACAATCGTTTAACTGTTAACCGCATTGAGGCTATTAATGCATGCCCACGACCGATTATGGTCAGGGGAATTAGGAAAATTTTGGGGCTATTCAATTTCTGCCAAACTCAAATCCCAAATTATTCAGAGATTGTCCAGCCCCTTAATAATCTCCTGAAGGGTGCTGGTGGACCACGTGATGCACTTGAATGGACACTTGAATGTGAACAGGCATTTACCACATTGAAACAGAGGTGAAGTACTGCCCCCCAGGGTTGGGACTTCCTAATCCATTAATGCCCTTTACATTGTACACGCATGTCATAAAGGGACATATGACAGCAGTGTTAATGCAAAAGCATGGGGACAAACAGCGCCCAGTAGCATAGTACTCTTCTGAACTAGATGCTGTCACTCAAGCAATACCATCATGCCTCCAGGTGGAGGAAGGAGCTTCTTTGGCCCTAAATCAGGCCTCACCACTAATTGGTGTGCAGGATGTAAATAATGTCATGCCTCACGCTGTCCTTGCTATTTTATCAGGAAAGAAATTTTCGGCAGTCCATGTGGCAAAATGGACTCGATGGAAAACGAGCTTGCTAATGCCTTCAGTACATCTGCAATGAGCGTCATCGCTAAACTCTGCCACCCTCATGCCTAGCCCAGATGAGGGACACCAGCATCATTGTTGCCTTAAGGAGGAGCCCATGGACCTTCCATTGGTAAAAGAAACTGAAATACCTGGTGCCCCTTGTCTATATGTGGACGGCAAGCGACACACAGGATGGGCCATTTGTACTCAAGATGGGCAGCCGGTGGTGCATGGCAGTTTACCTGGAGCATCGGCCCAAGTAGCAGAACTACAGGCATTAGTTGCAGCATGTGAAGTCGCGGAAGGTCATGCTGTAAACATATATACTGATTCTAGATATGCGTTTGGGGTTGTACATGATTATATTAACTTGTGGGTAAATCGGGAATTCCTGACAAGTACAGGATCCCCAATACAAAATGGGGGGATAGTGCAGAAACTTCATGCAGCCATGCAGAAACCTACTGAAGTAGCAGTGATAAAAGTGAAGGCCCACACAAAAGGGACAGACCCTCATAGCAAGGGGAACCAAAGGGCAGACGAATTAACTAAACAAGCAGCAGTGGAAGGTAAAGAGGCACAACTGATTGCTGCAACACAGCCTCTCATAAAAACTCCAAACTTTTTTGAATTACGGGACATTCAACATCCTGCACCAAGGGCAGAGAAGTGGTTATGGATGGATAATGGCAAACTGTGTGATGATAACACTTGGAGAGGTCCAGGGAACATATTAGTGTTACCATATGTGCTAATGGGAACTATGATACAAGTGTATCACATGTTGGGACATGATGGAGCATGGAGGGTGATCCACCAGATGTTGGACACCTGGTGGCATTCTAAGCTTAATGCGAATATGCATGATTATGTGAGGAGGTGTGTAACGTGCTCAATATAATTCTGTTCCCACAGTGAAAATGAAAATGCAACATCAGCCAAGATCAACACAGCCCTTCATGCAGTTGCAAATAGATTTCATTGGACCCCTGCCATTGGGCAGAGGAAAAGAATATGTTCTGGTGACCATGGATCACTTTGCTAAGTGGGTAGAAGCTTTCCCAGTGGCCAAGGCCACTGTGTCTGATGTAATTAAACTATTGATGCATTTTATATTCCTAGTTTAAAGTTGATGTAGGAATTTTTGTAGTCTACTAATTGTTTTGAGTGGTTTTTGCAAGTTTTTAAGAGGTCTCATCTTAATAATGCTGCAGTGGCTTTCAGTGTTTTACTGATGTAATCACCTGGGAAGGAGCCACTGGATCAGTTGTAAATGCCATTACTCAAACCTAATGGTAGGGACTGGGTTGAAAATTTGTTAGTAGCAGGAATGACAGTTTATTGTGGTGAGAGTGGGGCTCACGTCTAATCAAGTTAGATATTACCTTAACTCAGCAACAGTTGGTCAGGTCCTCACTGTTGTACTCAGCCATCTATTAAAAACTACTAAAATGTATGAGCATGCATTGGTCTAGGCATGTGGAAAAATTGTGTTATCTTCCTGGCATGGTATCATCCTGGTGTTCAACATGGAAGTTGCAGCCCTGATAAGAGACTCACTCGTGCCACAGGTGCCTTGTTGGGTGAGAGCTGCAGTTCTCAAAGACTGAATGTCGTCACCTTGGATGGTGGCAGGGGAGTGGTCCCTATTGATAATAGGGGTATGTTGAGATGGTCTTTGCATCCTTGGAGGGGTGTTAATTCCTGAACTGGAGGCTCAGCCAGTGCAGCCACTCCCATTCGCGTGTCATAGACACCTGTGTAAAATAAGGGCAGGAGATAACTATATGGCTTTACCATGGGACCAATGTTCCATCCTGGGAGGATGGGTTTTGTGTATGGGAAACCTAAAGTCAGGACAAGCCTTATCTCTAATGTTGGGACTTGACTTAATGGTGCATGAAATGTTTAATTTAATAGATGATATAGCAGTGAGGAAGTACTCCACTATCTGGTGTGGATTTGGGTGGTTAACTTTGGCAGGCAAGCCTGGCTTAAACATCTCATTCTTCCTATTGTGTTAAGACTTTTAGAAGAAATTGAAAGAAGTGGTAGGGCAATTACAGTGATTCAGTGGATAAAAGGGTTTGATCTTGTGGAAACAAAGATTCCATGGGGATGGATTTGGATTGTACTTTTGCAATGGTATGGGGACATTATTATTTTTATTGTAAATATTATGTATTATTTCATTCTGTTCTCAAAATCATAGTTAATTGTTTATAAAGTTAATTATTGTTCCTAATAAATACAAGTTAGTGGTGTTAGTGGGGTCTAAGAATTGTTCTTAGCCCCAAAACCAAATGGAGGAGCTGAAGGGTATGCTTATGTTCATTTTGGATAAATGTGGTTTGCAGGGTGCTTATGCATAGGGAAGCATGCTGTGGCTCACCAGCCTAGCAACATTCCAGAGAAGGCCAGGGGGAGGGGGTTGAACACAGCATGTAATTTTAGATCACCTTAACTTTTTATTCTTACTCATTTCCCAATCTTCTCATGTACCTGTATTTCTGCTCTGAGGAATAACAGACTGTAATGTGTATAAACCCTGCACTAAAAGTGAAGGGAAAAAAAGAGCAACTCACAGTCCAGCTGTACCTGCAGAGCATGCTACAGTTGCAGATGGAGCTTAAAAGAGAAACCAGACAGCTCAGAAGGTGACTGAAAAGGCAGGAGGAAGGACCTGCCCTAGGAGCTCCTGAGAAGGGATGCCACAGAATCCTCTCTTTGAAAAGAGAAGCCTTCCTGCTGGGTCCAAACAAACTTAAGGTGGAGTTAGTACCTTTTGGTACAGACTGTGAAACTTGGGCAACAGAGAGGGTGGTAGGAAGCAATCCAGGGAGGAAGCCTTAAGGTCCTCTTGAGTGCCAACCCTACGACAACCTGGGCTAGAGCCTGGTGGAGTGGCAGGGCCCTGGTTCCCCTACCAATCCCTTCTGCACCAAGAAAATACTGACCCCCTAACCACAAGGCAATGCTTCCAACAAGCACCAGCCATCACACAGACACTAAATTGATCTCATTTTAAGCAGTGAATTTACCCATGAGCCAAAGATAATGCTAGTGCATAACCCTCCTTTAGTTAATTCAACAAGTGTTTTGTTATTGCCTTTTTTTTTTGGCCAAGTGATATTCCCAAATTACTTCTTTTTTTAAAACTATGTTATATGTATACATAGCCATTATTTTTAATTAGTATTTACATCATTCAGTAAGGCTGTGACAATGGTCCCAAAAGTCATCACCTACCTATAGAAGAGAGAGGCTGTAAAAGATTATTCTGAGGGAAGATCAAAAGTTCATTCAGCCAAAATCATTCTAAGACAACCCTGATATTGGTGTGGCCAGTGGGATGGACAAACCTGAAAAATGTACATAAATAACAAAATATTTTCACTTTTACCATTAGAACTTGTAGGCTGTGATCCTAAGCAGACTCTCCCAATGAGTCCCTTAGATTTTCTTCACATAGTTTCAGCCTGGACTGGCAAGAGACCCTTTCAAATAAACAAAATTATGAGATCAAATGAAATTTTCACACTCTGTGTCCTTTTCTCCTCAGGTGTCCCAACTGGGATGGAGTATTTTCAATGTTTCTCTGCCATGTAGAGCAAGAGTCCAAACAGTTGAGTTTGGTTTCATTCTTCTTGGCCCCAAGAGAGGTAAGTACATTCTCCCTCCTCTCTCATCCGTTATGAGCGAAGAGGCAGATTATATTCTACCATCCTTCATAGAACTTGTCCTGGTTGGCTGAGAGAAAGGGGAGCCTTTTCTACCCTAGGCTTCCAGGCTTCTAGTACTGGACTTAAAGACCATTTGCCTGTTTTTGTTTTCCAGACACCTATTACTTCCTCAGCACCTCTTTGCCATTCTCTGGATCTCTGTCTGCTGCAGAACTCCTGGAATAGCCTAGCCTAGCACTCAAGACTTCCCCTCCTTGCCTTAAGGGTCAATATACCCATTTACAGAGCTCAAATTGAACATTCCAGTCAGACATAATGCCGAATTGACAAGTTCTAAAACTCAGATGACATTACAGTACATTAGAGGTGTCTATGCCACATATATTCTTTGGATTGCTTTTTTCAGTTGCACAGGTTACTGTTTGACATGACTGGAAGAGTTACAGTATGGAGAGTGGTATAATTTTTAATTTTGCAAGAAGTGGTGACAGTTACTTAGATGTGTCACTCAGTAAAGAAGTGGCATGACTAAATGTCAGAATAGTGGTTTTCAGGACAAAATGTAAAGATGCACAACAGCTATAGGTAACTAAAATGCCAGCTTGCATCTCAGGATACAGTTTTTCCCAGTGGAAAAGGTGCCATTCACAGAAATATTATGGAATGACACATTGTGGAAATAATATATTTTTTTCCTACGTAGAGAGACGGATATTACTTGTGCAATTTGGAACCTTGCACCTATGCTTGTTTTTCTGCTCTGTTCTATTCTTGTCCTATACTCATTGTCATAGTATCTGCACATTTGACTACAGTTGTTGGGTGGCTACCTTCATATTTTAAAGGACACAAAACTTTTATCTGAGTTTTTTCATTAACAAAGGCATAGTCTATGGGAAAACAACAAAGCTGTGAAAAAAGCAGTAGTACAGTGCACTGCCAACTGCATATAAAATAGTTGCCTTTCTCTACCAAGATCAGAACAGAAAGGTGTAGTACAGACTAAATAAAAACGTAATACCTAAGTATACCTGTCTCACACACACATCTAATAAAGTTGCTTTCTGCTAACAAACACATCAAACCCAACTCTAATAATCTCCACTCGAACATCAACTCGTTATAAATCACACTGTGCTTAGTTCCTAAAGGATAATGTATATTTTATTGTGCCTATTTCTGATTAGTGAATGCTCTGCTACCTTCAGGGATGCTATAAATTCAGCATTACAAAGTAGAGCACCAGAGAGGAGAGGAATGGCTGAATATTTCCTTTTTCTAATGAATGAATTCTCACCACTAAAAACCTTCTGACCACCATCAGCAGCTGAAGGAGAAACAGGAAGAGAAAATCCCAGAGTTAGTCCTAAATGCACATTCTCTCAAGTAACTACATAAATTTGCATGTTATCATGTTAACATGGACATCTCCCATCTCCGTCAAACCTCAGCTCATTCCCTCAGGCATCTCACATAAAATACAGTATAATAATGGTTTAAGTTAGTTAAGCATCCAACACTCTTTTAGAGTTGGCTGAGGATCAATTTTTCATTTTTTTTTAACTAGCTGAACCTTTGTCCCTGTGACTTATGTTATTTTTCCTCTGAACATTCAAGAACTTCAGCCGTCTCAATAAGCTTTCCATGCCTCTCATCGATCACTTAAGATTAAAGAAAAAGGAAAAACTCAAAAGAATGAGTTATAAATACTGCAGTTCCATCATCTTTTAAATCTCTTCACTAACAATTAACCCTGCAGATACCTTTACTTTGAAGTTTGCTGTTTGTTACTAAATACAAGGCAACACGCTTCACACATATGAAGGCACTATCCTATTTCTGTTTTTTCCTTATTGCAGAAGATACCATTTTTCCTATGAGGACAAAGAGTTAAAAGCCCAGGTAAACTACAGTGCTATTCCAGTTGGTCTCACAAGTTGAAAGAAATCCAAACAAAGTCTGAATGCCACTGGTATTTCTACTAGGACAATAATAATACTGCAAATAATTGGACGTTTGATAATATCCAATTGCTTTGGTTTGTTACAGTGTCATAAATAATGGAATTTAGTATGGGAAAGTGGATCAGCTCTTAGTGGCTGAAAATTAAATGTTTTCTGGTTTTCCTAAATACTCTGAATTGAAGCTCTATGAAGTAAACTGATTTTCATTGTTTTATGTAGGCTTGCCATTATTTTACTAATTTTATTCCCAACCCTTCAAACATAAATATATCTTTACTACCTATAAGAAAATATAGCTGTTATGTTAATATGTTCTCCCCTCCTAGGTTAAAGATTTAAAAAATGTCTGTAGCTGTGTTGTTGTAGCCATGTTGTCTTCAGTGTTGTAGCCATGTTGGTCCCAGGATATGAGAAACAAGGTGGACGAGGTAATATCTTTTCTTGGACCAACTTCTCTTGGTGAGAGAGACGAGCTTTTGAGTTTCACAATGCTCTTCTTCAGTTCCTCGAGAAACATCACTGTCTTTTCTGCAGTAGGTTTTAAACCTGCAAACGCTATCTGTGTAGTGAATACAATTACCTACATAGGCACTTACTTGGTTTCTATCACCATAATGAATTTATCCTTACAACACACCTATTATTCCATTTTATAGCTGGAGAACTGAGACAGCGTTAAACTGATTTATTAAGGTCACACAGGAAGTCAATTACAGAGCCAGGAATTGAACCCACCTCCTTTGAGTTACAGTCCAGTGCCTTAATCACAAGACCACTCTTCACAGCACAGCACAGTGCATTACAATATAATTTCCATACAGTAAGACCCTCTAATTACATTATTTAGATAATTCACATACATGGATTTAAGTCTTTAAATCCTGGTTAATCAGCCAGGTCCTGTTCCTACCCCCAGATGTACGTGTATCTCCTGGGCGGTGCTTACTCCCTCAGATTACATTAACATCAATGGGAGTTGTGAGCACTTAGTCTCTTGTAGGAATGGGTCTTCAATTCTGTAAGATCAGGTCTTGTGTAAACACTCATGTGATTCATGGATGCTACATTTTCCTAATGTGTTTTTATGTGTGCAGTTAACCTCATCTTGATAATTTTGGAATACTCTATTTTCTGTCCAGATAAAATTGACTTCTGTTTATATCTGCTCAGTTCTAATATGAAGTAATAAATACCATATATACAATTTCCCCAAGTACTTACCAAGATTCATTTGGATAGATGATTAGGTAGTGAGCCCTTGACACTACTCTTTTTATGATTTTTTGGGTATGTATGTGGCAATATTTTAAGTATATTTTTCATAAAGCTAATTAAAAAGATTGTTAGTTAAAGCATGTTTTCACATGCTGTAGATTAGCATACAAAATAAAAAACTGTTGTAGCATAGACCTGCAAAAAATACTTTACTATGTATGTGCTATTTACCTTTTAAAGCCAGTAATGACCTGGTTGAGAAACAAGCTACACACAGAAATATTATCTCCCATATGTACCTACATACATGCAACCCACACACTTCTCCTATGACCTGATGTACTGTATCTGAATTTCTGTTCAAACGGTCGCTGCATCATTTATTCTTTTCCACAAGTATCCTAATTACTAATGACAGAAAGCAGAGTAAATATGTAACAGATGACTGAAGGTAATGAAATCAATCTACTTTCTTCCGATGATCTATATAGAATCGTTTCTGCTGATACCTTGCAGTGTCTGACCTTTTAAACTGATAGACTATTCACCACTGAAGCTTTTTAAAGACAGCTATCTCACCTCAGAAAAGTGGAAGCCAGACATCTAAGACCAACTTATTTGTCTGTGAATCAAACTGTCATTTTTGTTCTAGTAGTGTCTGTTATCGCGTCTGGACAAGCAATTATTCTCTAGGTTAGGTTCATACAACCTTGAATTTTTAGGAAAGTCCTTGAGAGTTGTTTAAACAGCCACAGTTAATGTATATAAGTGAATTGTACAGAATCTTGGCAGCTAGTGCTGATAATAAACATTTAATTTACAACCCATACAATTCTTTTAACTTTGCAAAGTGCTTCCTGTATCTGTCCGTTTCTTCAGATTTATTAAAAACCCTATTTAGTTCCGTACACAAGTGCAGCCGGGGCTCTACCCTCTCCGGGGGATGAGAGGAGCCATGCCGGCTCACTACATACCGGTGGGTCCGGGAAAATAGCTCGGTAGTCCTCACAGCAATCGCCTGCCCTGTGGGGGAAAGGGGCTCAGGTCCTTCGGCAGGGCTGAGCCGTAACCACTGCTATGAGCCTGGCCCTAGGTCGGGGCGTGGCAGCAAACACCGAGTCAGGAAGCTCAGGCCCTCGGGCAGGACTGAGCAGCAATAACAGTCAAGGCCCTGGCCCTAGGTCAGGGCAGGGGAGCAAACACTGAGTCAGGAAGCTCAGACTCTTGGGCAGAGCTGAGCAAAAATAACCGGCTTCAGCCTCCTCAGGCCAGGGAGAGGGGGAGTCTGCCACCCCGGAATGGGTGGCAGGGGGGACTCAGGCCCTCCCACTCCACTGCGTCCCAGCCCAGGACCCTAGCAGCACCTAACGATCCGCTGCTCAGTCAGTGGGGATCCTGGCCGCAACACACTGACATAGGCTCCGATAAGGCTGTAGCCAGACTGAGGTCGGCTGCCCCCGGGGTACTTCCGTACTCCCCCTCAGGACCTACTTGGGTCCTAACGTCGGCCTCTGCAGGGTCCAGGAGCATGGGCTCTTCATGGCCGGGGCTGGGTGGTAGGTCTGGCAACTCCTCCGGATAGTCAGCCCAGGGTAGCTCTGGGAGCTCCTCTGGGTAGCAGGTGCAGGGGAGCTCCGGCGGCCACTCCGGGGAGCGGGCACAAGGGAGCTCTGGCAATTCCTCCGGGTAGCGGGCGCGGGGGAGCTCCGGCCAGTCTGGGTGGCTGCCCTTGGTTGCAGGAGTTTCCTAGTCTCAAGCTCCCTGAGGGACATCTGCCCTCTCCGGCTGCTGGAGCCTGAATGAGCTCTGAGGGCCGGCCTTTATAGTTCTGGGTTGGCACCTGACCCTTTGAGGGGCGGGCTCAGAGCTCCTTAGCTCCGCCCACTCTGGCCTCCGGCTGGGCCCTTCCTCCTCTGGGCAGGAGGGGAGCCACACCACCTCACTACAAGCTCTCATTGTATTTAGGTAAATGGCAATACCTAATGCATGCATTCTGGGGTCTAATCCAGACCAGTGAGGGGTTGTCACCACCTGCCCTGAAAGCTTGGGTGCTTCACAAAGCTTTTCTGTTGTGGCTCCCAGCCTGGGCTGCTCACAAACAGCTAAATGGGATGCAGGTCACACCCTGAGTTTCTGTTCTGGTCCAGCAACTCTTACCCCAGCAGCCTGTCAGCAATATACCAGTCACATTCTGGCTTCAGCCAGCCTTGGGTTACTTCAACACACTCTCAGTCCTGAATTTTCCCAAAACATGTGTTCTGCACTGTCCTGTGCCCTCCTGGATATTTCAGCTATTAAAGGTCTGTTGCTCCTGGAAAGGCTCAATATTCAACAGTTCGCTCCTTTAACTGGAGTTACCAAACAGTTCAGTTTAAACACAATACTGATTAGTTTAGTTTATAAATAAAATGAGTTTATTTAACTACAAGAGAGATTTTGAATACCAGAACAAGGTATTAAAGTCACAAATTGTTGCAAGAGAAATAAAGATAAAACACTTTCTAGTAGCTGAAACTTAACAAGCTAAACATGGTTCAATGTAAAATCTTTACCACATGTTCCCAGCAACATGGCTGACCAAATTCTCAGATCAGGATCTCCCCTAGAGTCAAAGGGCTGGTTCCATTGTCTTCTCAGGTAGAAAAGAGAGACAGAGAATATGAATGTGTGAGTCTGGGGTAGTTTTGCCCCTTGTTTTTATAGTCCAGTAACACTGTGAAATGCATTTTCCTGAGGGTTACCTCTAGATAAAGTTCATTCCATCTGGTAGGAAAGAGACATGGAGTTTCATGATAAAAGAGGTTGCACATTGTTGTTTGCTCAAATGCAGATCACTTTGTTCCCACTCCCTTTGTTACCAAAGAATGGCCACTTGCCAGGCGATTGGCAATCAACTTTGGTGACACCTGGCTTGAGGTGTCAGCTTGTCCGTTGTCTATGAGAAACTGGTTTGCCCACTCCCCAGACTTGTCTTGTAAACGCATTGTAGTTATAATTTCAGTTTAAATTCATAACTCTTTATGCATTTTGTACATACATTACACAAGATTATTAAAGATCAATGAGTTATTAGTTTCTAAATGATACCTTGCAAGACATATTTTGTACAAAGATTATTACAATAGCGTGTAGGGTGTGAATGTAAGGGTACTTTCAGTCACAGCTGAACAGAATGAGAGCCAGGGCTAGAGCATGAGCAACTCATGATTAGGTAGTGACAAATCAAAACTTTCATTATGTTCCCCTATTTCAAGATTAAAAATTGACTCAGTAAGCAGACAAGGAAATGATGTGGATCTCTCTCCCTTCTCCAGTTTATTGTATATTTCTGACTGAGAACAAGAAACTCATTACATTGCACAGAGAAGTGGTTAGATCATTTATACCTATTGCATTAGGCCAAAGCACAAAAAAAAATCACCTACCAGCATAAGCACCATACACTGCATTATATACGCAACAAACATAATTCAAAATGGAGAGTCTCATTCAAGCTGCCGAATAATCAAAATCAATCTAGAATGGAAAATTTTCAGGCGAATGCATTCAGAGATTGAAAACACTCTCTGAACAACTTAAATAATGTATAAAGAATATAGCACTGAATTGCACTCTGAAATAGAAATCTGCCAGATCCATATGACTTTTACCTTCTTTTATCTGAGGGAGTAATGAAATGATGGTTGCATGTAATTAGATTACTGATTATCTATAGCTATTTATGGTAGGGAATTCATACCCAAATAGTTTTTGCAGGTTGCTATCTTTTCTTAATTAAACTTGTGGAAAACCTACATATACATGAAAACATATCCACACACATATATCGTATCTTCATTAATGTGAGTCTGAAAGCTTGTTTCCCTCCAGAGCCTGGGTTCAGGGCTCTGTGTTTTTCTTAGAACAACAGTGATTAACAAATAAAGAAAATAAAGAAAATAGTCTCTACGCTGTTGATGTCAGCCCCTGCAGACCCAAGATGGAGCATGCTCAGTCACTCTGTGAGGGTGGTACATGGGCAACCTGGTTGTAAGGGTTGCCACCTGTCCAGGTTCCCTCAGGATCAGCCCTTTTTTGAGGCAGCTGTCCTGGGACATCTGTGAGAGTACTCAGTACACACTGCCAGCTGTCCAGTTTTATGGGCTCAGGATCAGCTCGGTTGTCAGGTTTTTGTAACTCAGAGTGGCAACCCTACTGGTTGCACATAGGAAGCTGTGAGGGGCTAGAGCGTGGTCAGTACAGATGGAATCTTTGTAGAACTTAGGTGCCAAATTCTACCAAGCCTCTACTTAGCCTATGCCAAGTATGAGTTTCAGTCTTATAATTTTTCCATATTCACATGAATTTTCATGAAGATGGTAAAAGGCACATATCTGACATCAGGTGGACTCTCCTGCCTAATTTCAAGACCTTGCTCCAAAGCATGGATGTACTACTGTTTCGCGACCACTTATATGAAGATTTTTAACATAGGCAAAACAACATAGTTTCTCCTACATGTTCTAGTAAATGGCTGAACTATTAACTGAATCTTAAAAACAACCACCACCACCACACACACCCAGCATGGAAAATTTCAGCCCAAGTGGTTAAAGTTTGCAAAGCAACTTAAAACAGGATCCTAGAATGGAAAGTATCAGGCAATCTTAACTTTTACCTGTGCTGCCCATAATGAAATAAGCCAAGAGCAAGCTTTGTAGCAGATAAAAAAAGTTATTAGTCTAATTTCCCTCTGTGAATATACACCAAAAATAATGTTTGTTATGTCTCTGTTATTCTCTCCTATTGTCAGAAGAGGCAACACACTCCACCTTCCATGGGTTTCAAAGGAACACTTTCTTCACCCTCAATGCCCTATGCCACAGAAAGTTTCCTAGACTAATTAGGACTATATGAGTTTCTCTTTATATCCCATCAATGTTACTTTATGCTCTGCTACAAAGATCACTGCAGAGTGTTTTTCTGCCTACGCAGCATACTGTGCACTAGGGGAAGATTATTCCATAACTGCCTACTGAAGAGTTTCTTATACTTTCCTCTGAAGAGCTGGAACTGTCAGAAACAGGATACTGGACTTGATGCGTCATTGGCCTGATCCATATGTCAGTTTCTAAGTAGCCCAAACGGATTAGTGCCTGATTGCTTCAGATGCTGTAGTTACAATGGGCAATTTTAAAGAAAGCTGGCTGATGTCCTGTATATTAAAAATATTTCTGGATCCTAATAGCTACAGACCATTCTTTTGAAAATATGAAAGTTAACTCTGTCTGTCAGTGCATATTGTCAGCAGCCTTTTAGAAATAATGTTCGATTCTACTATGTGCAGCTTTTCTATACACACACACTGACAAATGTTAACATATAATGTGAATAGATTTATTAGAACTGTATCACAAAGCATGGTCCTAAAATCAATGCAGAATGAAGAATAGTGACCTTGGAATACACTTGCAATCACTGAAAAGTTTTTAAAAGCAGCTATGTCAACTGGCTCTGAAGTTAACTTGTTTTGAAGTTTAACAGAGAAATCTGTCCTGAAGGTTATTCCAGTTTTATTGTCACCACAATAGCAGCAGGATGTAGCATCTCAAGGACTCCAAGAGGTTTTGTTTATGCTCACCACTTCATAACTGTTGTTCTTGCTGTGCACAATGTGAAATGTAAAGGTATATAAAGCCTGTTGATGTCCCCGATCAAACATGTTCTAAACATGAATAACTACATCCCCTAGATTCAGCTGAAAAAGAATTAAGGAAAGGATCAGGTGAAACGTGTTTAGGATTGAAAACTCACACCTTCTTCACACACATAAATACTTTTCTATTTGTCACATGTATGCTTCAAAATACAGGTGTTTAACAGAAAAACATGGTAGAATTTTCCAACAAAATGACATTTCTCATCAATAAATGAATAAAGCATTTTGAGACAACTATTAGAAGAATCACTATCTGAAATATAACTAATTTTTTTTAAAAATGAATAGTAAAATGTGATTTTATTTGTTCTTGTAGCATTAACAAAATCAAACAACTATAACATTAGAAAGTCTTTGATTAGTTAATCTTAGTGCTAACACTTCCTCTTGCTACAGTACAAATTAACTAAGGATGGATGGCAAACATTTAATATGCTTAACTATGGATAGAAATTAGCATCACAATTTTTTTCTGATGGTCCCAGAACTAGAGAGGAGAGACAGGGAAACCAAGGCACACTTCCTGACGCTCACTGCTTATCAAACACTGACCCCCAACAGTATTCCCAGGAACTTGTATGGGAGTACTTGAGTAAACTGACCAGAATTTGGCCACTGTCTGTCCCCTAATCTCAGATAAAGGAGGCAGTTAACAATTACTGCAAGAGGCCAAAATTTGAGGCCTGTTTTTGAAAGATTCTCTTTGTAACACAGGCTTGCAATGGAAAGTATATGTTAATATCCCAGCTGCGGCCAGATGTCCAGGTAGCAGTAGTTGCCAAGAATGCTTTTCATCATTTGTGCTTGGCAAGAAGATTGCAGTCTTTATCCTCTGATGACTCTTATTAGCCTTCCATGGCCTTGTTACCTTGAGACTGTGGTGTGCTGTACATGGATACCGAACATTCAGCCCATTCAGAACCATAGCTAGTGCAGAAAGTGAATGCCAGAACTTCTTCTGAGAAGCATGTTATGCCTGTTCTTTATAATCAGCTTTAGACATCAGCCCTTTCCCAGAAGACATTAAGGTGTTGTTTTGTAACTTATAAATACTAAATAATTTGTGTCTTACTTTTGCTGAGCTGGATTGTTTCCTGCTATGGTAAAGCTAATGGGAGGAAAAGGGGGGACTCAGGGGGTAGAAAGCTCTGTGAGATTACCTTTAGGAGATAGATTCCCCATGCATTTCTGTCAGTTGCCACTTGACCTTTAGAATAAGCTACAGGACCTTGTTCAGCTGCAGGCTATGTGCTTTTATTTTTTTTTTCCCCAGATGGCTCCACCTTCTATTCCCTGGCCACATTTGCCTTATCCTTTCCGTGAAGGGGGATCCCTGATGTGGAGTGAGGACTGTGAAGAAATAAACAGCCATAGGCTGAATTATCCTTTCTTAGGAAGCCCCTCAGTGCAAGTGAGGAGACAAGCAGTATCCTTATTTTGGCCCCACCTCCATCTAAGAGTCCCCAACATGTGCCCCACCTTGTCCGCCATGGAAATGAGTACCTTCTGCACATGGGCCTTGGAGATGCAATTGCCCCTTTAGATACCACTTTTCCTGATGTAGTATTATGGCAGTTGCAATCAGTGGAGGTGCTTTAGCGAGTAGTTATCTGGTTTAAATGAGAGGGGATGCTGCCTGTGAATTACTGGTGAGAGATCATTAATTCTGAAAATTTCTTTCCTTTTTGGTTTGCCAGAGTCTAGATTTATTGACTCTCTGGGTATACTGCTGGGCATCTGTTTTCCCTGATTTCTCTGGAGAGGCATGTGAATAATTTTAGAGCTAATAACTAAACAGAGTCCTTTGTTGGCATTGGGCTAATTTACAAATCTCTGTTTTTTCAGTACTGCTTTTAATTTTTCTGCAGCTACTAAGAAAATACTGAGCATCACATTTAGAAAATTTAATAAATGAAGCCATCAGCTGCTCCTGCAAGTTAAGGTGGGTTTGCAGTTGTACCTAGCTCATGGAAAGATCGATCCCCATGGAAAGTGTAAAACCACAAGGGAATCTAAGCTTTTTTGTTTCTGTTTGTGAACAATATCCATCAGGACAGATGCTACATGTTCTCACTAATCCACTGCCTCCATCCTACTTACTTGACCTTCAGAGAGCAAGAGCAGATCAGTATAAAAATGAATTGTGATCCATTAAGGCATTACAAGGCTTTCAATTGCCAAACCCCAAAACTAATAAGTTCTAAATCATGGATTCTTTGAGTTCTCCCTTTGGTATCTTTATGACAAGCAAACAAGTGTCAAGATAATCCTTTTATTATGAACAGACAGAATAAGGTAACAAACTTTCTACTACTCTGTATAGCTGTAGCTTGTGTCTTCTCTATCCTGGGCTTCCTTGCTTCTATCTCCAGCAGGAAGTGTCACAGGGAAACAAAAGAGTGCCTCTAGAGTTTAGAGGAAGTGTGGCAACTCCACAATTCCTACTTGTGAAAATCTTGTGTCTCCTTTTCAATTTGTACATCATCTCTGTGGCTGTCATAACTCTAGATGCATATGAGACTGGCAACCAATTAGCTCCATAATGCTGTAATAGTACTTCTCCCAGCCCTCCTTTCAAGGCATCTGTACAGAGTTTGATGTCTTTCAAAAGGCTGCAAAATTGTAGCACTGAAGCTGATGTCAGAATGTGCTTTAAATCTCTGAATGCTCTGGAATCTATGTCCATTTGGTAACCTCATGGGAAAGATGTCTTAGGTGAATATGCAAACTGTATAGTTAGCAATGAACTTGCTGTCATAATTCAGCATGCCTTTGAACTCCCTTTTTATCTTTAGGTCTTGGTCTGTTCAGTTTTCCCTGAATCTTTGATTCATTGGGCAAGATTCCCTTTGAGGTCAGTCTCTCTTCCAAGTATTTTATTTCCATTTGAAACTGATATTTGGCCTTATTTAGTTTCAGGTTATTAGCTCTCAGTTTCCAGTACTTTCCTCAGACATTCCTGATGTTCAATGGCAGTGCTGTCCCAACTTATTATGTCATCAATCTACATTTTCAAACCTGCCACACCCTTTAGTGATTGGATCATTGTACAGTGAAACACTGCTGGAGCGGAACATATTCCGAAAGGCAGTTTTAGGAAGCAGTATCTGCCAGGGGGTGTATCGAAAGTGCAGACCTTGGAGCTCTTGGTGTTCACGGGGATCTGTCAATATCCTACTAAGGCAACTAATTCACTGAAGAATTTGGCTCCTGCACTCTCAGACAACAATTCATTTCTTGTGGGGAAGTGTATGTGTCTTCTTCTTATATATACACCGCTGTATTCCACCACTTTTTTTCTTTGCAATTACCAAGGAGTGAATCCAATTTGTTGGTTCTTCTATTCTCCAAATGATACCATTTGCTGTCATATTTTGCATCTCTTCTTCCAGTCTCTTTCTTAAGGCTCGTGAAACTTTCATGTAGTATATACCAGGTTTTGCATCTTCTCTTAACTATATCTTGTAGGTTTCTGGGAAGTATCCATTTCCTATTAATACATCTTCAGATGATGCTATTAATACTTTCATATTTGGTTCTGTGTTGCCTTTTTGTCTTTCTCTGACATACATCCTCTTAATGAGACCAAGCACCCAATGTAGGCCCAACACTGGTTGCTCACCTCTTTATACAACCACACACACTTGTTTTATCATTTTCCCTTTGTTTTTAAATATCAGTGTGCACTCTCCCAAAATTGGAATTGTTCCTCCATTATTGTCTTTCATGGATATTTTTGACTCATCTATTTCAGTTTCTGTTATTGCATTTACTTGTGCCCCAGTGTCTATATTGTATATCACATTAATGCCATTTGTGCACGTTTTAATTAGCCAGATTTTTGAGTTTTCAGCCTCCTCCATTACTATGCTTTAGAACACCTCTTTTTCATCTGAGGAATTCATTTTTTCACTTAATACTTCAGTTTTGTTCTTTCTCTGACCACGTTAACATAATGGGCTTATTATAGTTTCAACACATTTACCTGAATGCAGAGCATTTCCTGTACTTATACTGTTGCCATATCACTGACATTGTTTCCAGCTCTCTGTTTTTCTGTCCTTGGACAATTTAATTTATGTGAACTTTTCTCTTGCTGATTTAGCTATAGTGCTCAGAGTGATGTACTCAGTGGCTTTTTCTAGGCTTTTTATTTATGTTTGTTTGTTCCAGTGCTTGGCATATACCTATTGCCCTTTCTAGAGCCAGTTCCATCCACCTTAGTAAACATTCACATACCTTTTTATTGTTACATCCCAGGACAAACTGGTCATTAATGATAGAGTCTTTTAACATTCCATAATCACAGGACTGATATTTTAGTTTTAAGTCTGTGACAAACTCCTCTATGATTTTCCCTTCATTCTTTGTTCTCATCCTGAATACATGGCTCTCAAAAGTAATATATTTTTCTTGGGACATAATGATCCTCAAATACTCATTATTACTGCAAAACTTTCTTCTCTCTCTCTCTCTCTCTCCCCCCACCCACACATCATCTTCATGTAATTCATTGACTATTACTAGCACTCCATGCCTGACACTGTTAACAGCAGACCAATCCTTTGTTCATCCTCCTGTTTATTTGCCCCTGTGGCTTTCATACACATCTCAAAATGCTGGTTGAACTATTTCCAGACACTGTCAGCATTTCCACTGTATCCGAGGGCTGTGGGGGGAGTTATATGCAGTTGAATGGGTTCTGCAGCAGCCATTTCAATGTTACCTCTCACTAGTTATGCCAGCACACTGTGTCTGCTATGTAACCAGCACCATGAAGTATCTCTCTGATCAGCAGATCGGTGTCAAGGTAAATCCTTTGTTATGAGTAGGATCCATGTCCAGCAATGTCGTAACCGATTCTCTAGTGCTCTGTGTAGCTGCAGTCTGCAACTGGCCTGTCCAGGGTCTTCTTTGTTTCTGTCCCCAGCAGGAAGTGCATCATGGTAAACAAAGGATTGCATCTATCATATACAGGAAATGTGGCATCACTACACTTCCTGAAGGACTTACTCTGTAGCACTTTCTCTTCTCTGATTTGTATAAATAAAGTCTTCGTACTTGCTTAACCATCAACTGCAGGTCGAGTAGACAATTGTTTACCATTCCTGTAGTAAACAGGTAACTGCAAGCTGGAAAGAGTCTACATTATTTATAAATCAGCACATCAATCTACTTTCAGTATATGCAGTAAAAGCCTCTCAGGCTACATTGTGTACTGTTATGTACTAACAATGATGGATAGCTTCCATGATCATAAGTCTGTCCAAAATAAATCTAGATCTCCCAGCCTGTCTAATCTAATACTTGCTTACAGATTGTGTCAAATTGTAACAGTCTCCTGCTAACTTGCAGAATTTTGCTACTTTTGTCAAAAGTGTACCAGACACTTTATTGCTAATTTAATTGCTGACTTCATGGTGTTCTAACTTCTCCTTCTTTAGTTCAATAAGATCCATGTCCAGGAGACCCTTTTACAATAGTCTCATAAAACTGTGCTCATGCAATCTGTTCCCTTTGTTTCCTTGGCTCTAGTTTTATAGTTCTTTCACAATGGTACAAACTAGAAAAGTAACTGTCTGTGTTTATATGCACCAGGGAGCTTTTCTTCTGTGCTGCCCTGCTAAAGAATTGCACTTGGGAGAGGAAAGCATAAAGCCAGCCTCAAGATGCTTTATGACCACTGGGACCTACTGCCCTCTTGTTCAGATTCACTAACTTTGCTCCCACCTTGAAGGGCCCATCCTAAGCCTTATGTGGTGATGTTAGCATTGCTTAAGGGATCTAAACCCTCTGTGATGGGTTGGATCGCAGAAACCCCTTTAGGAACTGCCAACTGATGGCAAGACTACTTCTGCCCATGCTCTCCCTGCCAGCCTGGGAATCCAGCACCTTGTCTTGTTGAGCCAGACACACCAGTCTGCTCCAGGACAGACCCAGGGTCTGAACCATGTGCTCCAAAGCTGAAGACTTAACTGAAAGCAAGTTACAGAAGTGTTCCTGTCTTTAACACTCAGATGCTCAACTCCCAATGGAGTCTAAACCCCAAATAAATCCATTTTACCCTGTATAAAGCTTATACAGGGTAAACTCATAAATTGTTCACCATCTATAACACTGATAGAGAGGTATGCGCAGCTGTTTGCCCCCCCACCAGGTATTAATACATACTCTGAGTTCATTAGTAAGTAAGAAGTGATTTTATTACATATAGAAAGAAGGATTTAAGTGGTTCCAAGTAATAGCAGACTGAACAAAGTGAATTACCAAGTGAAATAAAATAAAACATGCAAATCTAACCCTAATACAGTAATACAACTGAGTACAAATAAAATCTCACCCTCAGAGATGTTTCAATAAGTTTCTTTCACAGACTGGATGCCTTCCTAGCCTGGGCACAGTCCTTTCCCCTGTGTCAGCCCTTGTTCCAGCTCAGGTGGTAGCTAGGGGATTCCTTATGATGGCTCCCCCACATTTCTCTGTTCCACTCATTATATATCTTTTGCATAAGGCGGGAATCCTTTGTTCCTTCGGGGCTGTCCCCCACCCCCTTCTCAATGTAAAAGCACCAGATTAAAGATGGATTCCAGTTCAGGTGACATGATCACATGTCACTGTAAGACTTCATTACCCACTTGCCAGTGCACGTGTATAAGGGAAGACTTACAGATAAAACAGAGCCATCTGCAGACAGTTGTCCTGGTTAATGGGAGTCATCAAGATTCCAAATCACCATTAATGGCCCACACGTTGCATAATTACAATAGGCCCTCAGAGTTATATTTCATATTTCTAGTTTCAGATACAAGAGTGGTACATTTATACAAATAGGATGAACACACTCACTAGATTAAAAGCTTTGTAATAATACCTTTCAAGAAACCTTTTGCATGAAGCATATTCCAGTTACATTACACACCTCTACCCCAATATAACGCGGCCCTTGGGAGCCAAAAAATCTCACCACTTTATAGGTGAGGCCACATTATATTGGGTATGAGTCAGTACGCCATGCTGGACTGGACCAGCTTCCCCAGAGGTGATTATAAGGGCCCAATGCTCCAGCCTCTGTGGGAAGCCCTGGGCCCTTTAAATCACTGCCGGAGCTCTGGCAGTGAGGCTCGGATGGGGATTTAAATGGCCCAGGGCTCCATGCAGCGGCCGGAGCCTCTGGCCCTTTAAATTACTGCCCGAGCCTGGCTGCTGGAGATTTAAAGGGCCCGGTGCTTCAGCCACTGTATGGAGCCCCAGGCCCTTTAAATCACTGCCAGAGCTCTGACAGTGGGGCTCAGGCAGCGCTTTAAAGGGCCCTGGGCTCCCCACAGCTTTACCGCGTTATATCCGAATTTGTATTTTATCAGGTCACATTATATCAGGGTAGAGGTGTATTTAAACTCATAAAATCATGTAGAGTGCAACATCACATCGTCCTTGTAAGATTCCCTGTTGCTTTTGAGTGATAGAGTGTGACAGAGTTCTGGACAACAGTAGCTGATCTAGCACACCGGTCACTGCAACTCTAATTAATTGCTCTAGATTAGACCTTATTAAGAAGAGCTGTGCCTAATTATGGATTGGGATAGGCTGATGAGCTTCAAGAGGCTAAGTAGGCAGAAAGAAGAAAAGACAGGAGGGAAGTACAAAGGGGTAGTGAAGCCTTTCAGAGTCAGAGTCTAGAGGGATCTCTGAGAGCAAAGATTTCTTCTGTCTTCCCTACCCTACCCTTTTAGCCAAGGGAACTGAGAATCATGTGTTAGACTAAATATGGGATTGCACGAGTCTGTAAAGCTAGTGGGTAGGATACTGAAATGAACCACAGGAGGTGCTTACCAGAAGACATTCTCAGGGCTCCATGTGAGAGAGCAGGGTTCCACTCTTGTCTCTTTTCAAGTTCTCAACAGCTCAAAACCATTTTCTCTATTTTGCCAAGCCTTGGTGAAGATTTTCTTTTTTAGAGGCATAAGTATGTGTCCTGGGCTTCTATAAGTGTAATGCATGTTTGGAATAGTGGGAGAATAGTCATGCTGCTAAGAGAATAGGAAAAGCTACTGTTTCTGAGGACCTCGGCATGTCTGCAGTTGTAGTAGTAAAAAGTTGCTATTTGGCTATAACCAACAATGCTTATAAAAAAAAATCTAAATACAAGCCAATGATTTAATGAGAAGCTATTACTGTAATAGTAGCTAGAGGTGCTCTTTTGGGAAGATTCTTTATTTTATATTTCTTTATTTTTTTGACTAAATATCTCACTGTTTTAAATTATATAATAAAGGTAGAGGAAAATAAGATCATTTACCGAACTCACTGGTTACTCAAGGCAGTAGCTATATCAGTAGCAGGAGACCTGGAGAAGAGTTCGATCTCCTAGCTGAGTGAAGGAAAGCTTCCACTTTGACTTTAGTCTTTTTATTTTCAATTACTTCCACAATTTTCACCCCCAGAGCTCATCTATTTTTACTTTAACTGTCCTGGGAATCCTATATTTCCCTTTCCTCACATAATAGTTCACTTTCTTTGTTATCTCAGGAGTTCAAAGTTTCCACAGAAATTAATTCTTTCTTTGCAAGTAGAAAAACATGCTTGTTCGGCTTTCCACCCAAATCACTGAAAATCTTGATCTCCTACACTGATTCAAATTCTGAATACTTACCTCTCTCAATGACCCAGCTGTAGCAGCTCTGAAACATTAACATTCACATTGATATTCACATTGTGTCACATCCTTCTCAGATAGGCATTTAAGTCTTTCAAGTGATAGGGAAGATCCACAGAGGGAACAAGGAGACTAGAGACTTTCTTTAGCTTTCACAATACCACAGTGATAGTAAACAAAACAGAGGAGAGTACAGGCTTTAGAATCTGTAGCCTGTTTGATACTTGAGAGATTCTACTATGGAAAGACTAGAAATAAATAAAGCTAATACACCAGTGGGAATATTTCCCAGTTTGCAGTAATATCCACCTTGGTGATTTCTCAGCTTCTCAGATGAGAGGAATAAAAATACCACATGGTGGATAACATTTCTACTGCCTCTTTGTTAGAAAATTTGTTACATTCAAAAAGATACATTTTCCAAAATTGTTTGTGAAAGGTATAAGGAGAATGCCAGAGTATCATACAGTACATAGGGAAAACATTGTAACAGCTGGCTCTACCCTAGTAATTTTAGCTGGGAAAATAATTCACAATACATAATTCATTCACTAAATCTTTCCTCTTTTTCTTTTCTCAGTGTGTCCAGAAACAGAGTCCAAAATGCTTGAATTCATTTAATATTCAATGAACTTTACAAGTTTATTGGGTAAATAATTCCTTGGCTACATATTATTTGCTAACTGCAAATATCTGAAATATGTCATCTGAAATTGTGCTGCATTAGTTGCACAAGTCACATGATATTGCTTCTGTCTACTGCTTGAATGATTTATGTGCTTAACTGAAACATGAATTTCAGTTCATAATTTTCCATTGTTGCTGGTTAATTATGCAAGTCAAGATTTCGCAATTATGCAAGATCTTGGTGAATATCAAAATTAAAATGTCCATTTCACAAGCATTTGTAGATATAAGGTTGAAGTGCCTGCCTTTTTGTGGAAATTCACTTTTGAATACAAGCATTTGCAAATAATTTTTGAACTATTAACTAGGCTGATAGTAGTCAAAGTAAACCTGATATAAAATAAAGAAGTCTGAGTTCAAAATTAGGACATAGGTGCAATCCCAGGTAGTGTTGTCAGTAGCACCCATGAAGCACACATGGCACATTATCTCCACCCATTTGTTTTAACTAACTTCAAATTACCTACCAGAATTGAAGAGTTTTCAGGTGAGTGATTAACAGTGTCTCTCTCTCTCTTTTTTCTTTGGTGAACAGTGACTATTTCCTGAAGGACTATTTAATGAGAAAGTGAAGTAGGACTGCTATTTGATGTACCTACATTTACCTTAGGCCTACATTTTCAAAAGTGACTACCGATTTAGGTGCCTTGATATTTAAATTTGAGCACCGACCCTTTGAAATTCAAGCTTTTCTAACTTTCTCAGGTTGGGAACCCGGAAAGGGAGACACCCAAAATCACTTGTTACTTTTGAAAATTTGTGTGCATATCTGGAACTGGAACAGGAATGCTTGCTCCCCTGTTGATACTCCTTTGGAGAAGGACAGTTTACAGCTATATCTGCCGTCCCATATGAGAGAATGAAATAGGTCTGCTGCTTGCTGTAAAACCTTTCACTCACAGGAGGTAAACAGGTCTACTGTTCTGCCACTGATAATATGCCACTTGCTTTATTTATTGCTAATTTGTTATTTTACACTGAGTAGGCTGGTTAGTTAGAGCTGAATGATCTATTGGCCAATGAAATAGTCCAGCTATAATGACTAGGTTTGTATTCCACTGACAAGCTGTTTGCTCAGTGTCAGTGTCTATTGTCCCCAGCAATTTTATTAATGAAAGATGACTGTTTTTCTACCTTTAGGGGCTTGAAACAAGATTGCTTTACATACACTAGCAATACAGTAGGTCAGGTACAGTCAGCACTACTGCTGATGTATCAAGAATAGGAAAAATAAGCATAATTCAATAATAAGATTCAGAATATAGAAACGCTTCTGGATTCATGGCTACTTCTGGATAACCAGATGTTAATGGTGACTAAGGCTGCCTTTTTAAAATGTACTCGCCATCTTTCCTTTTGGATGTAGACCTTTCCATAATTATTTATACATTTATTACCTCTAAAGTGTACTATTACTACTCATAGATCCAGACAAATCCAGCAAAAGAGCTTCACAAATATTCATTCACATTTTAAAAGTAATTGGCTTCACCTGTTATATGCCCACTGTGTGCTGACTTTTTCTGAATATTCTTACACATGAATTTTACAAGCAAACTGTAAATGAACTGTGACCGGGGTCCCAGTGGGTGCTAGCTGAGGTCACGCAATTAGGGTGAACTGCAAAGAATAGGGCAGATAATCCCCAAAGCTGGTGGATATTTTCAATACTTAGATTTACTAAGCCAGCATAAAACAGCTTCTTTATTACCTCACTGGTTGCCCAGAAGCCAACGACACAGTTTCCTTGAAGCAACCCAGATTCAGGACTCCATCCAGTTACCCAAGTCAAATATGATGAAGATTTCTGAAAATCTTATTTCATCATATAAAATAAAAGGTTCTACCAATTCCAAAGGATCAGATACATTACCTCCCAGGTTTAATGAATATTCCAGATCTTACCCAAATACATGCTTTCAGCCAATTCTTATTAACTAAACTAAAATTTATTTTTTTAGAAGAGACAGTATGGTTAAAAGATCAATATACATACAGACATAAGTTCAGTTCTTGAGGCTCAGATACATAGCAGAGATGGTGAGCTTTGTAGTTGCAAAGAGTTCTTTTAGAATTTACTCCACAGGTTACAGTCCAATGCCACCTTCAGGGAGTACCAGCATAACTGGAATCTCAATCTGGTGACTCAAACTTCCTCAGGCGAAGCTTAAACAGATCTGAGAAAAAAAGGATCTGGACCCAATGGTCTTTTATACAGTCTTCTAGCCTTCACTTGACCATACAGTCCTGAGTAAACAATAGGCTTTTGTTGTAACCTTCTGTTTCCTGAGCAGTAATTAGTTACACAAATTAACATAGGGCAATTTATCCATTAACCAGTTTATCACAAACTTTAAAGACACATATAGAAAATGACATTATTTCACCCAAGATTTATCAAAATGTTAATATTCCCTTTTGATCTCTGAATCATTAGCTATAGTGACAGACAGTAACTGTCTGTTTGTTTGGCTAACTTCTAAGATACACACAATAAGTATCACTTCTAACAATATAGATTTGTATTTCAAAGTTCTAGCCTATCTTCCATGAATGGCCCTAATTCCTGTTTGCATACTTTTCTAAAATGACTCTATAGGTGGGCTCTGGGTCATTGACACTGCAAGCTGCTTAACCCTTTCTGGCCATGAGTTACATTTTGCATAAGATTTGGTGCAAAGATATAGTAGTGGTAGCAATAATGATTTGCATGATTATATTTTAATCAGACAACATCACATGAACATTAGAGAAAGTATATAGAAAACAAATTTGGACTTTATAAATACATAGAGTCATGCTGGAAATCTGATGCTAAGCATTACTCATCCTGTCAGGGAACAGAAGTATACCATATGACCTCCATCGCTGTCAGAACTAAACAGTGTTCACATTTAGAATATTGAATACTTGCAAAGAATGACTCCCTAATCTAAGCACCATGAATTAGTCATGGAAATTAGTCAGCAAATGATTATGATTTAAAAATTCCTGAAAATCTTTGACAATTTGCAAACAGACAAAGAGATTCAGTACACTGAACAAATTATTCATTTCAAATTATTTACAAGCTTTGATTACTACACCGTCTGTGTGGGCCTGCATCTGAAAACCACTCAGAAACTTTAGCTCCTGTAGTAACTACTCAGAAACTTTGCTCCCTGAAAACTTAGCAATATTTTAGAATTGTAACATATTATCCCTATGATCCATAGACTGCACTGGCTTCCAGTTAGTTTCCAGATTCAATTGAAAGAATTAGTTTTGAGTTATAGAATGGCCTTTTATGGTTTGGGTCCCCTAAGTTTTACAGGTCATACTGTAACTGAGCAGTTCAATTCAACTGGGACATTTAAGCTGACAGTCTCTAGGTATGTTTGTTCTGGGACTGGCCCTTGACTCTAGAATTTGCTTCCTTACTTTGTGCAGCAGAGCCTAAGTTTTTGTCCATGAGGATGTGTTGCGAGGCTTATCTGTTTTCTCAGAAGAGTTCTTCAGGCTGATTTGAGAGAGAGAGAGAGAGAGGTCCTAGATTTATATTTTCCCCCAGTAGCCTGGAGTAGTCTTTACTACTGTTAATTGACATTGAGCTAATTGCATATGTAAGTAATTTTATAATTTGGTCTGTGCATACGTTTAGAAGCTGCAACAGGCACTTTTTTTATAAATCAGAACTAGAAATAAATCAATACATTAAAGAACTATGATATTGGGCAGTTGTTGCTATGAAACATCCACTTTAGGTGAGGGGTTAGTGGAATGTTCAACAGTACTCAGCACTGGCCCAACTGCTCATTGAAGCTAATGGTAGAATTCCCATTGCTTCCATGGGAGCAGAAATAGGTCAATAGTCACAGCTTTTGAAAATCCCACCCTTAATTAGTATTTGACACTTATATAATGGTAGTGCTGAAAGGGCAAATTCAGGTTGGGTCCCACTGCGTGGGGGCAATGTAAAAACATATAATAAATGACAGTCCCTGCCACAAGAGCTTCCAAGCTAAAACCTTGCAGCCTTTGGATTGCTAAAACAGAGTGGTAGATAATGGGTAACTGTGATAGGGGTCTCTGTGGCCGGGGAGCCTAGTGGCTAGATCGCTGGTTAGGGAGGCTGTAGGGGACTTGACCCCTCCTTCACCCTCAGATCCTGGCCAAGGTCCTGTGTTGCTGAACCGGGAGATGGATCTTTTTCCCAGCCATGTGGAGGGTTCATGGCCTATTTTCTTGGCCTGCTCCCTATGAAAGTTCTTTTAGTTTGGGGCATGGCCCCTCTAGTCCAGTTGCCCCACAGTTGGAGCTTATCTGTAGGTTCCACTTGGTGAGGAAAGATTTACCTGCCTCCAGTGGCTGCGATGGCAGGCAGCTTGCTGGTCTATACCTTCAAGCAGGCATACAGAGAGCTCCTGCTTCTTCACCAGTCAGCCCTTGACTGAGTCAGGCTCCCTTCTTTTCTCTCCCCTGGCATTGGCTGCAGATATAATGGGACAGGCTAACAGAACCCACAGGTATTCTTTAACCTCTGCTGTGCCCAGCTGCAGTCTCTCTGCTCCTTCATAGTAACATTTTCAAAAGTGATTTAGGTGCCTGAGTGCTATTTTCAAAAGTGACTTAGACACTAAAAGAGATGGAACTTGGGAACTAGCATTGTTACAATCTGAAACAGCTTCTGCAGGGCTGAGGTCTCATGCTGCTTGAGCCTGTTCAGGGATCCTGAAGGGAAACAGTGGCAGACCAGTACATTCTGGTCTATGTTCCTGAGATCTGCTGGGTACAGTAGAGCTGAAACAATTTTTGTAGTGGGGATGCTGAAGGCATTATTACTACCACCTATGGCTGGGTAGATAGGTCAGTGTATGGATTCAACTTCATTTGGATTAATTGGAATCAGGAACCAGTGGTCTGACTGAAAGAATAGGAACTGGTTGATCAGTCTATTGGACCTAATTTTGTTATCTTGACAAACTGTTTATTTTACCAAGACCTTGAAAGTTATTTCTGCATTGCACGGTACCACCAGCGAAAAGCTATCAGAGGAATGTGTCACTTCTTGAGTGTTGTGCGTCAATCACATTGTGGATTTCAGAATATAAACTATCTGCCCCTGTCATATGTCTAGCAGTCCTCATTACCTTTCAAAACAATTTCAAGTGTGCAGTGGGATACGGAATCACTTTGTCCAATTTCCACTTGCTGCATAAAGTGTTGATGTACCAAGACTGGATTTTCTGAGTCCTGGGACTCCTCCACTAAATCAAATGTACATTAATTAATACCAAATCTCTAGTTAGGAAGGGCTGTTTTAATTAGCGATGTGAATCTATTATTCTGTTTCTTATGGACAGAATGCTGTATCTCTATAGCATCCAGCCCACTGAATTATTCCTATAGAGCAGTCGGAGGAGGGGAGAGAAACTTGCTTGTATTTTTTATTTTGGTCTCTCTCCCACTACTAGAAAATATGACAGATTATTTATCATTTTAATGTCGATACATTCATTTATTCTTTATCCACATCTCTGACAATTCTTTATTGTAAACCAAAGAACTGTAGGGATTTTGTCACTCAATTTGTTTCAGCTACTATTATAATTGTTTAGCTGTTTTCTAGTCTGTTAATCAAAGATTATTTTAATATTCATGCTGATTTTGTAGTGGCGTTATGTATGCGGAAGATTTCACATCCACTTTGGATTCACTAGATATTTTTCAGCTACTTGGTATGGAATGCTGTAAAAGCTGAGGAATTAGGTGAGACATTTTCATTGTGAATGTAGGATCTCTGCATAGCTAGTTTATTTAGTTCAGCAAAAAAGAATAAATACTTTTTTTTTGCCATACATTTTATAAGGTATGCTTGGTATCTTTGTTTTCACTGTGGTTACCATTGTATTTTAGATCTATTTGGGACAATTTTAGCTCATTCAGAACTCTGAAACATCCAGCTTTTTTATTATGAATGTTTCTCTTATCATACATATGGCTCCTACCTCAGACTAAAATATGCTTTTCTTCCTTTTGTGTAAAATTCACACCACTATTAAGTGGGGATTAAATGGTCAAAGGCCACCTGCAGGGGGTGAATTTCAGCCAGTGAAAATGTTTTCAGACACCACCCCCTCTTCCAGTTTATCATTTGAGGATGAAATATTGAATTATTGTGCTGCAGTGTCTGTTTACACCATTCAGTTTGTTTGAGCTAATCTGAGCAGCTCTCATTGCGCTGAGGCTTGTTAGGCTCTTAGCAGTGTTTCATTTTAGGTTAATTTTGATCCACTTTCATTTCAATAATGCTTGATTTATTTGGCACTATAAACAAAAAGGGACCTGAATTTCAGGAGGACTAAGCACCAAAAGCCCCAGATGGAGTCAGGGAGAGATGAAGGTGCTGAAAATCAAGCTGTACATTCTTTGAACTGGCTAGAAGACCATATTTGTTGGCTTTTCAGGCACCATGACTGTATGTTTCATTTCTTAATTGTCAGACTATGGTTAAGTACAGTTTTATACTTGTGCTTGCAGACATATAACTTACAGTTGCCCTGCAGAAGGAAAATCTTCCAGTCAAGCCTGTGGCACAGATACAGACTTTCATATACTTATTTAAAGCAAACGTTGAAACTTCATTCCTACATTGCTTGTCAAATAGTTAGTTACTTTCTCAGGACAAGATTGTGACCTCTCTAACATGGCTGTATAGAAAAATAAAGAGGCATAGGGCGCCTTTTTACTCTTCTGCACAGTCTGTCTGAATCAATGGCTTGTACCAAGGGCTCAACAGATCTGCTATTTCCCCATCCACTCTGGTGGGTGGAGACAGGCAATTAAAGCACAGAGCCTTGACTCTTCTCACTCAAATGTACCAGCCAGCATGCGAGGGGAGGAGGAAGCAGTCTGCCTGTGGTATGTATACTTATTCTTAGAGCAAGGGGAGAACCAGGGAAGGAACTCTGAAACTCTTCCCATGGCTACTCCTAAGATGGCTCGGTTTTGTACCTCACCTTACTCAGAGTGAAATGGTAAGTTCCAGTCTTGACCATAATTAAGTTGGGGAGGAATAGGGAACTCTGTTCTAGATAAAGGATTGTTGAAAACGTGGTTGTACTTGGGCACCTGATGCATGTTTACAGCGATAATCATCAATAAAGTTTGCTTTTATGTACATACTTTTTTATTTTATACTCAGATCCACAATGCACTGCTGTTCTTTTCTAATGGGATTTTATTTTATTTTTTCTCTCTGCTAGAGCCACAAAGAAGAGGAAAATAATATACATAATATTGATTTTTTTAAAGAATATATGTGTGCAGCAATCGTTGGCTAATGTTCCATGTTGAATCATAGGGAAGATTTCAATTACTGTGCCTTATTGTTAAACCAATTCCTTACCTTGCGGGTTTTTTTTAAAGATATTCAGGGAAAGAAAAGGTTTGCTTTGTTTCTATTTGGTAAATATTTTACATTGCAGTGTCCACAAAGTATTTATTTCTTTAACTGGTTTTTCTCGACATTCCTTTGCAATGACATTTAATAGTGCCCATCAATGCTGTCCAAGATTCAGAATCTTCCAGTTGTGGCAAATCAAAAGGAGCATCTGTAATGTTTTTGGTTTTCAAAGTTGTACCAATATAAAAATCTCAATTCCATCTTCATTTTATGCCTATAAATATACACAATCCCTTATGTATAAATTAGTGATAAGTTACCACAGCTTCCCCTCCTTTAATATTGTCTTCTGATTCTTCTTGTACTCATTTTATTCCTTGTCATTCATATTTAATAGATAGACTTTTGTGTTTGGCTCTTTTAGTACAATTTTCAGTTTTTGTATTTAATATCACAAAGACCATGTCATTTTCTTGATGTCCAGTTTCTTAACAGCTCCTGCTTCTTATGTATACAAAATACATTTACTTACATGTACATTTGTTACATGTAAGTTGTGAGATGTGATTAGGTGCTGCTGTACTTTTTCATCAGTGATGGAAATTTGTGTTATAGAATGGTTAAAATTCATTGAAACTGGGAGCGGGCAGTGGGGATGGAGAAGGGGAGCAGCGAGGGTGTAACCACTGTCCTTCATTTTAAGATAGTTGTAAGAAGCCATTAAAATTCTTTACAGAATCAGGTAGATGAAACAATAAGGGCTCCAACCAAAACACAGGTGCATATGAAGCCACTTTTGAACTGTGTGGGTAGAGGGGTTTTGCTGGTAATGTATTAATAGAGGTGGGGAGGGGGTGAGAGAGAGAGAGAGAAAAGCAGGATAAACACCACCGAGGACAGAAGACAGCAACAAAGCATCACCACAGCCACAAAAGTCCTGCTAGCATGATCCTGGGAAAAAGTTGAGTACTTTTGGGTTGTTGACCCCGGACCTAATCTTGGAAGATCCATATCTAAGCTCAAACTGTAATCTACATGTTTAGAAAACACAAAAACGCTTAAGAAAGTGATAGTCAAAACAACTAAAACTTGAATGGAAGCAAGGAAACCTACAATATTAAAGGATTTGAAATAGGCTTTGCAATAAGCTTCAGGCCTATAGGGCCTAGTAGTTAGCATGGGTGCTTGAGATGGGGTTATAAAATTGAGCAATATGCATCCTGTGATAATATGCATCCATGTATAACCATGGAACAAAACCATATTTACATATCAAAACTAGGACTGTCAAGCGATTAATCACACTGTTAATAGTAGAATGCCATTTATTTAAATATTTTGGATGTTTTCTACATTTTCAAATACATTAATTTCAATTATAACACAGAATACAAAATGTACAGTGCTCACTTTATATTTATTTTTATTACAAATATTTGCACTGTAAAAAACCCAAAAAGAAATAGTATTTTCAATTCACCTAATATAAGTACTGTAATGCAATCTCTTTATCATGAAAGATGAACTTACAAATGTTGAATTAGGCACAAAAAATAACTGAATTCAAAAATAAAACAATGTAAAACTTTAGGGCCTATAAGTCCGCTCAGTCCTACTTCAGCCAGTCGCTCAGAGAAACAAGTTTGGTTACATTTGCAGGAGATAATGGTACCCACTTCTTGTTTACAATGTCACCTGAAAGTGAGAACAGGTTTTCTCATGGCACTGCTGTAACCGGCATCACAAGATATTCATGTGTCAGATGCACTAAACATTCATATGTCCCTTCATGCTTCAACCACCATTCCAGAGGATATGTATCCATCCTGATGACAGGTTCTGCTCGATAATGATCCAAAGCAGAATGGACTGATGCATGTTCATTTTCATCATCTGAGTCAGATGCCACCAACAGAATGTTGATTTTATTTTTTGGTGGTTCAGGTTCTGTAGTTTCTGCATTGGAGTGTTGCTCTTTTAAGACTTCTGAAAGCATGCTCCACACCTTGTCCCTCTGTTTAGCATATCTGGCATGTAAATACCTTGCAACGCCAGTTACAAAAGTGCCATGTGAATGCCTGTTCTCACTTTCAGGTTACGTAAATTAGAAGCAGGCAGCAGTATCTGCCATAAATGTAAACAAACTTGTTTGTCTTAGAGATTGGCTGAACAAGAAGTAGGACTGAGTGGACTTGTAGGCTCTAAAGTTTTACATTGTTTTGTTTTTGAGTGCAGTTATGTAACAAAAAAAATCTACATTTGTAAGTCACACTTTCATAATAGAGATTGCACTACAGTACTTGTATGAGGTAAATTGAAAAATACTATTTCTTTTATCATTTTTACAGTGCAAATATTTGTAATAAAAATAATATAAAGTGAGCACTGTACACTGTATTCTGTGTTGTCATAGAAATCAATATATTTGAAAATGTAGAAAAACATTCAAAAATATTTAATACATTTCAATTGGTATTGTATTGTTTAATAGGGCTATTAATCATGATTAATTTGTTTAATCTCTATTAATTTTTTTGAGTTAATCATGTGAGTTAACTGCTATTAATCGACAATCCTAATCAAAACCATTGAGAAATACATGAAGCAAATAGCTTATGCTAGCAGCTAGAACCTTTCTATGGTCCCGTAAAATGAAATATGAGCAAAGAGCTGAAACTGAAATCAAATATGGTCCCAGATTTGTGGGGGATGTAAAGAAAGAAAGCTGTAAACATGGTCAGACCAATCCCTTGTGGGGAAATCAGAAATACGTGATGGTGGCAACCTGATCGTTATGCCTACTTATGGGGCTTCCTCCACTACTGTTTTTCTACCTTTGTTTCCGATGGTCTCCATAGGGTTGTAAGTAATGCATAAAGCAGAAAACAATTTTACTGTACTTATTCTCATACTGATTTTTCTACAACTGCAATCACTGCTTGTTGATATAATAAGTCTTTTTGTCTCCATTTGTGTGATTCATCAATCTCACTCTCTATAATAAATTTGACATAGCCACCTAAGCAAAGAACCTGTGGTTAGTAACTTGTGCAATTTGCAGCCAAATTAATCAAAAAGCTACAGGATTGAATGGTGGCTAAAAAAGGCTTGAAACTATGACCAAAGAAACTGCCTCCTGTTGTTTGATTCCTCCTGTGTTCAAGGGAACAGGGTTTTTGTATGTTGCTTATAAATAAACAATAATGCACAAAAGAAGATCGCTGTCTTTATCACAAATTTCTTCTCTTTGTGGAAACAACCCACAGGATCCTAAATTTTGGCTAATCACCCAGGTCAAATCGTCCACCTACCGTTTTGTCATCTCTTGCACCACTAAGGGAAGAAGGGATGGGAAAAACTTAACACGTATATAGAGGAGGCTGGCAACATTGAAATAGACAGCCATTATGCAGAGGCCAGAATCTCTCTCTCTCTCTCACACACACACACACACACACAGAGCAGTAGAAGTTAGGAAACATTTTCACATCCACACACTCACCCACCAAAGAAAGGCATGTTACAACGTTGATATTTCATGTCATTACTTTCATGAAACTACTTCAATACTGTTCATATGCAAGACTAAGTTGGCTTGTGATTTACTCTACAATATGCTAGCATGTGAATAATGGAGGGTGAATCAGCCACCAGTAACCCTTCAGCATAGGCAACTATGCTCTAACTTTTTTTAAGAGGTCAGGGGCATGATCAGATATTAATTCTGTGAGGCTGGCAAGAGCATGTATAATCATGCAGAAAATAGTGAAACTACTATTAGGGACAAGAGTACTTGTGGTACCTTAGAGACTAACAAATTTATTTAAGCATAAGCTTTTGTGGGCTACAGCCCACTTCAACGGATGTATGTAGCCCACAAAAGCTTATTCTCAAATAAATTTGTTAGTCTCTAAGGTGCCACAAGTACTCCTGTTCTTTTTACAGATACAGACTAACACAACTGCTACTCTGAAACCTATCATTATTAGGGACAGTTTTTCCTGTACGATCCAATGTCTTTGCACTGCTTGCACACTAATCTTTCCATAAAAACAACAAGGAGTCCGGTGGTGCCTTAAAGACTAACAGATTTATTTGGGCATAAGCTTTCGTGGGTAAAAAACCTCACTTCTTCAGATGTTTTTACCCACAAAAGCTTATGCCCAAATAAATCTGTTAGTCTTTAAGGTGCCACCGGACTCCTTGTTGTTTTTGTGGATACAGACTTACATGGCTACCCCCTGATACTTAACCTTGTCTTAGTTTAGGTTGTAACTAGTTGTCCATTATAAGCTCAATATTGGTCAGGCAAAAGAACAAACTTGTGAACTCTACCAGTGGCAGGGTGGACACTGGACACTTTTCAAAGGTTTGGTAGAGTTTTACACAGTTCGTCAGAATCATTGTTCAGAACAAAGACTCTACTGTCTCTCCAGCACTCGCACATGAGCACACACTCCTGTCTTCACTGAGATCCTTCACCATTATTACCAGCATAATGCTGCTTATCCTCCTCTCTGCTGTGGCCATTTTAATCCCTTCTACATACCCTTGGAGTTTAGGAACCATACTTTCTGGTGTCCTGGCTTACATGCTCTTCCATAAAGGTGATGCTGCAACTCCCAGGGTTCCTTGATAAACCTCCAGACCAAATTCCTTTGTGTCCCAGGTTACTAAGAGCTTCCAAAATCAAAGCACTGGGACTCAATACTGAGTCTTTATTGCATGCTATACAACATCCAACTTTATTGAATGCTATACAGCAGGAATACTTACAGTTCTAATTAAACTCCTAAAGGACTTTCTCTGCCTGCAGTGGGTTCAGTGGAAGATCTGGGATAGATTATTTAGAAGTAGTTTTCTCTTTTGGTTGTTCCAAATCTTGGCCAAGAAGAGGAAGAACTTTCTCGGACATCATACTTGTATCTCTGGAGGAGACATTTGTTAATTTAACCATTTTAAAGCTGTGGACTTAATATGTTTCTTGTTGCAAAAATCCCTCTTTTTAAATGAGGTCTTCAGTAGCAGAAAGCAGCAAAAGTTGTAAAAGAAACATATCTACAAAAGCAATGTCTGAACTATATGCTGCATCTCCCCTACTTTTTCCTACCCAAAAGTACACACCTGCTTCTTCTCATTCATCTCTTGATTATGTAAGCCATTTCCAAATTCAGTTCATCTCTTGGCACACTGTGCTGTTTTTCCATCATTTTGTTCTCCTTAGAAATATACATTTACATAGCAACCACTTCTAATGCTGCTATGTTATTATAAATTGTCCTATTCTTTGTCTGTAATTTTCAGAGCCAGCATTCTACTTAATCTGTTATTTTTGGATTTTAGGCACTGTAATTAATCTGTGATATGGAATGGTGTCAAAAATACTTTCTGAAAACAATGCTGCCATTAGAAAAATTGCAGTTGTGTTCAGCAAGATTTCTTAATTCAATCTTCAGGGTTACAGGATCTTCAATATCAATCAATAACCATTTGATTGTTGAATAAAGTTTAAAGTAATTTACCTTCACCGATAAACATGGTAGAAACAGTCTAGTTTTTGGTATGTTTCAAGTGACTGAACCGCCAAATGCGAATTTTTATGGCTGCGTCGTGTAACTTTCCAGAAATGCATCAATCTTTATTAAATGGGCAGAGGGATTTCCATACCCACAGACAGTATCTCTGCTTTTGACATAGATGATAGGGGCTTTGGATCAACTGTGGTCTGCTCAAATCAGCATTAGATTGAATGGAAAACTACCTCCATTTTTAAAAAGGCAAATGATGTAACCTGGTGAAGCTGAAAATCTTCCCCACTGCAGCCAATGGAACTCCACCTGGGGATCTTACCCAATTTATACTAGAGTTAACTGAAAAGAAAAAGATATTTATATGAACATTTCTCCCCACTTTTCTTTTTGAAATAAACATTGATGGAAATTTTATTAGCCCCTCTAGTGTATGTTATTATTTCAAAGGTTAAACAATGTCAGAGAATTCAAATAGCTCATACATTGCAGATTCCCATAACAAACTATTATCAGTCCAGCATGAACCCCCTGGACTAATATGTGTAGGTATTAAAATGGCCATTAACTTTAAGTATAAGAAATTACCTGCCTCTAGTGGGTATTATGTAAGTGAAATATTTGAAGGGCTTAACCTTCAAGTCCTTATTGAGATAAATAGACAATGACTTTCTTTTTGTCTGAGTTATGACTATGGGATTGGGTCTAAATTCAGTATTCAAATTATTAATCTAACTGAAACAATCTTTACTAGTGGTATCAGAAGGATAAAATCAATTTAATCTCCTTGTCCCCACTTTGTTAACTGTAATGGAGGAAGGACTAGACTTTGAGCAGGGAATTGGACTAGATGACCTCCTGAGGTCCCTTCCAACTCTAATCTTCTACGATTAATCTATGATTCTATATAAACAAATTGCTAGCATGCCCAAGTTGTGTTCAATGAGAACTTTTTGTAAATACAAGGCACTTTATTCGTTGAAAGAATGGAAATTTGGTGATGAAAACAAGAGAGCCTGAAAAATAAAATAAGTGAAGACAGTCAGAAATGGTGATAGGAAAACTGTAGCACTCAAAGAAAACACTAGCATTCAGGGCTGGATTTTACAAAAGAGTTAACTGCCTTTTTAAGGAAATGAGGAGAACATAACTACCTTTAGACATGGGAAGTAGGAAACAGAATGAAATGAAATAAAATACAGTAGCAAAATCCTCTTAGAAAGTGCTAAGTGACTAGCAAAGGAATGTGATTCACAGAGTAATAATTGCTTAACATGTAGTCTGGAGGCATCTGTGTGGGGTTTAGCAAGCAAAGTAATCATTACATAGCAGAGAAGAACTGGGAGTTAGCATTCAGGTGGTTTGCTTCATACCCTGTTTGAGCTGTAGAGCTAACAGATTAAAAAGAAAGAAAAAAAAATTGGAGAAACATTGACAGAAAGGTAGAAAGAAACTGTGAGAACTCAAGCTATCAGTTTTCAAGAAAGTGTTTCAAGTGATTCCCAGTTGGCCACTCTATTATGAGAAATTGTTAATCATGGATTTCTGCTGAAAAAGCCACGAGTGAACAGACCATACTGGCCAACTGACCCTTAACTGCCATCTGACCAAATCCATCAGTAGCCTTTGCAACAGAATATAGGTGAAATCTTAGACTTATTGAAGTCAGTCACAAAATTTTGATTGACCTCTATGGTGACAAGATTTCATCCTATATGTTTTTCACAGACATAAAACTTATTTTTAATGCAATTTGTAATACATGTTAAAAACTCTTAACATAAATTCTAGATGTCTTTGACATACATTAAAAATACAGTCACATTTTAAAAAATACAATGTAATAGCAACTACCTCTGAACCCAAACCCATAAAATAACCGATGAGAGATAGAGTCAAAATCAAATCAAGATCTCACCTCAGATACTAGCCATATTGTTCCCCTCTCAGTAAAAGTATAGGTAAATAGATGAATTTTGGAACATTTTCTGAGGACAAAAATCTGGGCTGTTTCAGATCTTGCCAGGGGAATAGGTTCCAAAGTCAAGTAGTTATCATGCATAATGCCTTGCAGTAGCTCCATATATTTTGTGAAAAGATGGCTCTGGTGTCCACAATGGTGGCAGAGTAGTCAGTGAGTTTAAGATCCTTAAACCTGCAGACGTGGCAGGTAAACAAACTGGCCCCAACCAGCAGGTCTGGCCCTGACTTTGAGAAGCACTGGTCTAGATAATACTTAGTCCTGCCTTGAGTGCAGGGGATTGGACTAGATGACCTTTCAAGTCCCTTCCAGTTCTATGATTCTATGATATCTTCTGTAAACTACAGTCCCAATCTTTTCAATATCTCTTCACACAGCAGTTTTTCTATGCTTGTGATAAGTTTCTTTGCCTATGTTTGGCTCCCTTCTGTTTCTGTTTTCTCTGCAAACCAGAGCTAGCAGACCAGAAATGAACTTGATGTTATAGATGTATGTGTACCATTGATTTATGTAATGGCATTAAAATATTTTCAGTGTCATTTTCTATTCCATTCTTTATACATTCTAAACTTGTGTTTGCTTTTATGATTTCATCTGTGTAGTGAGTAAATATTTTCATCAAGCTAACCATAATGATACTCTGATCTTTTTCCTCAGTGGTTACGGTTAATTTAGAATCAAGGAGAATGTCATGAAAGATGGGCAAGATTCCAGAGGACTGGAAAAGGGCAAATATAGTACTAATCTGTATAAAGGGAAATAAGGACAACCCAAGGAATTACAAACTAGTCAGCTTAATGTCAGTACCCGGAAAGATATTGGAGCAAATAATTAAGAAATCAATTTGCAAACACCTAGAAGAAAATAAGATGATATATAAAAGTTAGCAGGGATTTGTCAAGAACAAATCATGTCAAATCAACCTAATAGCTTTCTTTGACAAGGTAACAAGTCTTGTGGATGGCGAGAAGCAGTAGATGTGGTATATCTTGACTTTAGTATGACTTTTGATACTGTCTCACATGACCTTCTCATAAACATACTAAGGAGATACAGTCTAGATGGAGCTATTATAAGGTGCATCCATAACTGGTTGATAAACCATTCCCAGAGAGTAGTTATCAGTGGTTCACAGTTAAGCTGGAAGGAGTCCCTCAGTTCTGGGTCTGGTTCTGTTCAACATCTCCATCATTGATTTAGATAATGGCATAGAGAGTACACTTATAAAGTTTGTGGGCAATACCAAGCTGGGAGGGGTTGCAAATTATTTGGAAGATATGATTTAATGTTCAAAATGACCTGGACAAATTGGAGAAATGGTCTGATGTAAATAGGATAAAATTCAATAAGGAGAAATACAAAGTACTCCACTTAAGAAGGAACGATCAGTTGCACACATACAAAATGGGAAATGACTGCCTAGGAAGGAGTACTGCAGAAAGGGATCTGGTGGTCATGGTGGATCAAAAGCTAAATATGAGTCAACAGTGTAACACTCTTGCAAAAAAAAACCCAAACATTATTTTGGGATATATTAGCAAGAGTGTTGTAAGCAAAGCACAAGAAGTAATTTTTCTGCAGATTAGGTCTCAGCTGGAGTATTGTGTCCAGTTACTGGTACTACATATCTGGAAAGATGTAGACAAACTGGATCAAGTCCAGAGAGGGGAACAAAAATAATTAGAGGTCTAGAAAACGTGACCTGTGAGGAAGATTAAAGAAATAGGGTTTGTTTAGTTTGGAGAAGAGAAAACTGCAAGGGAACATGATAACAGTTTTCAAATACATAAAAAGGTTGTTACAAGGAGGAGGGAGAAAAAAATGTTCTCATTAACCTCTGAAGACAGGACAGGACAGGACAAGAAGCAATGGAAGCTTAAATTGAAGCAAGGGAAGTTTAGGTTGGACATTAGGAAAAGCTTCCTAATTGTCAGGGTAGTTAAGCACTGGAATAAATTGTCTCTGGAGGTTGTGGAATCTCTGTCATTAGAGATTTTTAAGAGCAGATTAGGGATGGTCGAGATAACACTTAGTCCTGCCATGAGTGCAGGAGACTGGAGTTGATGACCTCTCAAGGTCCCTTCCAGTCTTATGATTTCTTGGTTCTATGTATGAGCATGTAAGCAGGTTGTCTGAGTGGCGCCCCCTTTGTGGCCTGTTAAGGTATGACTCATTCTGCTGTGGATCCTAGGCATCATCCCTTACAGATTTAGGGTTGTGATGCTTTAGCCTTCCTGCTAGGGCACACTCAAGTCCTACCTGCTTTTTGGGGTGTTAGTCTCCAAAACAAAAGGAAAACAGCAAACTTCATAAACTGGATCATCCATTTGCTTTTCAGGAGAACCTTCATCCATCTGCTCTGGGCTTGTCTCTGGGTAGCTAGTCATTTTCTGTCAGGCCTCTTGGGCTTAGTCGATCCATCTGCAAAATGGTTCACTCAGGAAGCAAGCTTCCTTCATCTCTTCTGCCCTCATCAAGGAAGCATCAGAACTCTGCCTTCTTTCCTGATTAGCCCTGGAATGGGTGATGTTTCCCCCTTTCAGCTCCCTTCTCTGTGCATGACACTGCCTACAGGTATAGGGTGGGATCAACTGGTTCCACAGGCTGTCCTTAACATTCTCATTGCCAATGGGGAGTCTGAGGCTCCTTTACCCCCTCATTGCCAGTGTGGGTCAGAGGGCCCCCATCACAAAGCAGTACAGATTATTCTTTCAAGTGAGCATTGTCTTTCATTTGGCAACACTGACTTTCATCTACCATTGTGCTACTCTCTTGCCTCACTTTGTTAGGCCCCTGTGGACTTCCTCAGTCTTTTATAGTCTTGAACAACCTCAAAAATGTATAAAATGTTTCTACCTCACATTGTTCATTCCCTTTTCCAAATCACAAATATATTAGAAAATAGTATTTTTAATATGGATCTTTTGGATATGTACACAGAGTAAAGGAAAGTCCTTGCTTCAAAAAAGCTTACCACTAGCACTGTACGTAAGATTTCTTATTTCATTATCTTTGGTGGCGAAAAACCAGCTGGCCTATTTAAATCTAACATATGTTCTGAGACTTTGCTGGACCATAGTCATCCAGAATATATAGTCCTCTCTCTACGCTGCAGGAAGCCCCAAAAGTCATGTGATTTCATGTCAGCAGATCATCAAGAGTTTGCCAGAGGCACTGAAAATTTAAGATGGATTTCGGCAAAGAAAGGAGATCTGTGTGTTTTGGGAAGGAGGAGGAGTTATCTTGACCTTAGTGAACCTAATAAAAGGCTTATATTTAGTCCTCAGTTTTGGCTGGTTCTTATTTTTTTCTGAACCAGTGTGCTTATCTACATGTAATATATAGGTTAGAAAGATAGTTAAATTAAGGCAGATAAATTATGATGAGGCTTTAGAAAAGTAAGTGTTTATCATTTAAACCAATGAATTAAAGAGAGTCAAAAAGTTAAGTGTGTGGAACATTATATTATGGATGATGAATATATGAATAAAAAATGAAGGAGAAGGCAGTTTGTTTCAGCAGTGTTGAGGTAATTCCATCAGCAGTGGAAAAGATAGCTGGTATAGGTTTATAATGCAGAAGGGGTGCATAGCTTAAAGATCAATGTATTAAGAGCTAAACAACATTAATTAAAAACTTTTTCTGAACGAAAAGAACTGCTAATATGATTTATGATTTAGAACATCTAAAAGTATTTGATCAGTATGCTTTTTCTCTTTTCTTGGGTCGAACAAAACCTAAGGTAAAGGCAAATACTGCCAAAAAATAGAGAGAGAATGAATAAGAAGAATATAGCCAGATAGCAAAAAAAAGACTTGAAACATTTTAATAGATGAAACAGACAGTTCAATGCAGATAAGTGCAGCATAATGATGACTTTGATGGGTCTTTATCACAGAAGGCCATGTTAATCATAAATTATAAGCTATAAAAAGGAATTCTATAGTCAAGACAAGTCTGTTAGTATCATTAATGGTTGATGCGCAGACGACACAAAAAACAACAAATCTCAATATGTAGAATAACGACAACTTTGATAAGTCTATTACACAAGCCTCCATTGCTCATAAAATATGTAGAAGTAAAAAGACAAAGATTTAAAAAAAAATCCACCAGACATGCCTTTATGCAATTAACATTTAGGGCTCCCATTGCAACATTTTCTTTTAAGTGACAGATTAAAACTGTTTCAAACTAAGGGGCTTGTCACCATATTAAAGAACATAATAATTTCTTTTAGTGTATGTTTATCTAAAAGAGAACTATTCCAACACTTTGTGCCTGAGAACCCCTTTCAAAGGACATAAAGGACATTGGAAAAAACTACCATATAAGAACTTTATTTTTATGAAGAAAATTTCAGTTTCCAAGCTGTGTTTTTCTGTGAGTCAGCTGTTTATGAGAGTGTCACTCTGAGAGTCCAGCTATGGTTCAACAATAGTTCTTTCCCTTTTGTGCAGGTCTGTGTATTTAACTACAGCACATGAGGAGTTCATGTAGGAGCAAATCTTCTGCCCAACACTAGGCTGGACTGGATGCAGAGAGGGAGACCAATGGGGAAAGTGGGCAAGGAAGTCTGCCGCCACCACTGAGGCTGTAGGATAACATTAGAATAAGCCCAAGGGATTATGCCCTCCTAATAAGTAGACAGACCAGTGGTCCTAGTGCTCCTCCTTCATTGTTTAGGTCAGAAGGAGAGCACGAGGATCACATAGATGAAGATTCTCCAACTCCATACTTTCTGCGCGCCCTTGTGCCACTCTAGCCTTTCCTTGCATGTGCCCCCACAATGGGCTATGCTCTGTGCCATGTCTCTAGTGCTCAGCCTCTGAATGGCCTCACCAAATCCTGCTGCCTCTTATGCAGTGAAAATACACTGGTTACATTGAAAGAGGGCCCTCCACACTCACAGGAGTTGGGGAACAAACCATGCCCCATAATAGACATATTGCATTAATTCAACTAGAAACCAATGTCTAGTCCATGTACTGTTACCTGTGTAACCTTTCCTCTCCTATGAGACACTAGTGACAGGATTGCAGTAGACACTAACCCTTTATAGATGTCTAGTTGTGCGTGTGTTGTACCGTAGATAGAGCTGGCAACATTTTCCCCTCATAATTGTTTTTTGACATAAAATTGAGTTTTCGACCAAATACATTATTTCAGGGATAGTGTCTGCTTTTTGTGAAAAAAATACCACTTTCCACTGAAGAAATGGAAACCAGAAAATTAAAGTTTTCAGGCAAAACCCCCAAATATTTAATTTTTGGTCACTTTCTTTTTTTTAAAATTAGAACATTTTTGTTTTGTTGAAATTTTCTGGGGGTGGAGGGAAATAACATTTCCCAATCAGTTCTAACTACGAGTTTGAAGACTTCAGGCAGCAGGCCCATGGGCACTAGAACTTGGGGGTTCCCAATAAGCATTCCACCTACTACCCCCACTCCACTCAGGGCCCTCAGATCCTTTGCCTTTTCTCCGAGTGGCGACAGAAACTTTTCCTCCTGCTGACCAGAACAGAACCTACCAGAACAGAAGCCAGAATCAGTCCTCGCTAGATTCATCACGCTGCCCTGTGCTAGACTATGAGTATTCAGCAGCTTGATCACACATTGTGCATTAGTGATAGCTGAACTTCTTTCATGTGATTCAAACCTATTAAAACATCATGTATTTAAAACTTTGTAGCTCTTGTTTTTAAATGTATTACAGATATTTTTGTATGACTGAAGTTAAAAGAGACTATGGTATTAAGACCTAGGATACCATACAAGTCAAGCCTAGCGTGTTCTACCCCACATAGCAATTGGTGATAGCACTGACACTAGCAACAATTGGCTATGTGGCAGGTGCACGTTTGTTTTTATAGTTTAGGCTGACCTTTTAGACATTTATGTTTTAGAACAACTCTGTACTGATTTGAAGCAGCATGCATCAGAAAAACACAGAAATTTCAAAATGTACACATATCAACTTGCCAAACTAAAGAGGGAGTGAAAATTATCATGTTGTTGATGTCTTTTAATGCATAAAAGATGCTGGATATGGAAATCCACAATGCTGAAAAGAGGGAAGGGAGTAGCTTATGTGCTTCACAGTCTAATATTGTTTTTAGTTCATGCTAAATATATGTTCAGAAAAAGAACAGAGCCATATTCTCAGCTGGTGTAAAATAGTGCAGCTCAATTGACTTAAATACAGTGTTTAACACTAGCCGAGGATCTCACTCATTGGATTTTTCCTCTTTTTTAGGAAATCTCTTTCATCTCTGGCCTACCTAGGATTCACTCCATATCACAGGTCAGACACTACTCTCCTAGTCAAGCTATGTGGGTTCATGTTCTCAGGAATTGTGTTGATCAAGGATGTTGATAGGTCACTCACTAGTCATCTTCTGCTGCTAACCCTATTCTGTGCAAAAATCACCTTTATTTTGTTATTTTGTTTTTTCTATGATGATTTCTTTCTATTATGATAATGAGGTGGTTTTTTCAGTTGCTGACTTTTAACTTCTTTTTGCGTTAGTCAATTTTTTCAATATTTCTGTCCACCATTTAGCTAGTGGCCTACAATATTGTTGACTTAGAAGGTGAAGTGATCAAACTTTCTAGTGATTATCAGTGCTATAGATTTCAGCATTTAAATTTCTCATAGAGCAATTTCCTGTGAGTAAGCAGATAGCTCCTCTGAGTTTACTGATTTACCTTCTAAGTGTGGACCTCTCAGTGCTTGGTTTCAGTGCTGTGGATCATAGTGTAAATAGATGGTCGTATGGACCAAAAAAAAGGTCTTGCTTAATTCCATGTTCTATTTCAGTAGCATATTTTTGGTTGCATGGTTTTGATGAATTTCCCAGTGTCATATAGAGTTGCATGTTTTCATACTGGTTTAATAAATTTTCAATGATGTTCTGCTTCTTGCTCGATTGGAGTTTTGTAGCTGCACTTCCTCCCTGCTCAGGATCCATGCACCTTTCACATTTATACATGGCACTTGCTTGATATTTTTATGGAACTCAGTGTACCTGATGGTGTATTTGGCAATATATGTGCTTTCCGTTAAATCATGTTACAAATAAATACATGTTGGTAGTCATTATAAAATGCCATTTTTTTGCAACACAGCAGAAACTCTCACAAGGAAATCAACACTTTTCTTCAAACGATTGAGTTCATATGAGTTAATGTTCACAATGGAAGGCACCATTCAGTACTGATGAGTAAACATATAAGTGGTTTAAAAAGTGCATTTTAGTTTTATAGACATGGACAATGCTGTGAGGTGGTTTTGGTTCCACCAAAACAAAACCAGAGTGACTGATATTTGGGTTCTATTGTATTTGACTCCCAAGAAAGAGCAATTTGAGATAAGCAGAATGGACCCAGTAAACTAGCAGTCTTTTGCAAACCTATGGTTTCTAAGGCCATGGCTACACTGGCGCTTTACAGAGCTGCAACTTTCGCGCTCAGGGGTGTGAAAAAAACACCCCCCTGAGCGCTGCAAGATACAGCGTTGTAAGGCCTCAGTGTAAACAGTGCCGCAGCGCTGGGAGCGCTGCTCCCAGCGCTGCAAGCTACACCCGTAGAGGATGTGGAGTACATGCAGCGCTGGGAGAGCTCTCTCCCAGCACTGGCGCTGTGACCACACTCGAAACTTCAAAGCGCTGCCGTGGCAGCGCTTTGAAGTGTAAGTGTAGCCATACCCTGAGGGCTTTACAAGACTTCTACACCTGTTGTGATGTAAGCTCTCCGCTATCTTCTACCTACATCAGATTTGAACCTTAATAATAATGTTCCACTGTTACTATGGAAATTTTCACCTCTTTTTCATTCCCTTTTTCACTTATTTCTTATCTTTCCTAGCCTATTCCCTTGGTCTTTTTTTATCTTTCTGCTTCTGAAGAACCCACAAAATCAATTATGTCATGAATACAGGCACTAAAAAGATCCAGCATTAAAGATCATGATGTGTTTGAAGAACTGTTTGGCTCACTAATACATATTTCTAAAAGATCTTAAAATAGATATTTATATGTTAGGCCATAATAGCTCTATTGGGTCCATTAAAATGTATTATGTGCAACTTTGGTCATTTCTTTCAAAAATGAATATCAAAAGAGTGTTTAAAAATGTACTGTGGCAACTGCTACATACTGCCAGGAACATTTAAAATGTATTTTTATTAGGAAAAAAATAAGTGATATAGTGCTCACTTGAGGTATTGGAATAGACACCCTGAAGATGGAATTCTCTATCCACAGAACAAGAGCAGCAAGGTTAGAAGCAGTAGCGTTTGCTCCACTACTAATATGGAGGGAGCATTTCTTAATGTGAGAAAGTAGTTTAGTTACTGCTTCTCTGCTGCTGATATTGCAAGTGAAGTTCAGAGGTCACCAAACAACCATGAGATTCTAATGATTTTCAGTCACTACTAAACCTGAGCCAGATTTGAACTAGTAACCTGTATGTGAAAGGTGATCTTATTACCAGTTCCCTGGCAAGTCAAGTGTAACATATCTGTTATTCTTTTGATCTAATACACTACAAAATCAAAGGATATGACAACATAAAAACTATATTCAAATGAATATTTTAAAGATCTGCTGGTATGAAAATATAAGCTGGAGGTGCAGTTCTGCTCTCAGAAGTGACTTGAAAAAAACTTGTATTGTGAGGTTGCTTGCCTATTGTATCAAGAATTTTTTAATCCCTTTTCTTTATTTTGAGGAAAGGAGGAGATTTAGAAAAGGAGAATAAGATATAAAGAGCAAAATCATATGATGCCATGGTTACTTGCATTGCCGGGTACCATCTACTGTCTGATAAATCACCTAGCAAAAGTGTGGGTTTTTTTGTTTTGTTTTGTTCTGTTTTTTTATCTCTGGTTTTATCCCTGTCCCTTACTCAAACCACCGAACTCTAAGTTTGGGTAGGAACCCTACTGCTAATTTCTAGAAAGTAAGAATTCAAATGATTTCACATTTTCCGCACTGACTGCATCACAGAGTATTATCATAATAAACGTACCTCCTGAGCTTATCCTGATTACTTGAATCTTGCCTCCTCAAGGGAAAATTACTTCAGAGAATTAACCATTTGCTCATTTTTCTTTTAAAAAGACTGCAGCAACTTGACGCTGCAAACTCTTACTGAAGTTCTTTGACACAAACAAGAATGATAGAAAATAAACATGAGCCCCTGTAGAAGAGTATGTAAACATGGCTTAAATACTGGCATCACTCATTTCCACATTTTAATCATAGCTGCAAGGTCTTTTTTCATCGTATGTGGATATACCAATTATGCTTTTTTGACTGCACACTTAATTTTGCATGTAATGTTACACTTCTTAAATATTTTGCAGGCTTCCCTCCAAGAGCCCATTTGTAACAGTTTAACATAAAAACAAGATTTAAAAAACAGGGCTCACACATGTAATTGAAACTTTATATTATTTTGAGACTGTCTCAAGACCCCATAATTGAGCCCTTTGCAGTTATACAGACAAATAGAAGACCTGTGAGACTGTGAAATCCATGATAGTTTACTAATGAAATCAGCCTGGAAACCTCTTCATTGAATATTGTAATTTGATTGCCATCATATTCTGATTGGACCCTTGTTTTGCATTCTAATGAACACACATTATTTGAAATGCAAAACAGGGAGTTATCAGGGGTATTTCACTAGAACCTACAAGATTAAAATGAAAAACGTCTAATGTTCTGTTTTATAAAAATATTCAAAAATGAAAGTGCAATACAGATGCATTGGAATTAATTAGGAAGAGCTTATAGTAATTGGACATTAATTAATTAATTAATGCTAAATTACAAGAAATTCCTGTGACAGCATGTATTACATTCTCCTCAACAGTACTAAATGGATTCATAATAGCTACCAATGACTTTTTTATTCGCTTTGAGCTTGAGTATCCTTTGATGACAAAGTAGAGCTATTGCAAAATAAGCAGCATGAATCTCCAATCACTGGATATGTATTTCAGTGCTTTGAATTTCATAAGCTTACTTGTTATTTAAGGAATCTAAAAGAATGATCTCATTTTCTGGTCTGCTAGAACTATTACCTAACTGTGGTGAACTTCCTTGTAGAAAAGAGCTTCCCATTAGTTTGCAGATCAGGATATATTCTGGTTGCGGTAGAAGCTTGGAGTAATCAACTATAGTATTTGAAAAATTGTTCTTGTATCTGATCTCAGTTAATGAAGTACTTTCTGCCATTAACAGGTCACATACAAGAACAGTTTATACTTTTTTTTTATTTTTATACATAAAAACTTAAGAGTTAAATTATCTCCTGGTATAAATGGGTAAAACTCACCTGAAGTCAATGAAGTTGTTTTATGGTGGAGTATAAGGAATTTACAACAGCAGAAATTTGACTTTAAGATCCTAGTTCTTACAGATTTTCTACAGTTCCATTAAAAATGACAGAAGTCTTACTTTGGCTAGCATTCTTTTTCAGGTAAATAATTGTAAATGAGGAAAAAACTACCCCACCATTTCCAGTAAAGATTTTGGATTCAATTCTGATGTGAACATGATCAATCTTTTAAAAGATTCAATATCTTTAAATAGTCAAGTATTTTCCTTTGTTGAAAACCTTTCCATCTCACTAATCATATTTTAGTTCTTTACATCATGCATTCTGGAATAGGAACCTGGATAATGCTTCTCAACTACGATGAGTGAGCAATATATGTAAAGTATCCCCCACAGAAATTTCCTGGTTTATTTATTTGGGTACCAGACATTTAGACTTCTAACATATACATATTATCAGGTGGGATAAATTCATGTTTGCTTCCATGTAGCATGCCATGTGTTTTAGGAGGTCTTATTTATGAAGGAATAATAAAAGTGTGGGGGATTTAATTTCATCTGAAATTAAAACAAATCAAACTTTTCTCTATTTCTCTCTGCTGCAATTTTTGCTACACTCTGGAGTATTTTGAAGGTAATAGAATATACCCAAGCATTGCATCAATACCCAGGTGTTTCTAACTTGTAATCAATGGGGAAAAACAAGAAGTTTATGATCAAGAGAACTGCGCAACTACTGTGTTGTTACCTGTGAATAGTTACCTATCTGAATCATGCACAATCTCTACATCCATGCAGTTTTCATTCTATTATTCTGGAAAGAAAACCTCTGTTGACAAGGTACTGTAATTCATTGAACGGGTCCATGACCTTTTCATCTTTCCACTATCGTTCAGCTGCAACCGTTCTCAAAAATGATAACAACAAAACAGCAATAGTTGTAAAAAGTTCCAAGTCCATTTATGTTATGTCAGGTCTTGACAAGCTTGCTTTCAGCTCATTCCACATCAGAAAGCTTACGTGAGGTAGAAGCCAGTTCTTGAGAATAGATTATGAACAGAGAGGCTAAAATATCTTGGATTTTCTTTTATAAACAAGTGTTAATTATAGCATTAATTTCTATTGTTAAGATAAAGATAATAAATGCAGACGGCAATTACACTCATAGTTCCTAGTGTAACAAGTAGCCTAGGAATACAGTGGAAGACTTATTACTGGAATTAGAGCTATAACCATGGTTAAGAACACTAAGCAAAAAGCCCTTGAACATAGGTGCTGGAATTAGGAGTGCCTGGGGTGCGGCAGCACCCCTTGGCTTGAAGTGGTTTCCATAATATACTGGGTTTACAGTTTGGTTCAACGATGCTCAGCAACCCGCTATACAACCTGTTCTAGCACCCCTGCCCTCGGAGCATCTGAGTTTTATTTGCCATTAAATCATTAGACTCATTCTGCATTACAAGCTTGAATGTGCCCATTAGGCTCAAACTGAAGAATAACCTGTGATAAAAAAAAAGGTACAAAGGAGTGTGACAGAGCTGCCAGGGAACTGAACCTTCAGATAGCACTGGAAGCAAAGTGGCGGCTGATACATAGCAGACCATTCAGAAGACAGATACTGTGTTATGACTTTTTTTCTGATTGTGATGGATGTTTTCATTGATCAGCATTCTGTGAGACAAACCAGGCTGTGTTAGAACTGTTAAGAAAGGAAAAGCTAAAAGGTATCACCTAGATAGTGCTACCCAAGATCTTTTTTTCTCCTCTATAAATCTATGCCAGTGAATGAATAAGGGTTTTTTTAAGCAATCTAGGGGGGTAATGTGCTCTACAGAGGAGTGATTTCTAAAGCACATTGATGTTGTTCATTAATTGGTCTGCGTAGACCTTGCTGGGACACACTAAAGATTCTCTAGCATGCTTTAACATAGTACTGCTTCAAACAGCGCACCGTTAAAGTGCACCCAGTTTAAGAGTCCATAGTATGGTATATCTGACAATACCAATGGCAGTTGGGTAGCATAGATGTGACATTTCCAAACATCCTTAAGTGACTTAGCTGATTAAGTCCCATTGGCTTTCCAGAGGAGTGAGCTATTTAAGTTAGGGTGGTCCAGTCGCTCATGCCCTGGCTTAGAATATGGAAGGCTAGGGTTCAATTCCCTGGTTAGCTGTGTGACCATGGGTAGGTAACTTACCTGCTCTATGCCTTAGTTCTCTGAAATGGGGGATAATAATGCTTACCTATCCCTGTTTTATGAGAATAAATACATAAAATATGAAGGCATGTTCTAAGATCTACTGATGAAAAGCTCTGCATAAGAAATAGGACTAGGTTCACAGAGGGATTTAGATGCCTAACTGTCTCTTTAGGCTCTAAAGTCCACAATTTTTTTGCCACTGACATTCACAAAACCACCACTTAGCTGTCACCTAACTCTGTAGGTGCCTGAAGTCCTGGAGATACCAAAGTTTCCATTTGTAGGCATGCACAAAGCTGCCCATTTCCTGACATCACAACTAATGTGCTGCTCAGACCCCTACCCCATGCTAAGTCCCAGCAGGATTCTCAAAGTAGTTGTTCCCCTGCCTATCTTACCTGCAGGGTCCAGCCTGGAAGGTGTGCCCAGAAAAGACATAAAGGAAATATTTTTAATATTGTGTCCAGAATGAGTGATGGATGAACCTCAAAGTTTCTAATGTTTGAGATCAGCCTAGATAAGCACTTAAACTTAGGGCTATTTATCCAGAATTCTGAGGTCCATAAAAGTAGACTCGGAGGTCTCATGTGAAGAGGCTTTCTTGAGTAACTTCCTTACTTCCAGTCAGACCAGGAATATCTTGAGAGTAACCTGTCTTACTCATATTATTTTAGTGCTTTAACAGCTACTGCCCTCAGAAAGGGCAACCATGAAAAGTGAAAATTCATGAGAAAAAAAAATTTCCCCCCTCTTAACAGCCACAAAAATTCAGCTGTGGTATTGTTCAGATTTTGGATGAAAGTTTAAATTGGTTTTATCTGAACAGATTCACTCATCCCTTTCTAGAACAAATCTAATGACTCAAGACAAATATAATGAAAAATGGGACACTGCTAACAATGAATTGGACACAGTGACTATTATGTGTCTTTCTCTTGCAATTTATAAATTCAGTCTAAATTAGAAGGGCACCCTCCCACCGTTACTGTGGTTAGTCCTCTGTGTGTTGACTTATTCCTGGATGTTTCTGCATTATATGGGACTGCCTACCTAGTAATTAAGTGCCCAACAATTTTACTTTCATGTTAAATAATTTTTATATCCCAAACAGAAATCATGGCAATTTCTCACAAGTGTGTGTTATATTGGAATTTGTCATTAAGCTCATGTGTTCAGGAATGCTTTTTTATATGTAGGGCTGTTCAAACTATTCAATACAGATAATATTTGTTACATATTTATTACCTTTTGGGGGTTAATAAATTGTCCAGGAACCAAACGAGATTCTCTTCAAATGTATTTGTTGTTCAGAAGTATTTGCTAAACAGTTATGATAAATAATTTTCAGATAATGTATTGTTCCCAAATAATTCACTTCTGCTATTTGCTGTTCATTATTCATAGTGTGTAGTTGCCCAGGGTATTATTTTTCTGCTCTGAGTGGATGACTGCAGCTTTAAAAAATAATAATAAAAATCTAAACTGAGGAGGGAATGTCATAAACAGATAGCTAAGGGTTAATGTCTCTTTCACCTGAAGCACCTGACCAGAGGACCAATCAGGAAACCGGATTTTTTCAACTTTGGGTGGAGGGAATTGAGTTTTTAGTCTTTGTTTCTGGCTGCCTGCTTGCTCTGAGCTTTGGAGAAGTAGTTCTACTTTCTAGTCTTCTGTTTCTAAGTGTAAGGACAAAGAGATCAAATAGTAAGCTCTATGGTTTCTTTTCTTTGGTATTTGCATGAATATAAGTGCTGGAGTGCTTTGACTTGTATTCTTTTGGAATAAGGCTGTTTATTCAATATTCTTTTAAGCAATTGACCCTGTGTTGTATCATCTAATACAGAGAGAACATTTGTACTTATTTTTCTTTCTTTTTATATAAAGCTTTCTTTTAAGACCTGTTGGAGTTTTTCTTTACTTCAGGGAAATTGAGTCTGTACTCACCAGGGAATTGGTGGGAGGAAGGAATCGGGGAGATCTGTGTGTTGGATTGCTAGCCTGATGTTGCATTCCCTCTGGGGAAATAGGAAAGTACTTTTTGTTTCCAGGATTGGGAACAGAGAGGGAGATTCACTCCGTTTGGATTCACAGAGCTGGTGTCTGTGTATCTCTCCAGGAGCATCTGGAGGGGGGAAGGGAAAAAGGATTATTTCCCTTTGTTGTGAGACTCAAGGGATTTGGGTCTTGGGGGTCCCCAGGGAAGGTTTTTCAGAGGGACCAGAGTGCCCCAAAACACTCTAATTTTTTGGGTGGTGGCAGCAGGTACCAGGTCCAAGCTGGTAACTAAGCTTGGAGGTTTTCATGCTAACCCCCATATTTTGGACGCTAAGGTCCAAATCTGGGACTAAGGTTATTACATGAGTGGCAGCTGGTGGGAGATAGACAGAACCCAGAAGCCAGTAGAAATATTATATTTTTCTTTTCTCTGCTAAGGGCTTTTTAGCAGAGAGAAGCAGTTGGTTTTAAAAGGGAACCAGAGAGAATTTTTTTTTCTGCTCTCTCTCGCAGTTTGTGGCTTGCATGTTAAGCAGAAGTCGTTAAGGACTATTTACAGTCTTTTGTCACACAATAGCACTCCCATTGAGAGTCATACCAGCACTTATATGCATGCAAATAAAGTGGTTTTTCTGGTTTCCCTTCATTGAACATTAGCTAGAGAGAGAAAAGGAAAATTAGCTAAAGGCACTGTTGCTAGGCAGACTTCAGGAGGCAACAGAGAACCTGCCGTTCAGAAGATAAACACCGGAGGGCACCCCAACACAAGAAAACAGGAACCATGACTTCTAAGGCAAAAATTGACGCCGAAGAACAAATCAAAGAAGCTGAACACAGGCGAGAGATGGAAAAACACAAACAGCAACTGGAAATAAAACAAAAAGAGATGGAGATGAAAGAAAGAGAAGAACAGATCAAAGAGGCAGCCTACCAAAGAGAACAGGCAGCCTACCAAAGAGAACAAGCAGCCCAAGAGGCAGCACACCGAAGGAAACAAGAAGAAAAAGAGTTGGCCCACCGCCGAGAAATGGAAAAGCAACAAAAAGAGAATGAAGAGAAGGAAAAACAAAGAAAACATGAACTGAAAATGGCAAAAGCTGGGTTGCCTGTGCCAGCCAACCCTAACAACCCGGCTCCAAATATTGCTCCACAGCCCAGGAAATTTCCCACCTACAAGGCAGGTGATGACACCGAGGCCTTCTTGGAAAATTTTGAAAGAGCCTGTCTTGGGTACAGCATTCCCGAAGACCAGTACATGGTAGAATTGAGGTCACAGCTCAGTGGACCTTTAGCAGAGGTGGCAGCTGAAATGCCTAAGCACCAAATAAATGACTATAAACTTTTTCTAACCAAGGCCAGATACAGGATGGGGATAACCCCAGATCATGCCCGTCGGCGCTTCAGAACCCAAAAGTGGAAACCAGAGGTGTCATTTCCCAAACACGCCTACTACATTGCAAAAAACTATAAGGCCTGGCTAACAGGAAACAACATTCAAACCTTGGAAAAACTGAACCTCCTCATACAAATGGAGCAGTTCTTGGATGGTGTTCCTGAAAACATCACACGGTACATACAAGATGGAAACCCCAAAAATATCGCTGAGGCGGGGGAAATTGAAGCCAAATGGATGGAACTGGCAGAAAGCAAGAAAGCTACTGTCAAGGGGAACGATTACCCCAGGGGGCACACAGACCATAAACCCTACAACCGAGAACAGCCAAAGACCCCACATACCACCCAAGTAAAGCCACAGATACCCTACCCTTCAACCTCACCAGTCTCCAGTAACTCACCTCGGCCCAGTGACCCATCAGATGGAAGATGCTTTAAGTGTAATAAACTGGAACATATCAAGGCCAAGTGTCCCAAGAACACCATGCGAGTGCAATTCATTACACCACCATCACACCAAAGATCCCCAGGCCCGGATGCCTCTCAAATACCCTTGGAGCGAAGGGAAAATTTGAGAGTGGGCGAAAAGAAGGTTACTGCATGGAGAGACACGGGGGCACAAGTGTCAGCTATCCACCAATCCTTCGTTGACCCCAAATTCATCAACCCAAAGGCCAAAGTTACAATTTACCCCTTCATGTCACAAGCTGTAGACTTGCCTACAGCTCAACTGCCTGTCCAGTACAAGGGCTGGTCAGGAATGTGGACTTTTGCAGTCTATGACAATTATCCTATCCCCATGCTACTGGGGGAAGACTTGGCCAACCAGGTGAGGCGGGCCAAGAGAGTGGGAATGGTTACACGTAGCCAAACCAGGCAAGCTTCCAGACCCATTCCTGTTCCTGAGCCGTCCACAGAGGCCCCGTCTGTGTTACCAGAGACCCAGACAGAGGTAGTGGACCCAAATTCCATGCCAACCACTAAAACAGCCACAGCACCTCCAGTCCCAGGCCCGGAACTGGAACAGCAACCAGCACCAGCAAGTGCAACCCCATCTTCAAACTCAACGCCAGAGGGCGCCAGCGAGCCAAAACTGGCAGAAGCAAAAGACAACCATACCCAAAAGGCTCAGCCAGAGCCTAAAATACCCTCAGGTGCACCAGCGAAGAGCGGTTCACCAGCAACGGAAACAACCCCATCACCTACATCGCTTCCAGAGGGACCAAGCCCAAGTCCACAGTCTAAGGAAGAACTGGTGACCCCAGCCTCAAGGGAACAGTTCCAGACTGAGCAGAAAGCAGATGACAGCCTTCAGAAAGCTTGGGCGGCGGCACGGAGCACCCCACCGCCTCTCAGCTCTTCTAATCGATCCCGGTTTGTTATAGACCAAGGACTTTTATACAAGGAAATTCTTTCTGGTGGACACCGGGAAGAATGGCAGCCGCAAAAACAGTTGGTGGTTCCAACTAAGTACCGGGAGAAGCTCTTAAGCTTAGCCCATGATCATCCCAGTGGCCATGCTGGGGTGAACAGAACCAAGAACCGGTTGGGGAAGTCCTTCCACTGGGAGGGGATGGGCAAGGATGTTGCCAAGTATGTCCGGTCTTGTGAGGTATGCCAAAAAGTGGAAAAGCCTCAAGACCAGGTCAAGGCCCCTCTCCAGCCACTCCCCATAATTGAGGTCCCATTTCCGCCAGTGAGCTTCCCCACTGTCTGCAATTTGGGGGGCGTGTCATAAACAGATAGCTAAGGGTTAATGTCTCTTTCACCTGAAGCACCTGACCAGAGGACCAATCAGGAAACCGGATTTTTTCAACTTTGGGTGGAGGGAATTGAGTTTTTAGTCTTTGTTTCTGGCTGCCTGCTTGCTCTGAGCTTTGGAGAAGTAGTTCTACTTTCTAGTCTTCTGTTTCTAAGTGTAAGGACAAAGAGATCAAATAGTAAGCTCTATGGTTTCTTTTCTTTGGTATTTGCATGAATATAAGTGCTGGAGTGCTTTGACTTGTATTCTTTTGGAATAAGGCTGTTTATTCAATATTCTTTTAAGCAATTGACCCTGTGTTGTATCATCTAATACAGAGAGAACATTTGTACTTATTTTTCTTTCTTTTTATATAAAGCTTTCTTTTAAGACCTGTTGGAGTTTTTCTTTACTTCAGGGAAATTGAGTCTGTACTCACCAGGGAATTGGTGGGAGGAAGGAATCGGGGAGATCTGTGTGTTGGATTGCTAGCCTGATGTTGCATTCCCTCTGGGGAAATAGGAAAGTACTTTTTGTTTCCAGGATTGGGAACAGAGAGGGAGATTCACTCCGTTTGGATTCACAGAGCTGGTGTCTGTGTATCTCTCCAGGAGCATCTGGAGGGGGGAAGGGAAAAAGGATTATTTCCCTTTGTTGTGAGACTCAAGGGATTTGGGTCTTGGGGGTCCCCAGGGAAGGTTTTTCAGAGGGACCAGAGTGCCCCAAAACACTCTAATTTTTTGGGTGGTGGCAGCAGGTACCAGGTCCAAGCTGGTAACTAAGCTTGGAGGTTTTCATGCTAACCCCCATATTTTGGACGCTAAGGTCCAAATCTGGGACTAAGGTTATTACAGGGAATAATAAATATAACACTCTGATAAGAATTATTGGATGAGTAATAATTGGTGCTAAAATATGATTTTTATGGTATTCACAAACTGTGTCATATATACCCAGTTATTGTCTGAGTACTCACAAATATAGCCCTTATAACACTGCTCTACAGCCAAAATGCTTCTGAAATAAATGTAGTCCAACTTTACTAATTCTGGGTCACTGAGAACGAAAATGATGCTTAAAATTGTTGATTGGCTCTAGTTTTCAAGATATGCTATTGGGTCAGTATATACGACCCTTGACTTGGGAAAGGCGGAGGATAAGTGAGTTATAAAGGGACGGGATCTCAATTTAAACCAGAAATGACTAAAATACATCTTTGACTGGATCTATGAATAAATCTATGACTGGGTTTGGACAGTACTTGCTTTTTAGGCAAAACAATGAATGATGCAATCTGAAGCTGGTATTGCGTCATACATGATATGAATTGCATCATGTTATTCCTAGAAGTCATGGATGATGCAATCATAACGAAGCTTACATCACTCTGCTGAACAAATTGCCCTATATCAGCTCTAGAAATCATACAGTGTCGTGCTCTCTTATTTGTCAGTGTTTGATTTTGCAAAGGGACACATTTCTGTTTGGCCAAAGTGAGCAGAGATGCCTCGTACTTGTGTGAACAGTGCAGATAACTTCTGCTATGTTTGTGGTGAAGTGACTTTTGCATCACAAAAGCGCAGTATAACCACTATGGTTAAGAAGACCTATCACCTTTATTTTGGCTGCAAAATTGGAGATCAGGACAAGAGGTGGGCCCCACACATATGCTGCAACACTTGTGCAACAAATCTTCGCCAGTGGTTGAACAAGAAAAGGAAATCTATGCCTTTTGCAGTGCCAATGATTTGGAGAGAGCCAACAGATCATACCAGCAATTGTTACTTCTGCATGGTGCCACCAGTTGGGAAAGGTGTGTCAAAGAAGAAAAAGTGGACTGTGCATTATCCAAACACTCCATCACCTATACGCCCAGTACCCCACGGAGAAGGACTGCCGGTTCCTGATGCACCAGAATCATTCTCACTTGAGTCAGACGAGGAAGAGGAAGAGGATGAAACTTCTGGTCCTGAACCATCAATGTCACAGGACCCACATTTTCTCCCATCCTCCACCTCTGAACCACACCTCATAACACAAGGTGAACTGAATGACCTTGTCAGGGATTTGGAACTACCCAAGAGTATGGCAGAGCTGTTGGGCTCCAGACTACAGCAGTGGAATCTCCTGGCAGGCTTTCAGGGCAAATGGAGCCCATCAATGCTTGCAGACTATTGCTGGACAGTGACAAGAGATGCTCCATTTCATGAATACAAGAGACAAGCCAAGAAGCGCCGAGTAGACACTGAATAGGACTAAACCATGTACATAATAGTTTTTTGCCTTTTCTTTCATAATAAATTTTATTTATATAACCCTTTTGCTGATTTTTAAAGTGTTACATAAACAGGACAGGGGAAATATTATCATGTAAAGCAACCATAAACACATGAAAAGACCTAGGTTTACAATTTATGATTAAAACTCTACTATCTACACAATATACATAGACATAAAATATAAAAACTTAAATATCTTAGATACAGTAGCCAATCAGTTGTTTTAATTGTCATATTTGAATTCAGCACATCAAAATACATAATAAATATCACATTTTATCTCTGAAGCAGACGACTTCTCAAAAATTGTAGACCAGTGTAATCATAGCGAGTCAAATTCAGTGCTTCAATTTTCAAAAATATTCTTGAATCATTGTTTTTACTATTAAATCAGCTCTGGTTAACAGGTACAGTATGATCAATATGTAATCAGTATAATAAATGTATGCAGAGTGTAAGATACTAATGATCACTGCTGAAGAGATGACATTTTCAGTGCTATATTTATTGCGTATCTAAACCAATCACAGCGTTACTCCCATGCTCCAGGGAAAGATCTTTACTTATGACTTGGCACAGTGTGAACTTAACAGATGGACATAAGTAGCAGTAGCCAAAAGCCAGTACTCAATGTACATCTAGGGTATTTGTTGATGACAAGATTCCTAGACAGGAATTTCCAAACAGCTGTCAATCCTAAATCTACAAAAAGAACAGAAGTACTTGTGGCACTTTAGAGACTAACAAATGTATTTCAGCATAAGCTTTCGTGGGCTACAGCTCACTTCTTCGGATGCATATGATGGATCACACAGATAGAAGATATTTATACATACAGAGAACATGAAAAGGTGGAAGTACCCATACCAACTGCCTAAATCCTAAATCTATAAGCCCATGTTTAAAATGATGTGTCATTGCTAATCCTGCTCTGAGAGACTTCCACTTACAAAAACAATAATTTCCCAGGCTCTGTAAGGAAAGGTTGTGTTTCTGTCTCTTTGAAGGTTGTAGTGCATACCAGGTATATGGTGCAGAAAATATTGGCTCTACAGACAATGCGTCCTGGCTGTTATTTACTTCTCCCCATTGTGAATATAAAGAATTCCACAATATTTATTATAAACAACACTGAAATTAAGGTTATGACACAGTTTGAAACCAGACCAAGCAGGGTGGTGTTATTTTACCACCAGTGCATGTATTTGTGCAGCAGATAAAGGCAATTTTAAATCTCATTGCCCATTGTGACCATTAAACTCCTTTGAACTATTGTACCCAGAGATATAGGACATGCAATGTGAATCTAACACTGTGATCTTCTTTAAGGTTCTGTTGAAAGCAGAGGCTGCTCAAGACAATCTGCTACTCTAGGCAAAACCTTGGTGTGCTGTCCCCCTCTTACTTCCTAGAGTAGAGTTCTCAACTAGTGGAAAGGGTAAATCAGATTTCTTGGAAGCAAGCACCAGATAGCAGTGCCACTCACTCCCTCTATCATAACTGGGGAACGGCCAAGACAAATCTGAATGAGTGGCATTGCAACCTGGTGCACAGGATTGCACTGCCACTCAGGTGTGATGTGGCCACCCCTGCCAATCAAGGTAACTGCTTAGTTTGTCTACAGCTAGCAGGGCCCTTGTTTGAAAATACAACTGTTTCTAAAATTTTTGTCTTGACAGCTGGGTGATCAACATGTCGAGCTGATTGAGTCTATCACTGCAGAGCAGAAATTTCTGAGTATTATCTGCATGCCCCTAGTTGATATTTGAACTGTGACCTTATCATCCAGTGCAACACCACTATCACTAGTACTAAAAGAAACCTCTCTCTCTCATTTGCAGAACTGCTAAGCTCTTTTGTTTTGCTTGGTGGTCATATTTATGTACATGAGGGTAATACTAGTTTCTAAAGTAGAAGAGCTTGTAATCAAATGATCATAGAAGAGAACTGGGTTCTGGATTCTGTTCCTACTTCTGACTCTGATTTTATCTGTCATTTAATCTCTCTATAACCCATTTTTCTCATTCATAAAATGGCAATAATATTTATTGACCTTCTCACAGGGATTGTGAGGCTTAAATGAGATTTCTAAAGTGCTTCAAAATCTTCCAATGAAAGGTGTTATTTTAGTACAAAATATTTAACAAGAATGAAAGTTGTGCCCATATTCTCATAGAAGATGTTATAATATTTTTCATACATACTGTGGCAGTAGCAGGTAACCATAGACCTCCCTTACTCGGACTGGAGGAACTTAAATTTTAATTAAAATTAAAATTAAATTTTAAATGTAGAAAATCGTACAATTTACTAAAATTTCAAGATGACACAATGTTTTTCTTAAGATTTCAGACAAGTGTTTAGAAAGTGCAGTTGTCTGTAAGGCTCAATGTATATTTTATGCCTTGCATTTTTATTAATAATGGTAAAAACAAAAGTGCCCATAAAACAGACATTTGACCAAAAAAAGGTAGTTCCCCAAATTCCCTGTAGATTTTGTCAGTTACAGAAATTGCTAAAACAGCTTTGAGTAACTATGGCTCTTTTATTATTCCTTTAACTTTCCTCCAAAAATATTCCATATGAAATATGCATCTTTGTACAGTTCTACTTTTGATGTGAATGAAAGAAAAACCCATATTAGAGCCAGAGGGTGAAATCCTGGCCCCACTGCAGTCAATGGGCAAAACTTCCACTGACTTTAAGGGCTAGGATTTCTCTCACACACAAATATATGTTTCGGGGTAGGATGAGAAACTAGGTAATTGTCAGCACTATTGGCTTTTGGGCAGATGCCATGTTAAAGAATAACTGAAAGAGCTACTGGAATAGCACACTGGGATTACAGGCACAGATGCCAGCCTAGTATCACTGAGGTCCAAGGGAAGTCAAACCCTCTGCAGCTGGAAATGGTGCAAGGTTCTAATAACAGTATCAGGAGCAGTTAAAATTGGGGAAGAGTTACTTGAGGGAACCTTCAAAATTCCTGCTTGAGTACTGAAAACACAAGTCTGGTAAAACTAGGCGCAGAACAAATGGATAGTGAGGGCACGTAGTAAGTGATATTTTAAATACAGTTTTAAAAATGAAATATCTCATCTTTAAAAATCCCATTAGGATAAATAATATCTTGTCTCACTGGGGATCATTTTGGGCACATTATATTGAAAACTACTTCTTTTTCACTCACTTAAAGGTGTCTCTTTTATGCTGTGTGATGGAGAGCAGTTTCCTGTTCCAGCAGTCTCTTGAGCATGCAAGAAATAGAACATCCTGTTCCATCTTGCATTTTGGCAAGTTGTTTAACTGTTCTTGCTGATTCACATTTTTAAGCCTTGATAGTGACTTGCTCCGAACATAGCATAATGTCATAACTCTGTTTGGCAAGGCAGTTTAAACAGTGCAATGCAGTCTCTATGTGCATGTAGTCATTCATCCTTCTTTAATAAGCATGCAGATAAATCTATTCTATAAAACACAGTAGGCTAGGGGAAAAACACCCCATTAATCTCTCCAGCAACTTTGTGTTAGAGAGAACAAAATTTCATTACAAACAAACTGCCAAACTGGGGCATGGTTCCTATTACTTTTTAGGTTTAGTGGAAGAGAGTCTTCTAGAAAACTGCTCTTTTACTCTCTGCAGGTCATGCATGCTGCTCACATACACAGCTGCAAAATAGTTCTTCTGTGGAAAAATATTCAACAAAGGAACAATCTGTTCTGAGCTTATACTTCACCCGTCTTTCTCTGTTGACAACTTGTTCCATATTCACCTTGATCATTAAAGGACAGAAAAATAATTAATACTCTCTCTCTCTCTCTGTGTACATATATATATATATATCTCAACCCATTAATGTCCTCATTTTTTACCTTTTAAATATGTTTGCACTGATGCAGCCAGGAGACCAAGGGATCCAAATTTGGACATTTCCTCTCCCCTTCCCCAGTCACTGGTATCGTTAGTTGCACAAGCACCGACCCCATGGGTGCTCTGGGGTTGGAGCACCCATGGGGAAAAAATGGTAGGCACTGAGCACCCACCAGCAGCTTCCCTACCAGCTCCCCTCCCCCCACCTCCTAGTGTTTGCCGCCTGAACTGCGCCTCTCCCTCCCTCCCCATGCCTCCTGCCCACCACGATCAGCTGTTTCATGGTGTGCAGGAGGCTTTGGGAGGGAGGGGAGGAGAGAGGGCATGGCATGCTGGAGGGAAGGGGCAGAATTAGGGTGACCAGATGTCCCGATTTTATAGAGACAATCCCGATATTTGGGGCTTTTTCTTATATAGGCTCCTATTACCCCCCAAACCCATCCTGATTTTTCACACTTGCTGTCTGGCAGAATGGGGTGGGAAGAGGAGGGGCAGGGGTGGAGCTGGCTCTTGGAGGAAGGGGTGGAGTGTGGGTGGGGCCTGGGACATTGGAAAGTTGGCACTTGTGATTAGTTGAACAGATCAGCTTCCTCTGATCAACAGTATGTTGAGCAAAGTGGCTGATCTAGTCTTCATTTTCAGCCAGCAGCATTCTGAATGTGCTTTGGCATTTTTCAGTGGGAGTGGGGCGTGGGGCAGGGGTGTGTGTACTGAGCCTAGTGGCCTGCTAGGCATGGCTGAGAGCTTCTTAAAGATGCTTTGATCACTAACCCTTTTAGGATCTGTTAATTAGGGGGCAGGGCTACTCAGGGAGAACAAGGGTTTAAAAAGCCATCTCTTAAGTGACCAGAGGAACTAGCGAACAGCAGCAGCAAACAGGGGAGTTTTGTGAAATACACCTAACATTGTCTAAACTTAGGCCAATAACCTCACCCTCACAACTGCTGCAAGAGTAAAAATAATGCAGGCAGAAGTCCAGCAGCAGGATGAGGGCTATCCAGTTTATTGCACTGTATGAAGCATGTATGATTACCTGCCTTGTGGTGTATTTGTGCACTTGGTGGAAGCAGTACATGACCCTCAGAGACCAAGTACAGGCTCTTGAGGACTAAGTGGCTGAAGTGGTGGAGCTAAAGGAGACATAGTGGCACACAGACAAGACTTTCCAGGACATAGTATAGCAACTCTTTCCCCCTCCGCTCACCCCGAGTCTGTTTCTGTGTCATTGCTGATGCATTCTGTGCTGTTGAGGAGGATGAAAATCTCAGGGAAGAACATAAAACTGGAGTGGACGGAAACAATCCTATAGCTGGGTCTCGTCTTCCAGGTGATGTCATGGTATCCTCTCGTACTGTGGATACCCCTCCAGTGGAAGAGACACCTGTGATTAGGAGGAGACAGATAATTGTTATGGGGAATTTGATTATTAGAAATATAGATAGCTCGGTTTGTGACGACTGGGAGGTACCACATGTTGAACTGCCCGTTAGGTGCAAATGTTGCGGACTTCTTGATACATCTACACAGACTTAGGGGCAGCGCTGGTGGTCGTGATATGTGCAATATCAAGTGACTTAGGGAAAGGTAGGAAAGAGGTCCTGAAGGCCAAATTTAGGCTGCTAGATAAGAGATTAAAGTCCAAGATTTCTATGGTAGCATTCTCTGAAATGTTTCCAGTTCCACATGCAGGGCCATCTAGATGGGCAGAACTGCAAGGTCTCAACACGTGGATAAGACGATGGTGTTTTAGGAGGGTTTTAGGTTTATTAGAAACTGGGAAATCTTTTGGGAAGGGAGCAGTCTTTAGAGGAAGGATGGATTCTATCTAAACCAAAATGGAACCAGATGGCTATCATGTAAAATTCAAAAGGTCATAGCAGAGTTTTAAAACTAAGGACTGGGGGAAAGTGCATAGGTGCAGAAGAGTACACTGTTCAGACAGAGACATCCCATAGAGGAGGCTCTATTAATGGGGATTCTCTATATCCTAGTAAAGAGGAGAGGATAGAAGTTGATAAAGTACAAGTAAGAACTGGAAAGAAACCATCAAATGAAAGAATTACATTACGTGCAGGCAAAGAAATACATATTGACAAATTTTATAAATGCTTGTATACAAATGCTAGAAGTCTAAATACTAAGATGTGTGAAGTCCAGTGCCTGGCATTAAATAAGCATATTGATTTAATAGGCATCACAAAAAATTGGTGGAATGATGATAATCAATGGGAGATGGTAATACCAAGGTACAAAATATGCAGGAATGACAGAGTAGGTTGGGCTGGTTGGGGAGTGGTAAGAGTAAGAGGACAAAAAATGCCACCATGGCTAAACAGCAAAGTAAATGAGGCAGGTAGAGGCCAAAAGGCATCCTTTAAAAATTGAAGGCCAAATACTACTGAGGAAAATAGAAAGGAGCATAAACTCTGGCAAGTCAAGTATAAAAGTATAATAAGGCAAGCCAAAAAAGAATTTGAAGACACAGACTAATGGCATAAAAATTTGTAAGTACATCAGAAGCAGAAAGCCTGCCAAACAATTAGTGGGGCCACTTGATGAGAGAGGTGCTAAAGGAGCACTCGAGGAAGACAAGGCTATTGGAGAGAAGCTAAATGGATTCTTTGTATTGATCTTCACTGCAGATGATGTGAGGGAGAATCCCACACCCAAGCCATTCTTTTTAGGTGACAAATCTGAGGAACTGTCCCAGACTGAGGAGTCAATAGAGATTTGGAACAAATTGGTTTATTAAATAATAATAAATTGCCAGGACCAAATGGTATTTGCCCAAGAGTTCTGAAGGAACTCAAATGTAAAATTACAGAACTACTTACCGTGGCATATAACCTATCGCTTAAATCAGCTTCGGCACCAGAAAAATTGGTTGAAACTATAATGAAGAACAGAATTATCAAATTATCAAATAGATGAACACATTTGTTGGACAAGAGTCAACACAGCTTTCATAAAGGGAAACCATGTCTCACCAATCTATTATAATTCTTTGAGGGGAGGTCAACAAACATGGACAAGGATAATCCAGTGCATATGGTATACTTGAACTTTCAGAAAGTCTTTGATGAAGTCCTTCACCACAGGCTCTTAAGCAAACTAAGCAGGCATGGGATAAGAAGAAAGGTCCTCAAATGGCTCGGTAATTGGTTAAACGACAGAAAACAAAGGGTAGGACTAAATGGCTGGTTTTCAGACTGGAGAGAGGTAAATAGTAGGATCCCCTAGAGATGTGTACTGGGACCAGTGCTGTTCAATGTATTAATAAATGATCTGGAAAAACGGTGAGGTGGAAAAGTTTGCAGACAATACAAAATTACTCAAGCTAGTTAAGTCTGAAGTTTACTGAGCAGTCACAAGGGATCTCGCAAAACTGGGTGTTTGGGAAACAAAATGGCAGATGAAATTCAATATTGGTAACTGCAAAGTAATGGATATTGTAAAACATAATCCCAATTATACATACAAAATGATGGCATCTAAATGAGCTGTTACCACTCAAGAAAGAGATCTTGGAACCATTAGGGATAGTTCTCTGAAAACATCCACTCAATGTGCAGTGGCAGTCAAAAAAGCTAACAATGTTAGGAACCATTAGGGAAAAGATTGATACTAAGACAGTAAATATCATAATGTTGCTATATAAATCCATGGCACACCCACACCTTGAACACTGCATGAAGTTCTGGTCACCCCATCTCAAAAAAGATATATTAGAAATGTAAAAGGCACAGAGAAGACCAACAAAAATTATTAGGTGTATGGAGCAGCTTCCATATGCAGGGAGATTAAAAAGACTGGGATTATTCAGTTTGGAAAAGAGACCCTTCGGTGGGATACGATAGAGGTCTATAAAATCATGAATGGTGTAGAGAAAGTGAATAAGGAAGTGTTATTTGCCCCTTCACATAACACAAGTACCTGCCTCATTTACTTTGCTGTTTAGCCATGGTGGCATTTTTTGTCCTCTTACTCTTACCACTCCCCAATCACTCGAAGAAATTAATAGGCAGCAAGTTTAAAACAAACAAAAGGAAGTACTCCTTCATGCAATGCACACTCAACCTGTGGAACTCATTGCAAGGGAATGTTGTGAAGGTTAAAAGTATAACTGGGTTCAAAAAAGAATTAGATAAATTCATGGAGGATAGGTCCATCAATGATTATTAGCGAAGATGGTCAGGGATGGAATCCCATGCTCTGTGTGTCATAAGAACATAAGAAATAAATCAGAAGCACCTCACTTTTAGCATACACTAGGATTTGGGAACATTTCAGAATTTGGGAGCATTCCGGTTGCTGGCTACTGACATCTTGGATTATGTAGATTCAGGAGAGAGAGTAAAATTTTATCCTCCCTCTAATTCTCCTTCCCAAACTCTGATTTGGAATCTGCTATCTGTGGGAAATTTTCTTCCTCTTTGCTCAATTCTCCTTAATGTGGGATGGAGTTATTTCCGCCCCCATCCCCAGCTCTTTGCATGGCTACAGACTCTTTAGCATATAGAACTACTTCCTACTGTGAATAAGGAAGTCTTAGCTGCCTTCATATCTGCACCTTCCCTTGGACCACACAGAGCATGCTCCACAGGTCACTAAGGGCTAGATCCTCCAAATGCTTCCTGTTGAACAGACAGCTTATCAGAACAGACTCAATGGGACTACTGAAGGAGAAGCTGTGGTTGTGTAAGAATGTGGCTTCAGAATTTAGGGAGTCACTTGCCACAGTGGAAGGAAAGATTCTGGATTGCAAGTTGCAGCCAACATCAAGTTCTAGAGTTATGTAACGCTTAAATAAAATAATTTAAATGGTGAAATATGAGCTCCCTTGACTTAATACAAACACCACCACAAGCACTAAGCTTGGTAGGAAATGTTTGCAACATCAGGCCCTGATACTGACTGAGAACCTAGAGAATAGAGCTAGACAGAGAACTGAGACTCAGTTCTTTTACTATCATCATAAATAAAAGTGCAAGTTGGTGTTGCTGTGATTCATAGGGTCAGATTTGTTTTGAGAGTTTACTGACATCTACTGGGACCATGTGAAAATGTGCAATAATCTTGAAAGCTTCATAAAGTTTAAACATAAGTGTGTCTCTGAATATTTGTACAGTATTGGAAATACATTTACTGTCCACTATTCTTCTCTCTGAGGCTACATCTCCACTTGGAGCTGGGTGTATGTTTCTCAGCACAAGTACACATTCACACTAGCTCTCATTGTCCTAGCACACTAAAAATAGCAACGTAGCTGTAATGGCACAGGCAGCAATGAACTGTGGCATGGGCCAGCCACCCCGAGCATGTACTTAAGGGGTCAGGATGGGTTTGTACTCAGGGTGGCTAGCCTGTACCACCACTCGCTACTGCCCCATTTTACTGTGGCTGCGCTACTACTTTTGGAGCACTAGCTCAGTCAGAGCTAGCACTAATATGCCTTCTTGAGCTGGGAATCGCACTCCAACTCTAAGTACAGACTTCGCCTAAGATGGTTCCTTCATGCAGTCAAAGTATATAAACAATATCCTGTAACTCAGTTGACCAACCACACAACATGAACAGTGAATGCCAAACAATTTATGAATAACCCACTAGGAAAGCTTTTCATCTGAACTATTCACTGACTACTTCTGAAGGACAAATGCATTCCAGGGAAATGCAGTTCACAAACCACTGGCTAACTGAAAAGGAGCAGTATTTGCAATTAATATGTGATAGGTAGGAAAAAAAACCACACTGGAAATCTAATAATGCAGGAAAAACTCTGGGCCTTGGAGACCCTGCCTCATGGGCATGCTCCAGTTGGAGGAGGGACTTAAAAGGGAGTATCTTCGGCACTGCAAAGTGGCAGATGGAGAGAGGCACCTGCTGCTGCAGAGGGACTACATCAGGAAAGCATTTCCAGAGGATGTCTGCTACACACAGCTGAGACTCCCTGCTTTGTTAAGGCCTGTGGACCAGCTTGCCAGGGACAATTGCCAGCCATGATATGCCCAAGGGGAAGGATAAAGCAGTAGAAAGAGCCCAGGAGAGTGTATTTGTTGGACAGCAGGTAGTGGACTCCTGCATTACGGTGTGCAAGAGGCCACTCAAGAGGGTCCCTGAGTCAGAAACCTATGGGATCCCTTACCCCATAACCGATAGATTGGGCTACCATAACAGACTGCAGCCACTAGGTGGGGAGGTTCACCCTCCCTCACATGTTATTTATTAGACAATTAAATGTGGAAATGGTGGACAGAGCATAAAGAGATGAATGAAAGCTGCAGCAGTGGTACCAGAAATTACCAACAAAATAGTGTTCAAATATTAATAAAATTGAAACTAACCTTGTTTATTTAAAAATTATCCTTAACTTTTAAACCAGGCACATGCAATTTTTAATATGGAATCTAATAGAATTAAATTTATTCCATGGTGATAATTCTGGATTAATGTTTCTATTTTTGCAGTGCTTAAATACTTCTAAATTTGAGTTCACTGAAGCTTTGCAGATAATTTCCAATGGAAAATTAAGACAACTGACTGAACTGTCATTCTGGATTAATTAAACCCTAATATAAAGAAAATTAATTTAGTGAATATCTGCTGTCCTCCATTTGCTTGGAACTAAATACAAAACAAAAAATCTTCTTGAACATGAAGCTATTTTTTCTCTTAAGTATTGCTCTCTAATCCTGCTTAGTGGCATTAGAATCCTATTAATTCCAGTGGAGTTATGAAAATCTGCAGCTGTGTAGGCAGCGGCAGTAAATATAGCAGTCAAGTCACATTTTGACATGGACATGGAGCAGGCCTCCATAAATCTTCAGAGGTTTCAGCTAATGAGATTAAATGTTTCATTTTAAAAATAATTTGCTATCTTTCTAGTGATTTTACATATATTACAAAAATACTTGGGTTTAATGTGAGAAAACAGTGTTATTAATATAAAAAAATAAAAGTAAATATTTGTGCTAAAAAGGAAGAGGAGTGTGGCCTTGACACTCTTCCATGTGGAGATAAGCTGCACAAGTCTTATGGAAGTGCCACACAAGTACTTATATTTCCCCCCAGAATTATTCTCTGGGCAAGTAGGGAGGCCTTCCTCCCTACACAGTGCTTGGCAGGTCTTAGAAGATTCAAGAGGAAACAAGGATACAGGCTAAAAGCATGGAAGAGAACAAAAAATATCTAATCAACAACACAATCAACAACTACTATCAACCAATACATTTAATAATATACAGAAAATGGAGGTGGAGGGTCAGGCTTGCAGCCAGAGGGTCTTGCTTGAGCCAAACCAGGGCCATGGATGGCCTCTTCCAGTATTGTTGCACTTGTCTGCTCACAGCTGCAGCTGCTCTCCTAAATATGTTCAATTGCCAGCTCTCCAGACTTTAGGGATGGCAGAGAAGACTGGTGATGAGGACAATAGAGCCTAGTGCTAGGGAGGGGAGGCAGAGGGTTGGATCTGTAGAGTACTTGAGAAGGGAACACTGTGCCCTCTGAGGAGCAGGTATATTGCCTTTCGGATGTGGTATCTTTAATGTACCACCTCACCCACAGCTGTACATGCCAGACAGAGATAGGACATTTCAGGGCCCAGCACAAGCAGCTTTGCTTAATTGATACTGCCCAGAGTAAGGGGACTACTAAGCCTGGTCCTCCCTCGCACTCCCAGGCATCAATCACTAAGGGTGCAGGACTGAATCATAAAGGGACCAGTACCCTGAAGAAACCCAGTCCTTCCCTCCCAAACCAGGTTTGGAGGGTAGCAGGACGGAAGCAGGGAGGCAGCATGTTAACAAGAGAAAGCTGGAGGGATACTGGGGAAAGGGAAAGGTGAGAGGAGAAAAACAAAGAGAAGGGGGCTGCACTTCCTGTAAGGGAAGCAAGTATATTGTTGATACTTATTGTCCATAATGCGCTGTGATTCACTGTATCTGCACATTTAAATGGGAAGCAACATGTGTGTAGGGGAGAGAGCAGGAGGAGGTTGTTAGTCCATTGGCACAACTGTTGTCCCACAGACCATATCTATTGTACTTATATGTGTTCTGTCACTATAGCACCTCACAGTGTAACATTTATCCTCATCATGCCCCTGTGAGATACGGAAGTGCTATTATCCCCATTGTACAGATGGAGAACTGAGGTATAGAGACACTAAGTGACATGCCCAGGGCCACATAGGATGTTTGTGGCAGAACAGGAATGGAATGTGGGTCTCTTACAGACCAGGCAAGTGCTCTAACTACTGGCCCAGCCTACCTTCCTAACGAAGTGATTGGCATTATATGCAAGTTTCAGTTTTCATGCAGTGAGCTGGGAATACTTCATGTATTCTATTTACTCTTAATTGTAGAAGGGGTTGCAATGAAAAATCAGACCAAGATTATATTTAAAACGCTTTACGGAGCAGATAGAAATGGAAAAAAATATAAAATGTGTTTTGCTTCTACTAAGAACCCCCTTAGGAATGCTGGGTAGGAATTTTCAGCCTAATTGGGCATTCCAGTACAGAATCCAGAGGCTTGGGTTACATCACCATGCTGCACAAGTTCTGGTTCTGAGAATTTATTGATCTGAAATAACAGTAGATATCAAATTAACCGAAAGCTTTACCGAGTTGTAAAACAATGACTTTGCCAAACACATACAATAAAGTCACAGTAATTGCATATTCCTCATTGCAACTAGATGATTAAAAGGGAAAGATTTGTTCATATTTCATTTACATTTATTAAAGTGCTAGTGCAGTTACTCATCTAAGAAATGGGCATATTCAGGATAAATAGGTTAAATGTGGAGAAATTAATTACTTCTACTAATTATGTTTATTCTTGTAAATTAATAAACTTCAAGCAAATATGCACAAAAAGTTGTATATTTATTTGCCTCTATAATTATGTACGGATTAATAACTCATGATGTTGAGGTTCCAAGGCAAATTCAAATATATTTATTGAAAATACAGAAAAAATAAACTGTTGAATGAGATGTGGCATATTTATTAATTCCTACCAGGCCAATTATACATTCAGAATGTCCAGATTGTATACTAGATTATAATAAAATATAATGTGTCTTCAGAACATCTGGTCAGAGTTGCACATTGGTAGGGAAGCTTGCACTGCCTGTTGGTGGGAGTGTGCCTGCATAAAGCACTGCAGTGTCCCTGGCTGTTAATCTGATATATTTCATAAGTCTTACCAAAATTAAACAAAGTTACACATCATTAAAATATCAATAGATATACTCAAACAAGCAAATTATAAAATGATTGGATCAGATTTTCAAAAGTGTTCATCACCCACAATTGTGTACATATTTTCAAATGAAATCAGCTTCTATTTAGGCATCTAAATGGACCAGTGTAGGGGCTGAGCACTTTTGAAAATATAGCCACACTCATAAGATGCCAAAATGGAAGCTGAGCTCTTGAAAACATGGCCATTTATTTAGGTGCCTAAATAGGAGTATTTGAGTGCTGGGCTTTTTTGAAAATATAGATCATTGTGCTGCTTAGGACACAAAGGATTTTTTTTTCTAAACCAAGACTGCAATTAAATATTACTACCTCACACTGCAGCTAACTATATAAATAAATGAATATAATTTAGAATCTAATGCTTATTTGTATCTATTCTGATATATTTCCAAGTGATTTCTATTTTCAGATTCACAGTTAATGCACTAAAAGGACTATTTTTTGTAAAACACAGTTGGCCAGATTCTTTGGTCATTTGTTGAATAAAACTGCCATTGAAGTCAAAGAGAACTTTATGCGAGTAAAGATTGCAGATTTTGAGCTAACGCAGATGCTATAGGAATAATTTATATAGAAGTGGGTTGGAGCTGATGGCTAAGGGGAATGGTAATGTTAGTATATGAAGTCTTTCATAGCAAAGGCATCTGTCTGAATCCAGCTCTGGTGGTTAATTACCATCTGGGGGAACTTCTGCCTATTTCACTGACACTAGCATTACTATAATTTCCCTGGACTATTCCCATGAGTATAGTGAGCAGGACAGCCTAGATGAGATGGGCAGACTGTCCCAGTAAGTTTCTAGTGCACAAACCATCATTACACCTGCTGATACGGATGTTTAAAGTCTCAGCAGGGAGGGGAAAACATGGAACAAATATGAAGACCTCAGAGATGATCTGTTCAAAACAGGCTTGAAGCACCTTGACAAGGATAAGTTGAGGACT